>NC_053039.3:366652548-366964632 GCF_002575655.3 Aegilops tauschii subsp. strangulata
ACCCAAAAGTGTAGGGGATCTATCATAGTCCTTTCGATAAGTAAGAGTGTCGAACCCAACGAGGAGCAGAAGGAAATGATAAGCAGTTTTCAGTAAGGTATTCTCTGCAAGCACTGAAATTATCGGTAACAGATAGTTTTGTGATAAGGTAATTCGTAACGGGTAACAAGTAATAAAAGTAAACAAGGTGCAGCAAGGTGGCCCAATCCTTTTTGTAGCAAAGGACAAGCCTGGACAAACTCTTATATAAAGGAAAGCGCTCCCGAGGACACATGGGAATTATCGTCAAGCTAGTTTTCATCATGCTCATATGATTCGCGTTCGTTACTTTGATAATTTGATATGTGGGTGGACCGGTGCTTGGGTACTGCCCTTCCTTGGACAAGCATCCCACTTATGATTAACTACTCTCGCAAGCATCCGCAACTACGAAAGAAGAATTAAGGTAAACCTAACCATAACATGAAACATATGGATCCAAATCAGCCCCTTACGAAGCAACTCATAGACTAGGTTTAAGCTTCTATCTCTATAGCAACCCATCATCTACTTTTTACTTCCCAATGCCTTCCTCTAGGCCCAAATAATGGTGAAGTGTCAGGTATTCGACGTTCACATGACACCACTAGAGGAAAGACAACATACATCTTATCAAAATATCGAACGAATACCAAATTCACATGACTACTTATAACAAGACTTCTCCCATGTCTTCAGGAACAAACGTAACTACTCACAAATCATATTCATGTTCATAATCAGAGGGGTATTAATATGCATAAAGGATCTGAACATATGATCTTCCACCGAATAAACCAACTAGCATCAACTACAAGGTGTAATCAACACCACTAGCAACCGACAGGTACCAATCTGAGGTTTTGAGACAAAGATCGGATACAAGAGATGAACTAGGGTTTCAGAGGAGATGGTGCTGGTGAAGATGTTGATGGAGATTGACCCCCTCCCAATGAGAGGATCGATTGTGATGACGATGGTGACGATTTCCCCCTCCCGGAGGGATGTTTCCCCGGCAGAACAGCTCCGCCGGAGCCCTAGATTGGTTCCGCCAAGGTTCCGCCTCGAGACGGCGGCGCTTCGTCCCGAAAGCTTCCTTCTGATTTTTTCCAGGGCAAAAGACACCTTATACCAGAAGATGGGCATCGGGGGGCTTCCAGGTGGCCCACGAGGCAGGGGGCGCGCCCCCACCCTCATGGCCAGGGTGTGGGCCTCCTTCGATTGATTCTTTCGCCAGTATTTTTTATTAATTCCAAAAAGTGCCTCCGTAAAGTTTCAGGACTTTTGGAGCTGGGCAACATAGGTTTCTAATATTTGCTCCTTTTCTAGCCTAGAATTCCAGCTGCCGGCATTCTCCCTCTTCATGTAAATCTTGTAAAATAAGAGAGAAAATGCATAAGTATTGTGACATAATGTGTAATAACAGCCCATAATGCAATAAATATCGATGTCAAAGCATGATGCAAAATGGATGTATCATGTGACTAATGAGTTAGTTGCGGGATGATGCATTACGGAACGAGTAAAGAGACTTGCCGGTAACGAGATTGAACTAGGTATTGAGATACCGACGATCGAATCTTGGGCAAGTAACATACCGATAACAAAGGGAACAATGTATGTTGTTATGCGGTTTTACCGATAAAGATCTTCGTAGAATATGTAGGAACCAATATGAGCATCCAGGTTCCGCTATTGGTTATTGACCGAAGATGAGTCTCGGTCATGTCTACATAGTTCTCGAACCCGTAGGGTCCGCACGCTTAAAGTTCTCTGACGCGGTATTATGAGTTTATGTGTTTTGATGTACCGAAGGTTGTTCGGAGTCCCGGATGTGATCACGGACATGACGAGGAGTCTCGAAATGGTCGAGACCTAAAGATCAATATATTGGATGGCTATCTTTGGACATCGGAATGGTTCCGGATGAGTTCGGTCATTTACCGAAGTACCGGGAGGTTACCGGAACCCCCCGGGGAGTGTATGGGCCTTATTGGGCCTTAGTGGGAGAGAGGAGGAGGCGTCCTAGGAGGCCCCCCAAGCCCAATCCGAATTGGGAGGGGGGCCGGCCCCCTTTCCTTCCTCCCTCTCTCCTCCTTCCTTCCTCTCCTACTCCTACTTGGAAGGGGGGGATCCTACTCCCGGTGGGAGTAGGACTCCCCTTGGGGCACGCCATGAGAGGGCTGACCCTCCCCCTCCTCCACTCCTTTATATACGGGGGAAGGGGGCACCCCATAGACACACAAGTTGATCATTGTCTTAGCTGTGTGCGGTGCCCCCCTCCACATATTCCACCTCGGTCATATCATTGTAGTGCTTAGGCGAAGCCCTGCGTCGGCAACTTCATCAACACCGTCATCATGCCGTCGTACTAACGAAGCTCTCCCTCGACACTCAGCTGGATCAAGAGTTCGTGGGACGTCACCGAGCTGAACGTGTGCAGAACACGGAGGTGCCGTGCCTTTGGTACTAAGGATCGGTTGAATTGTGAAGACGTTCGACTACATCAACCACGTCACTTGACGCTTCCGCTTATGGCCTACGAGGGTACGTGGACAACACTCTCCCCTCTCGTTGCTATGCATCACATAGATCTTGCGTGATCGTAGGAATTTTTTTGAAATTACCGCGTTCCCCAACAGTGGCATCCGAGCCAGGTTTATGCGTAGATGTTATATGCACGAGTAGAACACAAATGAGTTGTGGACGATAATAGTCATACTGCTTACCAGCATGTCATACTTTGATTCGGTGGTATTATTGGATGAAGCGGCCCGGACCGACATTACGCGTACACTTACGCGAGACTAGTTCTACCGACGTGCTTCACACACAGGTGGCTGGCGGGTGCCAGTTTCTCCAACTTTAGTTGAATCAAGTGTGTCTATGCCGGGTCCTTGTTGAAGGTTAAAACAACACACTTGACGAAAAATCGTTGTGGTTTTGATGCGTAGGTAAGAACGGTTCTTACTCAGCCCGCAGCAGCCACGTAAAACTTGCAACAACAAAGTAGAGAACGTCTAACTTGTTTTTGCAGGGCATGTTGTGATGTGCTATGGTCAAGACATGATGCTAAATTTTATTGTATGAGATGATCATGTTTTGTAACAGAGTTATCGGCAACTGGCAGGAGCCATATAGTTGTCGCTTTATTATATGCAATGCAATCGCCTTGTAATAGTTTTTACTTTATCACTAAGCGGTAGCGATAGTCGTAGAAACAATAGTTCGTGAGACGACAACGATGCTACGATGGAGATCAAGGTGTCGCGCCGGTGACGATGGTGAGCATGACGGTGCTTTGGGGATGGAGATCAAAGGCACAAGATGATGATGGCCATATCATATCACTTATATTGATTGCATTTGATGTTTATCCTTTATGCATCTTATTTTGCTTTGATTGACGGTAGCATTATAAGATGATCTCTCACTGAATTTCAAGGTACAAGTGTTCTCCCTGAGTATGCACCGTTGCGAAAGTTCGTCGTGCCGAGACACCACGTGATGATCGGGTGTGATAAGCTCTACGTTCACATACAACGGGTGCAAGCCAGTTTTGCACACGCAGAATACTCGGGTTAAACTTGACGAGCCTAGCATATGCAGATATGGCCTCAGAACACTGAGACCGAAAGGTCGAGCGTCAATCATATAGTAGATATGATCAACATAGTGATGTTCACCATTGAAAACTACTCCATCTCACGTGATGATCAGACATGGTTTAGTTGATTTGGATCACGTGATCACTTAGATGATTAGAGGGATGTCTATCTAAGTGGGAGTTCTTAAGTAATATGATTAATTGAACTTTAATTTATCATGAACTTAGTACCTGATAGTATTTTGCATGTCCATGTTGTTGTAGATCAATGGCCCGTGCTACTGTTCCTTTGAATTTTAATGCATTCCTAGAGAAAGCAAAGTTGAAAGATGATGGTAGCAATTACACGGACTGGGTCCGTAACTTGAGGATTATCCTCATTGCTGCACAGAAGAATTACATCCTGGAAGCACCGCTAGGTGCAAGACCCGCTGCAGGAGCAACACCGGACGTTTTGAACGTCTGGCAGAGCAAAGCTGGTGACTACTCGATAGTTCAGTGTGCCATGCTTTACGGCTTAGAACCGGGACTTCAACGACGTTTTAAACGTCATGGAGCATATGAGATGTTCCAGGAGTTGAAGTTAATATTTCAAGCAAATGCCCGGATTGAGAGATATGAAGTCTCTAATAAGTTCTACAGCTGCAAGATGGAGGAGAATAGTTCTGTTAGTGAGCATATACTCAAAAGGTCTGGGTATAAACATCACTTGATTCAACTGGGAATTAATCTTCCTGATGATAGTGTCATTGACAGAATTCTTCAATCACTGCCACCAAGCTACAAGAGCTTCGTGATGAACTATAATATGCAAGGGATGAACAAGACAATTCCCGAGCTCTTCGCGATGCTAAAGGCCGCGGAGGTAAAAATCAAGAAGGAGCATCAAGTGTTGATGGTCAACAAGACCACCAGTCTCAAGAAAAAGGGTAAAGGGAAGAAGGGGAACTTCAAGAAGAACGACAAACAAGTTGCTGCTCAAGTGAAGAAGCCCAAGTCTGGACCTAAGCCTGAGACTGAGTGCTTCTACTGCAAAGGGACTGGTCACTGGAAGCGGAATTGCCCCAAGTATTTGACGGATAAGAAGGATGGCAAGGTGAACAAAGGTATATGTGATATACATGTTATTGATGTGTACCTTACTAATGCTCGCAGTAGTGCCTGGGTATTTGGTACTGGTTCTGTTGCTAATATTTGCAACTCAAAATAGGGACTACGGATTAAGCGAAGATTGGCTAAGGACGAGGTGACGATGCGCGTGGGAAATGGTTCCAAAGTCGATGTGATCGCCGTCGGCACGCTACCTCTACATCTACCTTGGGGATTAGTTTTAGACCTGAATAATTGTTATTTGGTGCCAGCGTTGAGCATGAACATTATATCTGGATCTTGTTTGATGCGAGACGGTTATTCATTTAAATCTGAGAATAATGGTTGTTCTATTTATATGAGTAATATCTTTTATGGTCATGCACCCTTGAAGAGTGGTCTATTTTTGTTGAATCTCGATAGTAGTGACACACATATTCATAATATTGAAGCCAAAAGATGCAGAGTTGATAATGATAGTGAAACTTATTTGTGGCACTGCCGTTTGGGTCATATTGGTGTAAAGCGCATGAAGAAACTCCATTCTGATGGACTTTTGGAATCACTTGATTATGAATCACTTGGTACTTGTGAACCATGCCTCATGGGCAAGATGACTAAAACTCCGTTCTCCGGAACAATGGAGCGAGCAATAGATTTGTTGGAAATCATACATACTGATGTATGTGGTCCGATGAATATTGAGGCTCGCGGCGGGTATCGTTATTTTCTCACCTTCACAGATGATTTGAGCAGATATGGGTATATCTACTTAATGAGACATAAGTCTGAAACATTTGAGAAGTTCAAAGAATTTCAGAGTGAAGTGGAAAATCATCGTACAAGAAAATAAAGTTTCTGCGATCTGATCATGGAGGAGAATATTTGAGTTACGAGTTTGGTCTTCATTTGAAACAATGCGGAATAGTTTTGCAACTCACGCCACCCGGAACACCACAGCGTAATGGTGTGTCCGAACGTCGTAACCGCACTTTATTATATATGGTGCGATCTATGATGTCTCTTACTGATTTACCGCTATCGTTTTGGGGTTATGCTTTAGAGACGGCTGCATTCACGTTAAATAGGGAACCATCTAAATCCATTGAGACGACACCTTATGAACTTTGGTTTAGCAAGAAACCAAAGTTGTCGTTTCTTAAAGTTTGGGGTTGCGATGCTTATGTGAAAAAGCTTCAACCTGATAAGCTCGAACCCAAATCAGAGAAATGTGTCTTCATAGGATACCAAAGGAGACTGTTGGGTACACCTTCTATCACAGATCCGAAGGCAAGGCATTCGTTGCTAAGAATGGATCCTTTCTAGAGAAGGAGTTTCTCTCGAAAGAAGTGAGTGGGAGGAAAGTAGAACTTGATGAGGTAACTGTACCTACTCCCTCATTGGAAAGTAGTTCATCACAGAAATCTGTTCATGTGATCCCTACACCAATTAGTGAGGAAGCTAATGATGATGATCATGAAACTTCAGATCAAGTTACTACCGAACCTCACAGGTCAACCAGAGTAAGATCCGCACCAGAGTGGTACGGTAATCCCGTTCTGGAGGTCATGTTACTTGACCATGACGAACCTATGAACTATGAGGAAGCGATGATGAGCCCAGATTCTGCGAAATGGCTTGAGGCCATGAAATCTGAGATGGGATCCATGTATTAGAACAAAGTGTGGACTTTGGTTGACTTGCCCGATGATCGGCAAGCCATCGAGAATAAATGGATCTTTAAGAAGAAGACTGACGCTGACGGTAATGTTACTGTCTACAAAGCTTGACTTGTTGCAAAAGGTTTTCGACAAGTTCAAGGAGTTGGCTACGATGAGGCCTTCTCTCCCGTAGCGATGCTTAAGTATGTCCGAATCATGTTAGCAATTGCTGCATTTTATGATTATGAAATTTGGCAAATGGATGCAAAGACTGTATTCCTGAATGGATTTCTGGAAGAAGAGTTGTATATGATGCAACCTGAAGGTTTTATCAATCCAAAGGATGCTAACAAAGTGTGCAAGCTCCAGCGATCCATTTATGGATTGGTGCAAGCATCTTGGAGTTGGAATAAACGTTTTGATAGTGTGATAAAAGCATATGGTTTTATACAGACTTTTGGAGAAGCTTGTATTTACAAGAAAGTGAGTGGGAGCTCTGTAGCATTTCTAATATTATATGTGGATGACATATTGTTGATTGGAAATGATATAGAATTTCTGGATAGCATAAAAGGATACTTGAACAAGAGTTTTTCAATGAAAGACCTCGGTGAAGCTGCTTATATATTGGGCATCAAGATCTATAGAGATAGATCAAGACGCTTAATTGGACTTTCACAAAGCACATACCTTGATAAAGTTTTGAAGAAGTTCAAAATGGATCAAGCAAAGAAAGGGTTCTTGCCTGTGTTACAAGGTGTGAAGTTGAGTCAGACTCAATGCCCGACCACTGCAGAAGATAGAGAGAAAATGAAAGTCATTCCCTATGCTTCAGCCATAGGTTCTATCATGTATGCAATGTTGTGTACCAGACCTGATGTGTGCCTTGCTATTAGTTTAGCAGGGAGGTACCAAAGTAATCCAGGAGTGGATCACTGGACAACGGTAAAGAACATCCTGAAATACCTGAAAAGGACTAAGGATATGTTTCTCGTTTATGGAGATGACAAAGAGCTCGTCGTAAATGGTTACGTCGATGCAAGCTTTGACACTGATCCGGATGACTCTAAGTCACAAACCGGATACGTATTTATATTGAACGGTGGAGCTGTCAGTTGGTGCAGTTCTAAGCAAAGCGTCCTGGCGGGATCTACGTGTGAAGCGGAGTACATAGCTGCTTCGGAAGCAACAAATGAAGGAGTCTGGATGAAGGAGTTCATATCCGATCTAGGTGTCATACCTAGTGCATCGGGTCCAATGAAAATCTTTTGTGACAATACTGGTGCAATTGCCTTGGCAAAGGAATCCAGATTTCACAAGAGAACCAAACACATCAAGAGACACTTCAATTCCATCTGTGATCAAGTCAAGGAGGGAGACATAGAGATTTGCAAGATACATACGGATCTGAGTGTTGCAGACCCGTTGACTAAGCCTCTCTCGTGAGCAAAACATGATCAGCACCAAGACTCCATGGGTGTTAGAATCATTACTGTGTAATCCATATTATTAACTCTAGTGCAAGTGGGAGACTGAAGGAAATATGCCCTAAAGGAAATAATAAAGTTGTTATTTATATTTCCTTATATCATGATAAATGTTTATTATTCATGCTAGAATTGCATCAACCGGAAACTTAGTACATGTGTGAATACATAGACAAACCGAGTGTCACTAGTATGCCTCTACTTGACTAGCTCGTTGAATCAAAGATGGTTGAGTTTCCTAGCCATAGACATGAGTTGTCATTTGATTAACGGCATCACATCATTAGAGAATGATGTGATTGACTTGACCCATTTCATTAGCTTAGCACTTGATCGTTTAGTATGTTGCTATTGCTTTCTTCATGACTTATACATGTTCCTATGACTATGAGATTATGCAACTCCCGAATACCGGAGGAACACTTTGTGTGCTACCAAACATCACAACTTAACTGGGTGATTATAAAGGTGCTCTACAGGTGTCTCTGATGGTGTTTGTTGAGTTGGCATAGATCGGGATTAGGATTTGTCACTCTGATTGTTGGAGAGGTATCTCTGGGCCCTCTCGGTAATGCACATCACTATAAGCCTTGCAAGCAATGTGACTAATGAGTTAGTTGCGAGATGATGCATTACAGAACGAGTAAAGAGACTTGCCGGTAACGAGATTGAACTAGGTATTGAGATACCAACGATCGAATCTCGGGCAAGTAACATACCGATGACAAAGGGAACAACGTATGTTGTTATGCGGTTTGACCGATAAAGATCTTCGTAGAATATGTAGGAACCAATATGAGCATACATGTTCCGCTATTGGTTATTGACCGGAGATGAGTCTCGGTCATGTCTACATAGTTCTCGAACCCGTAGGGTCCGCACGCTTAACGTTCTGTGGCGATCGGTATTATGAGTTTATGTGTTTTGATGTACCGAAGGTTGTTCGGAGTCCCGGATGTGATCACGGACATGACGAGGAGTCTCGAAATGGTCGAGACATAAAGATCGGTATATTGGATGGCTATGTTTGGACATCGGAATGGTTCCGGATGAGTTCAGGCATTTACCGGAGTACCGGGAGGTTACCGGAACACCCTGGGGAGTGTATGGGCCTTATTGGGCGTTAGTGGGAGAGAGGAGGAGGCGGCCTAGGAGGGGGCGTGCCCTCCAAGCCCAATCCGAATTGGGAGGGGGGCCGGCCCCCCTTTCCTTCCTCCCTCTCTCCTCCTTCCTTCCTCTCCTACTCCTACTTGGAAGGGGGGGGGGAATCCTACTCCCCGTGGGAGTAGGACTCCCCTTGGGGTGCGCCGTGAGAGGGCCGACCCTCCCCCTCCTCCACTCCTTTATATACGGGGGAAGGGGGCACCCCATAGACACACAAGTTGATCATTATCTTAGCCGTGTGCGGTGCTCCCCTCCACATATTCCACCTCGGTCATATCGTTGTAGTGCTTAGGCGAAGCCCTGCGTTGGTAACTTCATCAACACCGTCATCATGCTGTCGTGCTGACGAAGCTCTCCCTCGACACTCAGCTGGATCAAGAGTTCGTGGGACATCACCGAGCTGAACGTGTGCAGATCGTGGAGGTGCCGTGCTTTCGGTACTAAGGATCGGTTGAATTGTGAAGACGTTCGACTACATCAACCACGTCACTTGACGCTTCCGCTTACGGTCTACGAGGGTACGTAGACAACACTCTCCCCTCTCGTTGCTATGCATCACATAGATCTTGCGTGATCATAGGATTTTTTTTGAAATTACCACGTTCCCCAACACTTGCTGGATCAAGAATGCAGAGGACGTCACCGAGCTGAACGTCTGCAGAACACGGAGGTGTCGTACGTTCGGTACTTGATCGGTTGGAGCGCGAAGAAGTTCGACTACATCAACCGCGTTGTTAAACGCTTCCACTTACGGTCTACGAGGGTACGTAGACACACTCTCCTCCTCGTTGCTATGCATCTCCATGGATAGATCATTGCGTGTGCGTAGATTTTTTTGTTTGTTTTCCATGCAACGTTTCCCATCAGTGGCATCATGAGCCAGGTCTATGCGTAGATGATGAGCACGAGTAGAACACAAAGAGTTGTGTGCGGTGATGGTCATACTGCTTACCACCAACGTCTTATTTTGATTCGACGGTATTGTGGGACGAAGCGGCCCGGACCAACCTTACATGTCCACGTACATGAGACTGGTTCCACCGACAGACATGCAACTTGTTTTCCATAAAGGTGGTTGGCGGGTGTATGTTTCTCCTACTTTAGTTGAATCGAATTTGACTGTGGCTGGTCCTTGAAGAAGGTTAAAACAACAAACTTGATGAATCACCGTTGTGGTTTTTGCCGTAGGTAAGAATGGTTCTTTCTAGAAGCCCGTAGCAGCCACGTAAAACTTGCAACAACAAAGTAGAGGACGTCTAACTTGTTTTTGCAGGGCATGTTGTGATGTGATATGGTCAAGACATGATGTGATATACGTTGTTGTATGAGATGATCATGTTTTGTAAATTCATCGGCAACCGGCAGGAGCCTTATGGTTGTCTCTTTATTGTATGAAATGCAAACGCCATGTAATTGCTTTACTTTATTGCTATGAGTTAGCAATAGTTAACGAGACAACCACGACGCAACGATGGAGATCAATGTTTCGAGCCGATGACGATGGAGATCATGACGATGCTTTGGAGATGGAGATCAAAAGCACGAGATGATGATGGCCATATCATGTCATATATTTTGATTGCATGTGATGTTTATCTTATATGCATCTTATTTTGCTTAGAACGACGGTAGCATTATAAGATGATCCCTTCACTAAATTTCAAGGTAAAAGTGTTCTCCCTGAGTATGCACCGTTGCTACAGTTCGTCGTTTCGAGACATCATGTGATGATCGGGTGTGACAGACTCTACGTTCACATACAGCGGGTGTAAGACAGTTTTTACACATGCAGAATACTTGGGTTAAACTTGACAAGCCTAGCATGTATAGACATGGCCTCAGAACACTAAAGACCGAAAGGTCGAACGTGAATCATATAGTAGATATGATCAACTGTAACATCCCAAATTTTCAATTTGGAATGTTATACATTAGATCATCATTGCATACCATATTTTATTGCATTTTGGTTGATCCTAGAAATTCTACACAACTCAAGGACCCATGGAGAGAGTTGGGGATTTCGTTATTTTCATATTCGAGTTTTTCTCGAATTTTGAAAAGAGGATCTTTGATTTTAATTATTTTTCTCTGAAATATTTCTTTTATAAAAAAATGAAAGAGAGAGGATTAAATGACTTCCTCAAAATAAAGAAATATCAGAGATTTAATATTAAAATCAAATAAGATTTTTATTCGGAGTTTTATCGCTATTTTATTTGAATTAGGAAAAATATGCGTTTTTAAAAATTGCATTTTAGGCCCAAATAAATGTTCACCTTGTCCGGCCTATTTTTAGAGGACGAGGAAATTTTATTTCGGGATTTTTAGAGTCCGTTTAGTATTTCTTTTCTTTCTTTTTCTGCACGTCAGAATTATTAAAAAAAAAGTCAAACCTACTTCGGGCCGTACCCGGCCAGGACTCTTCGGGCCGGCCCCTTTATAAGCCGCTGCCCGCACCCCGCAGCCCACCAGCCCCGCCACCCAAAACCCTAACCCTAGCCGCCCGCCGCCCACGCCGCCACCCCGCGCCGCCGCGCCGCCCTTCGCCGCCGACCGCCGCCGCCGCCCGCCAGAGTTCGAGGTAGCCACCGGTTTTTTTAAACCGATCGGTTTTATTTCGTAAACCCTAGTTTTCGTTTGGTTCGGTTTATTTTTATTGGTTTAGTTATATAGCGAACGCTCGTTCGTTCGTTCGTTTTAACGAACGGTTTTCACCGTTTAACCGCAGACAGCGAACGCTCGCTCGTTAGCCTGTACGTCAGTTTTTCTTTTTCTCGGATTTTCCGCGATTATTTTCGATCGCGATTTCTGATCCGATTTTCGTTCTAGTATAACTTGTCGCTCGTTTATCGCAATCAGGCGATTCAAACGCCTAGAGTTTTGTCTCGAAACCCTCTTTCTGTTTAACCAACTTGAACAAGATTTTGCTGCTGTAAAATTTGACTTTAGTTCAAATTAGTAAACGAAGCTTGTTTCTTTCGCCGTTTGAGTTTTGTTGCTTCGTTTGATTTGATTCTTTTTGCGAACCGGAGTTCTTAAGTTGAACTTTCTGGTTAGATCTCTTGTTTGAGTTTTACTCGTGCCCTTGCTTGATTGCTTATTGTATGCTTGTTTGTTTGCGATAGAGTACCCGGAGTGTGAAGCGTGCTACTTCGAGTCTCTAGGTTTCACGGATCATCAGCAAGGCAAGTAACACTTTGATCATACCTCTTACTACCCAGTTTTATTGCATTAGATCAATCCTCAAACAATTGCATGGTTAGGATCTGAATTAAATTGTGGGTTGGGAAGTAGATGAGGTAGTACCTATTCACCTGTTTATTATCAAACCTTGGGAGTTACTTCTATGCTATGCTTATATTGCTATGCTATGCTCGTAGACGTGGATTGGGTTTGAGTGTATCAATGACAGTTGTGAGATTGTTAATTAATGGTTCAACTTAAGGTGGCAACTTAAATACACATCTGGGTGGATTGAGGCACCTGGGGAATCCAGTGATTGCCTGTATTTTTTTGGAAATCCCGGGGTACCGTGTGATTCTCCTATGGAATGCCACCCAGGCTCAAAGGGATCATGAGATTATTCATACTAGAAACTTCCGTGTGCAGCCACAACCTATTATGGGCTCTAGCATAGTTGATTAAGTCGTGTGAACTCTTACAGTGGTATACTAGCAGATGTAGGGGATGTAGGTGGTACGGTCTACCCATCGTAAGGTGCTAACGCCTCTGAAAGACTGTGTCTCGGTCATCCGTTTCTCAAACACCATGTAGTGCGAGAAATTCAATGGAGGAGATCGAGTCTTGTGGGGAAAAGTGCACAAACCTCTGCAGAGTGTATAAACTAATCATGGTTAGCCGTGTCCCCGGTTATGGACATCTTGAGTATCTGGTTCTTGGATTATCATGTTGATCTCATCACTACTAAATTAATTTGATTGGGTTGTTAATGATTACTTTTAATTGGGATTGAGAGGGGGTTTACCTTCTCAATGTTTTCAACAAACTTTGTAGTTAAGTAAAATATATTCCTTTGCAGTAGGGAAAAATTGGCTTTCCGCAAAACACAATAACCATACAGCCTCCACCAGCCATATATGCATGTAGTGATAGCTTTATTCTGTTTACTACTCTCTTGTGTTACATTGCCAGCATATTCCATGTGCTGACCCGTTTTCGGGCTGCAACGTATCATGTTGCAGACTTTTCAGATGACGAGTAAGGAGCCTTAGGTCGTGGTCTTTCACTCAGTGATGCCGTTGGAGTTGATGGACTCACTTTATCTTCCAAGCCTTCCGTTGTTATCATTTTAGATGGCCTTAAGCCATATTTATTGTAATAAGTTCTCTTTTGAGACATTCGATGTAATAAGTGTGTGATTGCTACTCTGTTATAAATCCTCCAAGAACCGTGTGTGTCAGCATTACCGATCTAGGGATGACACTTATGCACAGAGATCAGACTGTTTGAGGTCTGGTCGCTACAAAGATGGTATCAGAGCACACACTGACTGTAGGACACGACCACTAAGCTAAAGCCCTAGATCACTACTCTCTTCTCATTTCTAACTCCTCTCCATTTTCTACTCTTTAGGATGGCGGATGCGAGGATTAAGTTCATGCAACAGGATGAAGACACCCCATTTGGACGCCACTTGAAGGAAGTTACTAAGTACCTGAACATTGGAATACCAAGCTTCACCGGAACCTACAACGCCACTTTACCAGAAGAGGAGCGCTGGATGATTCAAGTTCAAGTTCCAGGAAGGACGTTCATGCCAGTCACTGAGCCCATAGAGTTTTCTTTCGATGCACCAACCTGGAGTCTAGGAAAGAGTATGGCAGCTCACATTACCATGGGACGCATTGGAGAAGTTTACCACAATGACCTCAAGGATACAATCTACCAGATTTGTGGGCACCGAGATGAGCAATGGGAGATGATCAGTACCAGGAAGGATAGATCGATTGCCTCTTTCATCCAGGAGTTAAACCAGCACATTCGACGCCAGGAGAACCAGATGTGCGCATGCATGGCAGATTTGAAGAAGGCAATGACAAGGATCACGTAGCTGGAGGAAGAACTTAAGGCTACACGCGAGGATTATATGGAGGAAATCGTCACACTAGTAGAGAAGAATGGTGACCTGACAAAGAAGCTAGGAGTTTTCATGGGAGACCCTGCGCCAGGAGGAGAAGATGACAGTTCCACTTGCCTGGAGAACTATATCATCATCGACGACACCGACTCGGACCCTGACGATAGCGATGATGACTATGTTGATGAAGCTGGAGCAGATATCATGGAGTCTTCGACTGATCAATTTTTCTAATCGACCACCATATCAGTAGTAGTATTCCACCATGTATATAGTATAGTCCAAACACTTGTAACGATAGTTCTAGAACGATTGTATGCCCTTGTTTGATTGATTGAGTGATATGTTTGTGTTTGTCTCATGTGCATATGGGTAGTGTTTTCCCTCTAGACCTCATTCTATTCTGTTTTCTCTTCTTTTCTAAACCCAGCATATGCCTCCGAGACGCGACAATGGATTTGCTTTCCCACCGGAGCTCACTCAGTTGATCCAGCAGCAGAATGCATTGATGTAGATACTAGTCCAGAATCAGAACCAGGGGAACAACAACAACAACCCACCACCACCCCCACCAGTTGACCACTTAGCCTGTTTTCTTAGGCTGAATCCGCCGGTGTTCTCCAGTAGCACCGAGCCGATTGTTGCAGATGATTGGCTTCGCAAGATTGATAGGGAGTTGACCACTACAGGATGCACAGATGCGGAGAGAGTGCGTTTTACCGCACATCCGCTTGATGGACCCGCAACATCTTGGTGGGAGAATTTCATAGTCACTTACCCTATTGACACTGTGACATGGGACCATTTCCAGCAGGCTTTTCGCACTGCCCATGTTTCAGCAGGAGCTATGGCCACGAAAAAGCGTGAGTTTCACAACTTACGCCAAGGAGGGCGCACTGTTGGCCAATATGTGGATGACTTTAGTAAGTTACACGTTATGCCCCAGATGACGTCGCTACAGATGCAGCTAAGAAGGAGAAGTTTCTGGAAGGACTGAATGATGAGCTGAGCATGCAGTTGATGGTGGCAAATTTCAATAACTACCAGGAGTTGGTGGATAGAGCTCTCATGCTTAAAGGGAAACAACAACAGATTGACAGTCGCAAGAGGAAGTATGGACAAGGGAAGTATAATTCTGGAGCCCAGCAGAGACCCCGTTACACCCCGAACCCGGGAGGACTTGTTCATAACCATGGAGGCCACACTCATAATGGAGGAAGTTCACACAATCATGGTGGCCCCAAGAACGGTAATGGTAATGGAGGAAGCAGCGGACAAAACCTTTCCAACCCGGCAACACCCGCCAAGAAAGATCTAAGCCACGTGACTTGCTACAAATGCCAGAAGACCGGACATTACGCCAATGAGTGTCCTGAAGCCAAGAATGGAAATGGCAATGGAAGCTCTGGGAAGAAGCCCAACCCTTTCAACAGAGGACAAATGAATAAGGTTAACGTGGAGGAGGTTGAAGCCCAGCCAGATGCAGTAATAGGTAAGTTTTTGGTTAAGTCATTTACTGCAGTCGTACTTTTTGATACTGGTGCATCGCATTCATACATATCAAGGGGATTCGTGGATAAGTTTAAACTGCCAACCCAAGTCCTTAGGTCACCTATGTTAGTAACCTCGCCAGGAGCAGAGTATATGGCTAGCCTATGGTGTGATCAGTTACCATTAAGGATTGGTAACTACCTGTTTCCCTCGGACCTAATAGTATTGGAGTCACAAGGACTGGATGTGATATTAGGCATGGATTGGTTATCGAAGTATGGAGGGAACATTGACTGCGCCAGTAAGTCGATTTTGCTTACCACCCAGAAGGAAGAAGGATCAAGTATGTATCCCGGCATGTGCCGAATAGAACCCAAGTAAATTCCTTCTCAGGAGTTGTACAGGAGGAAGTACCAGTGGTGAAGGATTTTCCAGATGTAGTTCCAGAAGAGTTGCCAGGCATGCCACCGGATAGAGACATTGAGTTTTTGATTGAACTTTTGCCAGGCACAGGGCCAATATCTAAGAGACCGTACAGAATGCCCACAAAGGATTTGGAGGAAATTAAGAAGCAGATTAAGGAGTTACTGGATAAGGGATATATTCGCCCAAGTTCGTCACCTTGGGGATCACCAGTACTTCTTGTGGAGAAGAAGGATGGATCGTTAAGGATGGTTGTTGACTATCGTGGATTGAATGAGGTGACGATCAAGAACAAGTACCCACTGCAGATGATCAATGATTTATTTGACCAGTTGCAAGGAGCTAAAGTGTTTTCTAAGATCGATCTGCGATCAAGGTACCACCAGCTGAAGATTCGAGAGCAGGATATACCTAAGACAGCTTTTACAACGAGGTACGGGCTGTATGAGTACACCGTTATGTCATTTGGTCTGACTAACGCACCTGCCTATTTTATGAACATGATGAACAAGGTGTTTATGGAGTTTTTGGATAAGTTCGTCGTGGTGTTCATTGATGATATTCTGGTCTACTCTAAGAATGAAGAGGAACATAAAGAGCATTTGCGTTTGGTACTTGGGAAGCTCAGGGAACATCAGCTATACGCCAAGTTCAGCAAGTGTGAGTTTTGGCTGAAGGAAGTCGGATTCCTTGGACATGTTATATCCGGGGAAGGAATAGCAGTAGACCCCACCAAAGTTGTCACTGTGACAAATTGGGAGTCACCCACGACAGTTGGAGAGATCCGGAGTTTTCTTGGACTCGCAGGATACTACCGGAGTTCATTGAGAATTTCTCAAAGATTGCAAAGCCTATGACGGAATTGTTGAAGAAGGACACCAAATTCAATTGGACTGAGGAATGTGAGGCCAGTTTTCAGGAGTTGAAGAGACGCTTGGTTACATCACCAGTGTTGATTCTGCCAGATCAACGAATAAATTATGAAGTGTATTGCGACGCTTCTCGTCGAGGACTTGGAGCCGTACTTATGCAGGAAGGAAGAGTTGTTTCATATGCCTCACGACAGCTTAAACCCCATGAGTTAAATTATGCTACACATGATTTGGAGTTAGCAGCCGTAGTACATGCGTTGAAGACATGGAGACATTTTCTCATCGGAAACCATTGTGAGGTATACACGGATCACAAGAGTTTGAAGTATATCTTCACGCAGAAGGAGTTGAATCTCAGGTAGAGGAGATGGTTAGAGCTAATAAAGGATTATGATATGAGGTTACATTATCATCCCGGAAAGTCTAACGTAGTAGCCGATGCGTTAAGCCGAAAAATTCATGTCAACACACTCATGACCGGAGAGTTACCCAAGGAGTTAGCAGAAGACCTTCGCGAGCTGTGTTTGGAGATAGTTCCAAGAGGTTATGTAGCAGCCTTGGAAATTCAGTCTACCTTGATGGATAAGATCAGAGAAGCTCAGAACACGGACAAGGAGATTGCCGAGATAAAGGAAAGGATGAGTAAAGGAAAGGCTAAAGGATTTCGTGAGGATGAGCACGATACCTTATGGTTTGAGGACCGCGTATATGTGCCCAATGATCAGGAGATCAGGAAGTTGATTCTGCAAGAGGCCCATGATTCACCATATTCGATTCACCCAGGAAATACCAAGATGTATTTGGATTTGAAGGATAGTTCTGGTGGACCGGAATGAAGAAGGATATTGCGGAGTATGTAGCAGTTTGTGATGTATGTCAGAGAGTGAAGGCAGAACATCAGAAGCCAGTAGGATTGCTACAGCCATTGCCTATACCCAAATGGAAGTGGGATAAACTAGGCATGGATTTTATCACGGGATTACCCAGGACTCATTCAGGCTATGACTCGATATGGGTTGTAGTCGATCGTTTGACGAAAGTAGCTCATTTCATCCCCGTGAAGACCACTTACACCAGTGCTAAGTTGGCAAAGATATACATGACCAAGATCGTATGTCTGCATGGAGTTCCGAGGACCGTTGTATCAGATAGAGGAACCCAGTTTACTTCAAAGTTTTGGAATCAGTTGCATGAAACTTTGGGAACCAGACTAGTGTTCAGTACAGCTTTTCACCCACAAACAGATGGATAGACTGAAAGAGTAAATCAGATTCTGGAGGACATGTTGAGAGCTTGTGCGCTAGACTATGGATCTAGTTGGGACGATAATTTGCCTTATGCAGAGTTCTCTTATAACAACAGTTATCAAGCCAGTTTGAAGATGGCCCCTTTCAAAGCGTTGTACGGAAGGAGGTGCAGAACACCGTTGTTGTGGGACGAAGTTGGAGACCGACAATTGTTTGGACCAAATTTGATTAAAGAGTCTGAAGAGAAGGTTAAGATGATTCGCGATAGACTCAAGGTAGCCCAATCCAGGCAGAAGAGTTACGCGAATTCTAAACGCAAGGAGACAGTCTACGAAGTCGGAGACAGAGCGTAATTCGAGTATCACCACTTCGAGGAGTGAAGCGCTTTGGAGTTAAGGGAAAGTTAACACCACGTTTTGTGGGACCATACAGAGTTTTGGAACGTATGTGAGAAGTTGCCTACAAGTTGGAATTACCCGAAGGATTGTCCGGAGTTCACGATGTCTTCCACGTTTCTCAGTTGAAGAAGTGTCACGCGGAGATGGCTGATATTCCTCTAGGAGATACAGTGCCGCTAGAAGCGATACAGTTGGATAGTGATTTGACATATGAAGAGAAACCAGTCAAGATACTCGAGTTTGCCAGCCGAGTTACACGCAAAAAAGTAATCAAGTTCTGCAAAGTTCAGTGGAGTCACCATACAGAGGATGAAGCCACTTGGGAACGAGAGGAAGACCTACGGAAGGATCACTCTCACCTATTTTCTAGCCAACCCGAATCTCGAGGGCGAGATTCATCTTAAGGGGGGTAGGTTTGTAACATCCCAAATTTTCAATTTGGAATGTTATACATTAGATCATCATTGCATACCATATTTTATTGCATTTTGGTTGATCCTAGTAATTCTACGCAACTCAAGGACCCACGGAGAGAGTTGGGGATTTCGTTATTTTCATATTCGAGTTTTTCTCGAATTTTGAAAAGAGGATCTTTGATTTTAATTATTTTTCTCTGAAATATTTCTTTTATAAAAAAATAAAAGAGAGAGGATAAAATGACTTCCTCAAAATAAAGAAATATCAGAGATTTAATATTAAAATCAAATAAGATTTTTATTCGGAGTTTTATCGCTATTTTATTTGAATTAGGAAAAATATGCGTTTTACAAAATTGCATTTTAGGCCCAAATAAATGTTCACCTTGTCCGGCCTATTTTTAGAGGACGGGGAAAATTTATTTCGGGATTTTTGGAGTCTGTTTAGTATTTCTTTTCTTTCTTTTTCTGCATGTTGGAATTATTTAAAAAAAAGTCAACCCGACTTCGGGCCGTACCCGGCCAGGACTCTTCGGGCCGGCCCCTTTATAAGCCGCCGCCCGCACCCCGCAGCCCACCAGCCCCGCCACCCAAAACCCTAACCCTAGCCGCCCGCCGCCCGCACCGCCACCCCGCGCCACCCCGCCGCCCTTTGCCGCCGGAGCCGCCGCGCCATCGCCCACCGGAGTTCGAGGTAGCCGCCGGTTAAAAAAAAATGATCGGTTTTATTTCGTAAACACTAGTTTTCGTTCGGTTCGGTTTATTTTTATTGGTTTAGTTATATAGCGAACGCTCGTTCGTTCATTCATTTTAACGAACGGTTTTCACCGTTTAACCGCAGACATCGAACGCTCGTTCGTTAGCCTGTACATCAGTTTTTCTTTTTCTCGGATTTTCTGCGATTATTTTCGATCGCGACTTCTGATCCGATTTTCTTCTAGTATAACTTTTCGCTCGTTTATCGGAATCAGGCGATTCAGACGCCTAGAGTTTTGTCTCGAAACCCTCTTTTTGTTTAACCAACTTGAACAAGATTTTGCTACTGTAAAATTTGACTTTAGTTCAAATTAGTAAACGAAGCTTGTTTCTTCCGCCGTTTGAGTTTTGTTGCTTCGTTTGATTTGATTCTTTTTGCGAACCGGAGTTCTTAAGTTGAACTTTCTGGTTAGATCTCTTATTTGAGTTTTACTCGTGCCCTTGCTTGATTGCTTATTGTATGCTTGTTTGTTTGCGATAGAGTACCCGGAGTGTGAAGCGTGCTACTTCGAGTCTCTAGGTTTCGCGGATCATCAGCAAGGCAAGTAACACTTTGATCATACCTCTTACTACCCAGTTTTATTGCATTAGATCAATCCTCAAACAATTGCATGGTTAGGATCTGAATTAAATTGTGGGTTTGGGAAGTAGATCTCACGACCGGTTTTTCAATAAAATATTTATTGAGAGACCAATCCCTTTTACGGATCAGTAAAGAAGAATTCCTTCTCACTGGTAGACAATATCTTGGTCACAGAAGAAAAATACCAGGGGTACTGAATATAATACAAGGTTGAGCGGGGACTGCTCAACAATTTATTACATGCACGCCGAATAGACATAACGGCGGATAGGGTGGCATAACTACTAACTCATGATAACAACGGTGGTGGAAAAATCACAGCGGAGCGGGTGATATGACTCCTGCAAACTATAGCTCTTCGAGCGTCGGGGTGAAGCTCGAGGAGGTTTATTGCGGGTGGCGGAAGCGTATATAATACAAGTGACCAATATCCAGGATCGCACAGGACTGACTGGGATTCCTCTAGGCGTCGGACTCACTATCAAACTCTTCATCCAAGAGATCGCCTTCGTCAACATCTGGCCAAATCAACAAGCCAGGTGAGTACTATGAAAGTACTCGCAAGACAGTTCGGACATAAGATATAACAAATGTAAACATGAAGCATAAGAACAGAATAACAAGTGCGTTCAGACATAGAGACAATAATGCATGGGGAAATAACAGAGAAGTCGGGCGGTAGTCCTCCCGAAATGCAAAAATAAATACTGGGTGCCAAACGAGGGTCTGAATGACTCCTCGAGAGGAAACTGCAAGAATAATAATGCCGCAGTCGGGCGTCGGGGCGACACACATAAAGGGCTTATAACAGAAAATGAAAGACAGTGCGTGCCACAGTCGGACGTCTGAGCGACATCACATAAAGGGCTTATATTGAAAGTAAGAGACAAACATGCCACAGTCGGACGTCTGAGCGACATCACATAAAGGGCTTATATTGAAAGTAAGAGACAAACATGCCACAGTCGGACGTCTGAGCGACATCACATAAAGGGCTTATATTGAAAGTAAGAGACAAACAACAGGGTTAGTCCATCCACAGGAATAACGTTCAGCCAAGATTTCTACTCTAACTCACTTACCGGAAATAAGAATATACCACGAGGTTACGACATAGACATGGATACGCTGATCACGATACTTGACCTTGGATACGATGACTCGGAAGGATTTGACTCTGCAGAGTTGTACTTTAACCACAGCCAACGGATTTCAGTAGTCACGGGGACTAGTTCCGTTTACGGTGTTTTGGAAGAAACACATCTAACCAGTACACACCCATTCAACAATCCGAAGCCAGGAATCACCCTCGGCAACGTTCAAGAAAAACTTTGAGACGGGGAGGCTACAACCTCGCGTAGCATGGGATCAAATTTCTATACGCGCGCTCTAAGGGGTGCCCCCCTCTCGGTCCCAACCGGAAACACCCATGCCCCCTGACCGGATGACTGGCTTTAATCCAGGGCCATGGAACCATCATCCCGGCCCCTCTGTTTGGTGTGTACTCGGAAAGAGGTTACCAACTTACTAAACCGCATTCTGGCAGAAAACAAGTGGTAGCACGGAAGGGGGAAGAATGATAACGTGACTCCGTCCACGTTAACGTCGGAATTTATCGGATGACGGAAGGCTGGCATGCTACAACAGTACCACCTTTCTGCCCTTCATGTCACCACATGACTAGGCCATCTCTCATCAGAGATCACAGTAACTTTGGAACACACGGGTAGTTGCCTCACAAGCAACGAGATACTCACCGATACTCATATGCCACGCACAACCTTTCACGCAAACATGCAAAACACCTATCATATCAAAGGTTCAAACATGCTTGCCTGGTTCGGAGAAGTCGGAGTCTAGCTCGGCGAAGTTCGCAGCTCCGTCACCTCTTCCGGAACCTACGGTATAGCGAAAAGGCATACTAACGTGAAAACCAACGCGTGCATAAAAGTTGTTCCAAATTTTTTCCAAATAAATCCCATAAAAAACTAGACAAAATTATAAGATTGTCAGAAAAAGAATCACTCAAAAAATCACTTTTTATCAAAAAGTTATAAGGGTTTCTGTCCAGGGACTCATCTGTAATGAAACAGAGAAGTTCCAGGGACTTAACTGAGAAAACAGAAAATGGTTCGAATAGAAACGCGCCAGCCCACAGAGAAAACGTACTCTGCCCGAAGGCGCCATCAGAAAACGCTTCGGGGGTGAAATAAGAGAGGCTGACGTGGGGGGGTCCACATGTCAGGTTTGAAAAACCTTGCCGGCGCCCGAAGGCTGCGGAGGTCGCCGGCGTCGAACCATGGCGAGTCAGGGAGATCGGAGTGTACCAAGAGTATCAGCGTGCCCTTCCGCGTTGGTGGGTGGTGGACTTGGGTGTCGGGGAGCACCGCGTCGATGGCGACACTTTCTTCGGCGGACGGCGGCTCGGGCGATGGTGGGGAACTCCGGTGGTGTGCTTCAAACTTCGAATTGAAGTGCGGGTCAGAAGGAGGGATGTACTAGAGAGCTACTGGCAAGAGATGGGAGGCAGAGGTGCATGCACGGGAGCGAATCGAGCTGGATCCCGTGGCGGGTCGCGGCGGCCGGAGTCGAGGAAGGAGACTCCCTCGGGGCTCTTCCAGTTGCTAGGCAGGGTCTTTGTGGAGTGCAGAGGTGGTGTGGGTACTAGCTGGAGCTCGGGGCCTCTATTTATAGGCGGCTCGAGGGGGTGGCCGTGAACGGGGTTGCTCCGGCGAGCAATTACGGCGAGGCAGTGGCTTGGCAGGGAGTTTAGGTGGCCAGGCAGCATCAGTGAGGTGTACTGGTGCCGTTCCCCCGCTAATCCCGGTCGGTCTTGGCGTAATGGCGCCGGTCCACGGTGGGGTGGCCGCACGGGCATGACGGCAACAGAGAGCGCGCTCCGCGCCCAGCGGTTCACGACGAGGGTGGCAGCGCACACTGGGGAGTGGAAGACCACGCGGCGATCTCCGGTGGCTTGGGCGGCGCTGGGTGGCGCCGTCTGTGCTGCGCCTCTCTCTGGCGGCCGCAAAGCCGCCGCTGGCGTCGGTCACGGGGCGGCGCACCTCCTCCAGCTCGTCGCCGACGCCCGCAAGCATCCAGGCGCTCGTGCGGTGCAGAGGACAAGGGGGAGGGGACAGGAAACACGGCAATGCCGGGCACTGGCGAGATCGACAACAGACACTGAAGAAAACGACAGTGATTCAGACACTGTTAACTGAATTTGACTGAACCTTATAGAAACAGTGTCCAGTAGGTGTTCGACGAAATGATTTGGTATGAAGAAAATTTTTCCTGGGGCTGGGACTTAGTGAGGTGACCTCTCAATGCACCCAGGGGCTGCCTGATTTTTCTCAGAATTTTTGGAGAGGGATTTGAATGAATTTCATCAAATTTGGCAAAACTGGTCCAAACTTGCAGCAAGTATAGTTTGAAAAATTTGAACTGAAGACCAGTGGATCTTCATGGATCTTGGTTGAGGGTTCAAAGGACTAGGAAGGGAAATTGGTTTGGGGGCAAAAATAAAAACAGAAATGGTAGCTCCTTTGTAAATCTCCAAGGGCTAGAATAGAAGGCAGAATTTTTTTTGATAAGATTTAAATGGAAAATAAATATATGGGGAGGTTCAACTTGCTGGATTTGATGCAAATCATGATCCAAAGATGAGGAAAGGTTTATGAGAGTGGATTTGCACTAAGGTCATGGCAAGAGAGATTTGTTGAAAGGGGCAAAGAATCATTCCAAAAGCCATAGGGCAATTTCAAAGGAATTTTCAAAAGGCATTTTTCCCAAGTGAAAAGCATTTTGGTTTGAGTCCAAATAAAAAGAAAGAACCTCCAAGACCAACATCAAGTCTTGGGTGAATCCAAATAAAACCCTTGCCAAAAAAAATATTTTGAAAGGGAGGGTTCTTTTGAAGACAAATTTAAAACACCTCCCTCAAGTCAAGTAAATTTTTTGAAAAGGCCAAATAAAATTTTGGGTGTCACAACACCTACCCCCTTAGGAATAATCTCGTCCTCGAGATTTCAGCTGATCCTCGAATAGATATGGATATTCTGCCTGAAGGAAATCTTCCCTTTCCCATGTAGCTTCATCCTCAGTGTGGTTGCTCCACTGAACTCTGAAATTTTTTGTCGTTTTCTGACGGGTCCTCCGTTCAGACACTTCCAATATCTTTACTGGCCTCTCTCTGTAGGTGAGGTCTGGTTGTGTATCAATGCTCTCATGAGATACATGCTTCTCCGGGTTACTTACACATTTTCTCAATTGTGAGACGTGGAATACGTCATGGACGTCTGACAGCTCCTTGGGTAGGTCTAGTTGGTAGGCTACCGTGCCTCTTCGTGCAATTATACAGAATGGTCCAATAAATCTCGGGGCTAGCTTCCCCTTAATTTTGAACCGCTGCAGGCCCCTCATAGGAGACACTCGTAGGTATACGAAATCACCGGGTTCAAAGCTGACCTCACGATGTTTTTGATCGTAGTAGCTCTTTTGTCGGCTCTGTGCTGTCTTGAGTCTGTCCCTGATCTGTTTAACTTTCTCC
Source organism: Aegilops tauschii subsp. strangulata (assembly GCF_002575655.3). Lineage (NCBI taxonomy): Eukaryota > Viridiplantae > Streptophyta > Magnoliopsida > Poales > Poaceae > Aegilops > Aegilops tauschii. The sequence continues at coordinate 366,677,408 of NC_053039.3, forward strand.
TCGGCCTCCTTGAGCATGTCTGGGCAGAAGATACGACTGTCACCTGTTTCTGACCAATTCAGTGGGGTACGACACCTCCGTCCGTACAATGATTCAAAGGGTGCCATTTGCAAGCTGGCTTGGTAACTGTTGTTGTAAGCAAACTCGGCATACGGCAAACTCTCTTCCCAACTGGATCCATAGGTGAGCATATAGGCTCTCAGCATATCCTCTAGGATTTGGTTCACATGTTCCGTTTGTCCATCAGTCTGAGGGTGGTACGCTGTACTGAAAGCTAGTTGCGTGCCCAGAGCTTGTTGTAGGTAATCCCAAAATTTGGAGACAAATTGGGTGCCTCGGTCGGATATTATAGTCCTTGGGAGTCCATGCAAACAAACTATACGAGAGAGATAAAGCTTGGCCAGCCTTTGTGTGGAGTAGGTAGTCTTCACGGGAATGAAATGAGCAACCTTGGTTAGTCGGTCTGTGATGACCCATATGGCGTCATTTCCGCGTTGTGATCGAGGTAGTCCGATAATGAAGTCCATCCCTATTTCATCCCATTTCCACTCCGGTATCCTGTTTGGCTGGAGTAGCCCTGCTAGCTTTTGATGCTCGGCCTTGATGCGCTGACATGAATCGCAATAAGCAATAAATGTGGCTATATCCCTTTTCATACCGTGCCACCAAAATCTTTCCTGAATGTCCTTGTACATTTTGGTTCCTCCAGGGTGGATCGAGTATGGAGCGGTGTGGCTTTCGGTTAAGATTTGTTGCTTGAGTTCCTCAATGTTAGGTACGCAAAGTCTGTCTCCGTACCATAATATTCCTTTGCTGTCTGTGACGAACGCCGAAGCCTTACCGAGGTTCATTTTCTTTCTTATACCTTCGATGCTGGGATGTCCCTGTTGAGCCTTCTTAATTTGTTCCACTAGGGTGGGTCGTATCTCCAGATTTGATATGGTGCCCTCAGAGACTAACACCATGTTGAGCCTAGCAAACTCTTGCTGAAACTCAGGCCTCAAGTTTTGGGGACCATCGTTGTCCGGGCTGGGGTTTCGACTAAGGGCATCGGCCACTACATTTGCTTTCCCTGGATGGTAGTGAATACCGACATCATAGTCCTTGACCAATTCCAACCAGCGTCGTTGGCGCAAGTTTAGCTCTGGTCGAGTGAAAATATATTTAAGGCTCTTATGGTCCGTATATATTTCACAGCGATTTCCCAACAGAAAGTGCCTCCACTCCTTGAGTGCATGTATGACTGCTGCTAGCTCCAAGTCATGTGTTGGGTAATTTTCCTCATGTTTTCGCAACTGCCTGGAGGCATACGCGACAATTTTGCCATCCTGCATTAGTACACACCCGAGACCCTTTCGGGACGCGTCACAATACACTTCAAAACTCTTGTGTATGTCTGGCACAGTTAAGACCGGTGCGGTTGTTAGTTTCTTCTTGAGTTCTTGGAAGCTTTTCTCGCATGCTTCCGTCCATACAAATTTCTTGTCTTTCTTGAGCAACTGTGTTATTGGTTTTGCCACAGTGGAGAATCCTTCAATAAATCTTCTGTAATATCCGGCCATTCCCAGGAAACTCCGCACATCTGTCACGTTGGCGGGTGGCTTCCAGTCAAGTATGGCTTTGACTTTCTCTGGGTCTACGGCCACGCCTTCTTGGTTTAATATGTGGCCTAGGAAACCAACTTGTCTTAGCCAAAATTCACACTTGCTAAATTTGGCATACAACTGATGTTTCCTCAATTCTCCCAAAACGATTCTGAGATGCTCAGCATGCTCTTCCGGTGTCCTTGAGTAAACCAGAATATCGTCAATGAACACCACAACAAATTTGTCCATGAATTTCATGAACACTTTGTTCATGAGGTGGACGAAATATGCGGGGGCGTTCGTTAGTCCAAAAGGCATCACTGTGAACTCATATAACCCATATCTGGAAGTGAATGCTGTCTTGGGGATATCTTCTGTCCGTACTTTCAATTGGTGATATCTCGATCTCAAATCAATTTTTGAGAACACCTTGGCTTGTGCGAGCTGGTCAAACAAATCATTTATCCGTGGCATCGGATATTTGTTTTTGATGGTGACCATATTGAGGGCTCGATAGTCTATACACAGTATCAGTGTCCCATCCTTTTTCTTGGCGAATAATGCTGGCGAACCCCATGGTGAGGAGCTGGCTCGAATAAATCCTTTGTCCAATAATTCCTTTATCTGCTTTTTCAACTCCACCAATTCTGAGGGTGCCATTCTATAAGGTTTCTTATAGATGGGAGCGGTGCCAGGTGCTAGTTCGATGCTGAACTCTATCTCTCGGTCTGGTGGCATGCCTGGTAGTTCTTCAGGAAATACATCAGGGAACTCGCATACCACTGGAACTTTTCTCAGTTCTGAAATGTCCACTTTGTTCAGCTTTGGTTGCCGTGACCGTGGCCTTTCTTGAGCTGTAACCTTTATTGTCTTGCCGTGATGGTGAGTGAGAATCACGGTCCGATTGAAACAGTCAATGAATCCTTTGTTGGTGGTCAACCAGTCCATCCCTAAAATGACATCCAGTCCTTTATTTTCCAACACGATGAGATTGGCTTGGAACTGTAGTCCTTCGAATTCAATGATCACTCCTTGGCAGTAACTCTGAGTGATTTGCTTATTCCCGGGGGACTTGATGATCATAGATTTTTCCAAGGGAAGTATCGAAAAACCATGTTGCAAAACAAAACTCTTCGAAACGAACGAATGGGAAGCTCCAGAATCAAACAAAACCGTGGCAGGTACTGTGTTGACAGGGAACATACCGAGCACGATGTCTGGGGCATTCTGCGCTTCTTCCCTGGTCACATGGTTCAGGTGACCCTTCCTGTGATTGTTGTTGGGATTGAAATTGTTGCGCTTGGGGGCTAGATTGTTTCCACCATTGTTCAGCTTGGGGGCCGAGTTCCTCGGTTTTGGGCACTGTTTAGCATAGTGCCCTTCTTCTCCACAAGCATAGCATGTGACCCCTGGATGGTACGTGAACTCCTTGTCCCTGGCATGAAACTGTCTGACGGGCCTTATATCAGTAGTCGTGGATTTCCTTGCTCCTGTCCTTGGAACCTCAGTCTTGCTTCGGTTGTTGCGAGCGAGGGTCGTCTTGTCCCTTTTCCGCTTACGGATATCCTCCAGGCTGCGGCGCTCATTCTCCAAGGTAATGGCCTTGTCAACCAGGGTTTTAAAATCCGGGAAAGTGTGTACCACCAGTTGGCATCTTAGGGCTGGTGCCAGGCCGTCCAGGAATTTTTCCATCTTCTTGTTCGCTGTCATGTGCTCGTCGTAGGCATAACGAGATAGCTGGGTAAACTGACCGTTGTATTCTGTCACTGACATGCCTCTTTGCTTGAGATCGTCAAATTCTCTCTTCTTGATTTTTATGATGCTCCTGGGGATGTGTGCCCCACGAAAGCCTTCCTTGAATTCTTCCCAGGTGATGTTGTGTTCACTGGGATGCATGTGTAGGAAGTTTTCCCACCATGCTGCAGCTGCTCCAGTAAGGTAGTGTGGTGCATAAAGCACCTTCTCATGATCTGAACACTGAGCAATAATCAGCTTCCTTTCGATGTCACGAAGCCAATCGTCGGCTTCTAGCGGCCTATCGGTGTGAGCAAACGTTGAAGGGCGAGTCTTCTGTAACTCAGATAACTTGGAATGAGGTTGATAGGGTTCACGGTGGTTTCCCATATTGATGACGTGATTCATCATCTCTTGGTGTTGTTGCTGGCTTTGTTCGAAGAGACGGCATACTTGAGACAGGGCTGCTTCGCTGTCCTGTTGACTGGACTGACCCGGAGTGAAGTTGTTGCTAGTCTGTGTCCCATAAACTTCTTCTGGCTGATTGGGCATGGAACGAGTCCACGGACGAGACATTTTTCCAGTCTGGGGTATTATTTTGCAAAACTCATGAGAAGAACTGTGTGGTACAAGAAAAATCTTGTGAAGGCACAAACTTAAAAGACCTCAAGATTTTTCAAGAAAGCATAAACGATTTTGCATGGAGACGAACTGCTTAACCCAAATCTTACACGCGAAAAGCAAACACACGATACAACACTCAGGATGTGCGTACACAATCCTGACATGTTATTTAGACTAGCATACTCCTCCGGAGAGCAGCGAACACACTAATACAAACTAGCGTACAGTTAAAACACATCATACAAGCAGACATAACGCGCGGCTACTCGGCGCTCTCAGTCGGAGATGGTGACGATGTCCTTTCCCTTGCCGAGGGCAAGACTCAGCGGTGCAGGGGATTCAACCTCCACCTCCTCTCTAGTAGGTTCCTGGCGCGTAGCACTGCGCTGCGGTGATGGTACGGGGGCGACAGGCGGCAGAGCGGGTGCGGCAGGCGGTGCAGCTCTGACTGGAGTAGGAGCGATGACTCGGTCGAACTCCTCAGTGGTAGGCAGACGGCGAGCAGTGGCCAAAACGGCCGGTGCATAAGAGGCTGAAGACGAGACGAATGTCAGAGGCGGTGCTGTGAGGAGAAGCTCCTTCCTGCTGGCAGGACCGCCCCGGACTAAGTCCATGCGGGCAGCCACAAGATCGTCCACGAGGTTGTCGAAAGACTCCTCTAGAGCCTTGAGATACTCCACAACCATCTCGATGGCTTCATCTCGTTCTCCCCGATGGCAGGCGAATGCATAGTGACAAGTGTATGGCACATGGCATGGGAGGTAGCGGTAGCGACGAGTCTTCATCATAGGAAGGATATCCCGGAGGCGAGCTATCGCCTCACGGGCAGCCATCTGCATGGCATGCCTCTCCGTAGGCATGGCCCTTCCCACAAAACGGAAGTGGCGAGACGCAGAACGTCCTCCCTTGAATTGCACCACGGCTTGGTGCATAGACACGTCGTCGCTGAGCTTGTGCTAGTAAAGTGTGAACTCCGGGCGAGTTGCTGGCCCGATCGCGAGCTTGGTGATGGAGACGAGGAGTTTGACAAACCCCTCGGGCACGTTCGTGAACACTCGAGTCTCGCAGTTGCTGCCAGCCATCTACAAAAGTAGGCAAAAGTTCTGAGTAGTCCATGTCATAAATTTATGATGACCAACCGAAAATAGCTACAATTGCAAAATGCTGAAAAGCACAAAAGACGCTAATAACCGATTAGCGATCGCACCTAGTGGCTTCCTACAGTCAGCCTGGCTCTGGTACCAAGCTTGTCACGACCGGTTTTTCAATAAAATATTTATTGAGAGACCAATCCCTTTTACGGACCAGTAAAGAAGAATTCCTTCTCACTGGTAGACAATATCTTGGTCACAGAAGAAAAATACCAGGGGTACTGAATATAATACAAGGTTGAGCGGGGACTGCTCAACAATTTATTACATGCACGCCGAATAGACATAACGGCGGATAGGGTGGCATAACTACTAACTCATGATAACAACGGTGGTGGAAAAATCACAGCGGAGCGGGTGATATGACTCCTGCAAACTACAGCTCTTCGAGCGTCGGGGTGAAGCTCGAGGAGGTTTATTGCGGGTGGCGGAAGCGTATATAATACAAGTGACCAATATCCAGGATCGCACAGGACTGACTGGGATTCCTCTAGGCGTCGGACTCACTATCAAACTCTTCATCCAAGAGATCGCCTTCGTCAACATCTGGCCAAATCAACAAGCCAGGTGAGTACTATGAAAGTACTCGCAAGACAGTTCAGACATAAGATATAACAAATGTAAACATGAAGCATAAGAACAGAATAACAAGTGCGTTCAGACATAGAGACAATAATGCATGGGGAAATAACAGAGAAGTCGGGCGGTAGTCCTCCCGAAATGCAAAAATAAATACTGGGTGCCAAACGAGGGTCTGAATGACTCCTCGAGAGGAAACTGCAAGAATAATAATGCCGCAGTCGGGCGTCGGGGCGACACCACATAAAGGGCTTATAACAGAAAATGAAAGACAGTGCGTGCCACAGTCGGACGTCTGAGCGACATCACATAAAGGGCTTATATTGAAAGTAAGAGACAAACATGCCACAGTCGGACGTCTGAGCGACATCACATAAAGGGCTTATATTGAAAGTAAGAGACAAACATGCCACAGTCGGACGTCTGAGCGACATCACATAAAGGGCTTATATTGAAAGTAAGAGACAAACAACAGGGTTAGTCCATCCACAGGAATAACGTTCAGCCAAGATTTCTACTCTAACTCACTTACCGGAAAGAAGAATATACCACGAGGTTACGACATAGACATGGATACGCTGATCACGATACTTGACCTTGGATACGATGACTCGGAAGGATTTGACTCTGCAGAGTTGTACTTTAACCACAGCCAACGGATTTCAGTAGTCACGGGGACTAGTTCCGTTTACGGTGTTTTGGAAGAAACACATCTAACCAGTACACACCCATTCAACAATCCGAAGCCAGGAATCACCCTCGGCAACGTTCAAGAAAAACTTTGAGATGGGGAGGCTACAACCTCGCGTAGCATGGGATCAAATTTCTATACGCGCGCTCTAAGGGGTGCCCCCCTCTCGGTCCCAACCGGAAACACCCATGCCCCCTGACCGGATGACTGGCTTTAATCCAGGGCCATGGAACCATCATCCCGGCCCCTCTGTTTGGTGTGTACTCGGAAAGAGGTTACCAACTTACTAAACCGCATTCTGGCAGAAAACAAGTGGTAGCACGGAAGGGGGAAGAATGATAACGTGACTCCGTCCACGTTAACATCGGAATTTATCGGATGACGCAAGGCTGGCATGCTACAACAGTACCACCTTACTGCCCTTCATGTCACCACATGACTAGGCCATCTCTCATCAGAGATCACAGTAACTTTGGAACACACGGGTAGTTGCCTCACAAGCAACGAGATACTCACCGATACTCATATGCCACGCACAACCTTTCACGCAAACATGCAAAACACCTATCATATCAAAGGTTCAAACATGCTTGCCTGGTTCGGAGAAGTCGGAGTCTAGCTCGGCGAAGTTCGTAGCTCCGTCACCTCTTCCGGAACCTACGGTATAGCGAAAAGGCATACTAACGAGAAAACCAACGCGTGCATAAAAGTTGTTCCAAAAAATTTCCAAATAAATCCCATAAAAAACTAGACAAAATTATAAGATTGTCAGAAAAAGAATCACTCAAAAAATCACTTTTTATCAAAAAGTTATAAGGGTTTCTGTCCAGGGACTCATCTGTAATGAAACAGAGAAGTTCCAGGGACTTAACTGAGAAAACAGAAAATGGTTCGAATAGAAACGCGCCAGCCCACAGAGAAAACGTACTCTGCCCGAAGGCGCCATCAGAAAACGCTTCGGGGGTGAAATAAGAGAGGCTGACGTGGGGGGTCCACATGTCAGGTTTGAAAAACCTTGCCGGCGCCCGAAGGCTGCGGAGGTCGCCGGCGTCGAACCACGGCGAGTCAGGTAGATCATAGTGTACCAAGAGTATCAGCGTGCCCTTCCGCGTCGGTGGGTGGTGGACTTGGACGTCGGGGAGCACCGCGTCGATGGCGACACTTTCTCCGGCGGACGGCGGCTCGGGCGATGGTGGGGAACTCCAGTGGTGTGCTGCAAACTTCGAATTGAAGTGCGGGTCAGAAGGAGGGATGTACTAGAGAGCTACTGGCAAGAGATGGGAGGCAGAGGTGCACGCACAGGAGCGAATCGAGCTGGATCCCGTGGCAGGTCGCGACGGCCGGAGTCGAGGAAGGAGACTCCCTCGGGGCTCTTCCAGTGGCTAGGCAGGGTCTTGGTGGAGTGCAGAGGTGGTGTGGGTACTAGCTGGAGCTCGGGGCCTCTATTTATAGGCGGCTCGAGGGGGTGGCCGTGAACGGGGTTGCTCCGGCGAGCAATTACGGCGAGGCAGTGGCTTGGCAGGGAGTTTAGGTGGCCAGGCAGCATCAGTGAGGTGTACTGGTGCCGTTCCCCCGCTAATCCCGGTCGGTCTTGGCGTAATGGCGCCGGTCCACGGTGGGGTGGCCGCACGGGCACGACGGCGACAGAGAGCGCGCTCCGCGCCTAGCGGTTCACGACGAGGGTGGCAGCGCGCACTGGGGAGTGGAAGACCACGCGGCGATCTCCGGTGGCTTGGGCGGCGCTGGGTGGCGCCGTCTGCGCTGCGCCTCTCTCTGGCGGCCGCAAAGCCGCCGCTGGCGTCGGTCACGGGGCGGCGCACCTCCTCCAGCTCGTCGCCGACGCCCGCAAGCATCCAGGCGCTCGTGCGGTGCAGAGGACAAGGGGGAGGGGACAGGAAACACGGCGACGCCGGGCACTGGCGAGATCGACAACAGACACTGAAGAAAACGACAGTGATTCAGACACTGTTAACTGAATTTGACTGAACCTTATAGAAACAGTGTCCAGTAGGTGTTCGACGAAATGATTTGGTATGAAGAAAATTTTTCCTGGGGCTGGGACTTGGTGAGGTGACCTCTCAATGCACCCAGGGGCTGCCTGATTTTTCTCAGAATTTTTGGAGAGGGATTTGAATGAATTTCATCAAATTTGGCAAAACTGGTCCAAACTTGCAGCAAGTATAGTTTGAAAAATTTGAACTGAAGACCAGTGGATCTTCATGGATCTTGGTTGAGGGTTCAAAGGACTAGGAAGGGAAATTGGTTTGGGGGCAAAAATCAAAACAGAAATGGTAGCTCCTTTGTAAATCTCCAAGGGCTAGAATAGAAGGCAAAAATTGTTTTGATAAGATTTAAATGGAAAATAAATATATGGGGAGGTTCAACTTGCTGGATTTGATGCAAATCATGATCCAAAGATGAGGAAAGGTTTATGAGAGTGGATTTGCACTAAGGTCATGGCAAGAGAGATTTGTTGAAAGGGGCAAAGAATCATTCCAAAAGCCATAGGGCAATTTCAAAGGAATTTTCAAAAGGCATTTTTCCCAAGTGAAAAGCATTTTGGTTTGAGTCCAAATAAAAAGAAAGAACCTCCAAGACCAACATCAAGTCTTGGGTGAATCCAAATAAAACCCTTGCCAAAAAAAATATTTTGAAAGGGAGGGTTCTTTTGAAGACAAATTTAAAACACCTCCCTCAAGTCAAGTAAATTTTTTGAAAAGGCCAAATAAAATTTTGGGTGTCACAGTAGATGAGGTAGTACCTATTCACCTGTTTATTATCAAACCTTGGGAGTTACTTCTACGCTATGCTTGTATTGCTATGCTATGCTCGTAGACGTGGATTGGGTTTGAGTGTATCCATGACAGTTGTGAGATTGTTAATTAATGGTTCAACTTAAGGTGGCAACTTGAATACACATCTGGGTGGATTGAGGCACCTGGGGAATCTAGTGATTGCCTGCATTTTTTTTGGAAATCCCGGGGTACCGTGTGATTCTCCTATGGACTGCCACCCAGGCTCAAAGGGATCATGAGATTATTCATACTAGAAACTTCCGTGTGCAGCCACAACCTATTATGGGCTCTAGCATAGTTGATTAAGTCGTGTGAACTCTTACAGTGGTATACTAGCAGATGTAGGGGATGTAGGTGGTACGGTCTTCGTAAGGTGCTAACGCTTCTGAAAGACTGTGTCTCGGTCATCCGTTTCTCAAACACCATGTAGTGCGAGAAATTCAATGGAGGAGATCGAGTCTTGTGGGGAAAAGTGCACAAACCTCTGCAGAGTGTATAAACTAATCATGGTTAGCCGTGTCCCCGGTTATGGACATCTTGAGTATCTGGTTCTTGGATTATCATGTTGATCTCATCACTACTAAATTAATTTGATTGGGTTGTTAATGATTACTTTTAATTGGGATTGAGAGGGGGTTTACCTTCTCAATGTTTTCAACAAACTTTGTAGTTAAGTAAAATATATTCCTTTGCAGTAGGGAAAAATTGGCTTTCCGCAAAACGCAATAACCATACAGCCTCCACCAGCCATATATGCATGTAGTGATAGCTTTATTCTGTTTACTACTCTCTTGTGTTACATTGCCAGCATATTCCATGTGCTGACCCGTTTTCGGGCTGCAACGTATCATGTTGCAGACTTTTCAGATGACAAGTAAGGAGCCTTAGGTCGTGGTCTTTCACTCAGTGATGCCGTTGGAGTTGATGGACTCACTTTATCTTCCAAGCCTTCCGCTGTTATCGTTTTAGATGGCCTTAAGCCATATTTATTGCAATAAGTTCTCTTTTGAGACATTCGATGTAATAAGTGTGTGATTGCTACTCTGTTATAAATCCTCCAAGTACTGTGTGTGTCAGCATTACCGATCCAGGGATGACACTTATGCACAGAGATCAGACTGTTTGAGGTCTGGTCGCTACATCAGCATAGAGATGTTCACCATTGTTGACTACCCCATCTCACGTGATGATCGGACATGGGTTAGTTGATTTGGATCACGTATCCCTTAGATGACTTGAGGGATGTCTACTTAAGTGGGAGTTCTTAAGTAATTTGATTAATTGAACTTAATTTATCATGAACTTAGTCTTATAGTTTTGAATATCTATGTTGTAAATCAATAGCTCCCCTATTTTGGATATGTTCCTAGAGAAAATAAGTTGAAAGATGATAGTAGCAATGATGCGGACTGGGTCTATGATCTGAGGATTATCCTCATTACTACACAGAAGAATTATGTCCTTGATGCACCGCTAGGTGACAGACCTATTGTAGGAGCAGATGCAGACATTATGAACGTTTGGCAAGCTTGATATGATGACTACTTAATAGTTTAGTGCGCCATGCTTTACGGCTTAGAACCGGGACTTCAAAAACGTTTTGAACGCCATAGAGCATATAAGATGTTCCAAGAGCTGAAATTGGTATTTCTGACTCATGCCCGTGTCGAGAGGTATGAGACCTCTGACAAGTACTTTGCCTACAAGATGGAGGAGCATAGCTCAACCAGTGAGCATGTGCTCAGAATGTCTGGGTACTACAATCGCTTGAATCAAGTGGGAGTTAATCTTCCAGATAAGATAGTGATTGACAAAGTTCTCTAGTCACTATCACCAAGCTACTAGAACTTCGTGATGAACTATAATATGCAAGGGATGACGAAAATGATTCCCGAGCTCTTCGCGATTTTGAAATCGTCGATGGTAGAAATCAAGAGAGAGCAATGAGTGTTGATGGTTAACAAGATCACTAGTTTCAAGAAAAAGGGCAAGGGAAAGAGAGGGAACTTCAAGAAGAATGGCAAGCAAGTTGCCGCTCCCATGAAGAATCCCAAAGCTGGACCCAAGCCTGAAACTGAGTGCCTCTATTGTAAAGGAAATGGTCACTGGAAATGGAACTGCCCAAAATACTTGGCGGATAAAAAGGATGGCAAAGTGAACAAAGGTATATTTGATATACATGTTCTTGATGTGTACCTTACTAGTATTAATAGTAGCCCCTGGGTATTTGATACCAGTTCAGTTGCTAAGATTAGTAACTCGAAACAGGAGTTGCGAAATAAACAGAGACTAGTTAAGGGCGAGGTGACGATGTGTGTTGGAAGTGATTCCAAGGTTGATACGATCACCATCGCACACTCCCTCTACCTTTGGGATTAGTGTTGAACCTAAATAAATGTTATTTGGTGTTTGCATTGAGCATGAATATGATTTGATCATGTTTATTGCAATACGAATATTCATTTAAGTCAAAGAATAATTGTTGTTCTATTTACATGAATAAAACCTTCTATAGTCATACACCCAATGTGAATGGTTTATTGAATCTCGATCGTAGTGATACACATATTCATAATATTGATGCCAAAAGATGCAAAGTTGATAATGATAGTGCAACATACTTGTGGCACTGCCGTTTAGGTCATATAAAGAGCATGAAGAAACTCCATGCAGATGGGATTTTGGAATCACTTGATTATGAATCATTTGATACTTGCGAACCATGCCTCATGGGCAAGATGACTAAAACTCCGTTCTCTGGAACAATGGAGCGAGCTAATGACTTATTGGGAATAATACATACCGATGTATGTGGTCCGATGAGTATTGAGGCACGCGGTGGGTATTGTTATTTTCTGACCTTCAAAGGTGATTTGAGCAAATATGGGTATGTCTACTTAATGAAACTCAAGTCTGAAACATTTGAAAAGTTCAAAGAATTTCAGAGTGAAGTGGAGAATCATCATAACAAGAAAATGAATTTTCCACGATCTGATCGCGAAGGCGAATATTTGAGTTACGAGTTTGGCCTTCATTTAAAACAATGTGGAATAGTTTCACAACTCACGCCACCTGGAACACCACACCGTAATGGTGTGTCCTAACGTTGCCACCGTACTTTATTAGATATGGTGCATTCTATGATGTCTCTTACCGATTTACCACTATCATTTTGGGGTTATGCATTAGAGACAGCTGAATTCACGTTAAATAGGGCACCGTCTAACTCCGTTGAGACGACACCGTATGAATTGTGGTTTGGCAAGAAACCTAAGCTGTCGTTTCTTAAAGTTTGGGGATGTGATGCTTATGTCAAAAGGCTTTAGCCTGATAAGCTCGAACCTAAATCAGAGAAGTGCGTCTTCATAGGATACCCTAAGGAAACAATTGGGTACACCTTCTACCACAGATCCGAAGGCAAGATCTTTGTTGCTAAGAATGGGTCCTTTCTAGAGAAGGAGTTTCTCTCGAAAGAAATGAGTGGGAGGAAAGTAGAACTTGATGAGGTAATTGTACCTTCTCTCGAATGGGAGAGTAGCACATCAGAGAAATTCGTTCCCATGATGCCTACACCAACTAGAGAGGAAGCTAATGATGATGATCATGAAACTTCGGATCAAGTTACTACTGGACTTCGTAGGTCGAACAGAGCATGTTCTGCACCAGAGTGGTACAGTAATCCTGTCCTAGAAGTCATGTTATTAGACCTTGGCGAACCTATGAACTATGAAGAAGCTATGATGAGCCTAGATTCCGATAAATGGCTTGAGGCCATGAACTCTGAGATAGGATCCATGCATGAGATCAAAGTGTGGACTTTGATGGACTTGCCCAATGATCGGCAAGCCATTGAGAATAAATGGATTTTCAAGAGGAAGGCGGACGCTGATGGTAATATCACTGTCTATAAAGCTCGACTTGTTGCCAAAGGGTTTCGACTTCAAGGAGTTGACTATGATGAGACTTTCTCACCCGTAGCGTTGCTTAAGTCTGTTCGAATCATGTTAGCAATTGCCACATTTTATAAATATGAAATCTGGCAAATAGAAGTCAAAACTGCATTCCTTAATGGAAGAGTTGTATATGATGCAACCAGAAGGTTTTGTCGATCCTAAAGGTGCTAAGAAAGTGTGCAAACTCCAGCGATCCATCTATGGACTGGTGCAAGCATCTCGGAGTTGGAATATACGCTTTGATGAGGTGATCAAAGCATATTGTTTTATACAGACTTACGATGAAGTATTTACAAGAAAGTGAGTGGGAGCTTTGTAGCATTTATGATATATATGTGCATGACATATTGTTGATTGGAAACGATATAGAATTTCTAGATAGCATAAAAGGATACTTGAATAAGAATTTTTCAATGAAATACCTCGGTGAAGCTGCTTACATATTAGGCATCAAGATCTATAGGTATAGATCGAGACGCTTATTAGGACTTTCACAAAGTACATACCTTAGCAAATTTTTGAAGAAATTCAAAATGGATCAGTCAAACAAAGAGTTCTTGCCTGTGTTACAAGGTGTGAAGTTGAGTAAAACTCAAAGCCCGACCACGACAGAAGATAGAGAGGGAATGAAAGTCATTCCCTATGCCTCGGCCATAGGTTCTATAAAGTATGCAATGTTGTGTACCACAAATATTTTGTACCTTGCCATGAGTTTAGCAAGGGGGTTACAATAGTGATCCAGGAGTAGATCACTGGACAACGGTCAAAATTATCCTTAGTTACCTAAGAGGACTAAGGAAATGTTTGTCGGTTATGGAGGTGATAAAGAGTTTGTCGTAAAATGATTACATCAATGCAAGCTTTGACACTAATCCAGATGACTCCGAGTCTCAATCTGGATACGTATTGAAAGTGGGAGCAATTAGCTAGAGTAGCTCCATGCAAGGCATTGTAGACATAGAAATTTGCAAAATACACACTGATCTGAATGTGGCGGACCCGTTGACTAAACCTCTCTCACAAGCAAAACATGATCATACATTAGTACTCTTTGGGTATTAATCACATGGCGATATGAACTAGATTATTGACTCTAGTAAACTCTTTGGGTGTTAGTCATATGGCGATGTGAACTATGTGTGTTAATCACATGGCGATGCGAACTAGATTATTGACTAGTGCAAATGGGGTACTGAAGGAAATATACCCTAGAGGCAATAATAAAATTGTTATTTTATATTTCCTTATTCATGATAAAGGTTTATTATTCATGCTATAATTGTATTGATTGGAAACTTAAATACATGTGTGAATACATAAACAAATATTGTGTCCCTAGTAAGCCTCTACTAGATTAGCTCCTTGATCAAAGATGGTTAAGGTTTCCTAACCACAGACATGTGTTGTCATTTGATAATGGGATCACATCATTAGGAGAATGATGTGATGGACAAGACCCATCTGTTAGCTTAGCATAATGATCGTTCAGTTTATTGCTATTGCTTTCTTCATGTCCAATACATATTCCTTTGACTATGAGATTATGCAACTCCAAAATACCGGAGGAATGCCTTGTGTGCTATCAAACGGGACAACGTAACTGGGTCATCATAAAGATGCTCTACAGGTATCTCCGGAGGTGTTTGTTGAGTTGGCATAGATCAAGATTAGGATTTGTCACTCCGAGTATCGGAGAGGTATCTCTGGGCCCTCTCGGTAATACACATCATAAGAAGCCTTGCAAGCAAATGACTACTAAGTTAGTTATGAGATGTTGTATTACAGAACGAGTAAAGAGACTTGCCGGTAACGCGATTGAACTAGGTATAGAGATACCGACGATCAAATCTCGGGAAAGTAACATATCGATGGACAAAGGGAATTACGTATGTTGTCGTAACGGTTTGACCGATAAAGATCTTCGTAGAATATGTAGGAGCCAATATGGACATCCAGGTTCCGCTATTGGTTATTAACCGGAGAGGTGTCTCGGTCATGTCTACATAGTTCTCGAACCCGTAGGGTCCGCACGCTTAACGTTCGTTGACGATATAGTGTTATATGAGTTATATGTTATGGTGACCGAATGTTGTTCGGAGTCCTAGATGAGACCGCAGACATGATGAGGAGTCTCAAAATGTTCGAGAGGTAAATATTGATATATAGGACGATGGTATTTGGACACGGGAAGTGTTTCGGGACGTACCGGGAAGGAATCGGGTCATCGGAAGGGGTTCCGGGCACCCCCCGGCAAGTTATGGGCCTTATGGGCCAATGGAGGGGACATACCAGACCACAAGGGGGCTGGTGCGCCCCCTCCCTTTTTTGGCCAGCCCTAGGGAAGCAAAAGGGGGAGGGCTAGCCCCTCCTGCCTTTCCCTCTCATGGAGAAAGTAAAAGGGGCGCGGCTTGGGAGGGACCCCAAGTAGGATTCCTCCTACTTGGGCACCTCCTTTGGCTACTCCTCCCTCCCTCCCACCTATATATATGTGGGAGGGGGGTGCCTAGCACACAATAGACAATTGCCTAGCCGCGTGCGGCGCCCCGTCTACCGTTTACACCCCGGTCATATTTTTCGTAGTGCTTAGGCGAAGCCCTGCGAAGATCACTTCACCATCACCGTCACCACACCGTCGTGCTGCTGGAACTCATCTACTACCTCGCCGTCTTGCTGGATCAAGAAGGCGGAGGACGTCACCGAGCTTAAGGTGTGCAGAACGCGAAGGTGCCGTACGTTCGGTACTTGATCAGTTGGAGCGCGAAGAAGTTAGACTACATCAACCGCGTTGTTAAACACTTCCGCTTATGGTCTACGAGGGTATGTATACACACTCTCCTCCTCGTTGCTATGCATCTCCATGGATAGATCATTGCGTGTGCGTAGAATTTTTTTGTTTTCCATGCAACGTTTCCCATCAGTAGGGCGCGCCCCCTGGCTTGTGGTCTCCTCGGGACTCTTTTGGTCCAGCTCCGGTGCTTCGGGGGTCTCTTTTGGTCCATAAAAAATCATCGTAAATTTTCAGCTTGTTTGGACTCCATTTGATATTTCTTTTCTGTAAAACTCAAAAACAAGGAAAAAACAGAAACTGGCACTGGGCTCTAGGTTAATAGGTTAGTCCCAAAAATAATATAAAATAGCATATTAATGCATATAAAACATCCAAAACAGATAATATAATAGCGTGGAACAATAAAAAATTATAGACACGTTGGAGACGTATCAGGGGGGAAGACCTGGATAGGGAGCCGGTTACGAATAAACCTTGGACTAGGAAACCCCGAACTACGAATGGAACCACTTTTTCAAGCAGGGGTAAATGGATCTGGTTTAGAAGCCGGAAATGGAAGAGAGGGTGTCGTGTCGGATCTTCAATCGGGCAAACAACTGATGCTCGGGATAAAGCTGGACTTCGATTGGGTTTTGATGGATATGAGCTTTCCCTGAACAAGGATCAAAATATGCTTCCTAAAACAGCAGATTGATGATGGATATGAGCTTTCCCTGGATATCATCAATCTGCTCCACCTGTCAACTGTGACAGCCTGGTTTTTGCCCTCTCTTCCTTGTCTGATTTTCAATTGGTTTGGATTTGAATTTGGAATTTTGAATCACTTCAGATGGACTTAAACACTTGGGTACCACTTTGGCTTTCACCCAAGTGACTCATTTCTCTCTCTAGCCACCATTTCTTCTCTGATCCACTTCAAAATAATATTATGAATATTTTTCTTATATGAAAAATATTCATTTTCCCTCCAAAACCCTAACTAGCCCATTGTGCTCCAAAGCAACCCCAATTTTTCTTGCCCACAAAAATCTGAGAAAATTCACAAATATTCTTTGAACCCTAGGGCACCTCCCTGAGTAAAAATATTGCACCACTTTTTTGGAATATTTTTGCTACAGAAAATATTTTCTGTTCTGGACAGAAATGGTAGTTTCTACAGCAACTACCATTTTACTTGCTCAAATGCAGCTGAATTTTTTTGTGCCTCACTACCCTCCTAGATGATTGCTAACCTCCAAAGCTCACCTCCCAACTCTCAGTATTTTGACCTCAGTAAGCTATCAAAGTTACTGTCCAGAAACTTACTAGGAAGTTAAACTCCATCTTACTGCGCCTGAGCACAACTCAAAGTGTTGGAACCACTCAAACCACCAAGGACTATACGCCAGACATGAAGTTTAGGCTTAGAGCGGCCTGATGTCATAGTTCACACGATGACGCGTTCGTCCAGGCGTGCCGGCATGCGGCCGGCGCACTCTGCGACGCGCCCGAGCCGCTGTTGAGCGCGTGCTCGCTTCCCCCGCCTGCCGCGCCTTGCCAAACTTCGCCATGATCGTCACCCCGACTCCATTAACTCCCTCCTGGCGCTCGCAGACACCGGAGCTCGCCGCAGCGAGCACGGGCGCGGTCTGGCCAACCCAACAGTGCGCTGCGCACTGTGTTCGTCGCCAGCCCCCTCGTTCCTGTGCTTGTCTCCGGTCGCCCACAGTGCCCGCGTGAGCTGCGTCGCCTTCCCCCTCGCTCACTAACGTCGTTCGTCGCCAGGCGCCATGTCCAGGTGTCCTCCGGCGGAGCCCGAACCCCTCACCCTGCTCGGCTATAAATTCATCCCTCCCCAGCCTTCTCGAGTATCATCCACTCCTCTCACACACTCCGCAAACTAGTAGGAAGTCGTAGCCCGGCCGAGCAGGACGCGGGCCGCCGTCCCCGAGCTCGAGCTCGTCGGCAATCCCCTCGGGCCGTCTCTCTAGCTCCAGCCCCCCAGGCTCGGGCCACCCTTCCAAGGCCTCCGCCGTGCTTCGGTGGTGTCGTCCTGCCCGATTTGAGCCTCTGGTCGCCGTCATCCCCAACTCCGGCGACCTCCGCTCTCTGTCGCTGCTGGAGAGGTTGTTTCCGACGCCGTCCGACCACCCCTAGCTAACCTACGGGTACGGGCAGGTGCGCCTTCGTCTACTCTTTCGATCCATCCCTCTAGTTCGGGCCAAGATGCGCTCCTCGCCGGCGTGTGCTCTGGCGGAGCCCCGCCGCCCTTTGTTTCCCTCTCCCCCTCTCTCTCACCTGACTAGCGAGGCCCGCTAGTCAGCCACTCTGGCCGCACCCGAAGCGGTACGAGTGGTGGTGCCCCGCGGGGTTTACGCCTTTGACGTCACCCCCTCCAGTTCTGTTTTTATTTAAATCAAATTCAAAATATTCCAGAGAACTTCAAACAGCCACAACTTTTTACCATAAGTCTAAATGAATTGATTTTTTTGCATTGTGTTCTTTATGAAAATATCTAGCAGCTCAGCAAAAATGAGATTTTTCCCTGCTGTCTAGATTTTCTGGTGGATTTCAGAATGTTTCTTGATGTTTTGTTTTTGTGTTTATAATTGTTTTCAGAGAGTGAAGCTTGTCTTGAGGATCACCAGGAGGAGTGTGAACCTCATCTGCACTAAGGCAAGCCACAGCAACATTTTCATGGTGCCATTACAATATTTGTGATATTTTTCAACTTAAACAAAGGGTTTAATCCATGCATTTAAATCACTAAAATAAATATTTATATTCTGTTGGATGCTTGTTTGAGTTGATATGCTTAGTTTACAGAAGTTTGAAGCTAACTAAGTTTTGCTAAGTCATCAGAAGTAGTATTTGTTTATGAAGAAGTAACATGGTTATGGAAAAAGAATTATTTTCAGTTATTTTTCTTGAATAAAAAATGAAATATGCTAAGAAAAGACTCTGTTTAAATTTGATGATTAATCATAACCAGATAGGTGTTATGAGTTATTGATATCTATGCCTAGTGTGTAATATTGTTGACCCAGTTATTTCCGTTGATATATGATGCATATGATAGTGTTGCATTTTCATGGCATATCATGACACCGGTTATTTTCACTTTAAGTAGAACCTGTTAAAAACTCAACTTGAACATGTCGTTGATCGGGTCATGGTGCCACTGAATCGAGTTTTTCCCAGTGCAACCACATTTGCCTTTATGGGAAGGCCTTTATTCGGTCCGTTGTCATGCCTCAGGTCGGTGCCTCCAACGAGGGAAGTTATGGTCATGCATACCCTGGCCCGGTAAGCAGACATAACCTTGTGTGCCCGTTGTTTTTATGGTACCTTGTCCCCATTTGGGACCATTTATGTTTTGACACGACGGTGGCCGTTGGTGTCTTTGGTAGACACGGACCACCCAGGACTTAGCCCAGTGGGGAGTGAGTCGGAGTGGCCGGGAGAGTGTCATGGAAATGGAGGGGTTTCGTCGGAATGACGTTGGTCCACCCGAATGGGAGTACGAGGCCATGTGTTTCGTGGTGTGGGTACAGTGTGCTACCTCTGCAGAGTGTATTAAATCTATCGATAGCCGAGTCCGCGGTTACGGACACGCTCGAAAGTAGGTCACACCATGGGTCAAGTTTAAATAATTTTGCACACTAAGATAATAACTTGGCACTGCTGGAGAGATGATGGTTGAGAAACCATTTTGATGCTGGAGACCAAGTTGTGATCAGTTGTGATCCCAGAAAGATCACCGTTCGGTTACGAGGTAACCCGATTAATGGCCAAAATGTTGGTCCATTTGTGATCCGAGAGCAATCACCGTTTGGTAAGCAAGTCCGAGGGACTTAAGTCACAAGATCATGATCACTGCATGCCTGATATGTTTTTGCGTTAGTAATTCAATTGGTTAATTCTTATGATATTGTTGTCATTATGTTTATGTTTGTTGTGAGCTTGCAAGTACATTCAATTTACTGACCTAGCGTGTCATGCCAGATTTCATGAAAGTCTCGTTGGAAAGGAGTGCTGTCCGAGTCTAGATCGTGTCCACATCGGTGTCCCTGTGCTATGGAGTTCTGCTTCGTCGTCGTTCCGCTGCCGCGTAGTTGTCATGATCGAGGCCCCTTTATGTTCACTAAATAATGTACATATCGTTCAGCCGCACCGTGTGTGCCGCTTGGCCTCGCAACCCGTTGTAATATGAACCTTGTTCCGCTAGTATCAATAAAGCGATTGCTTTCTATACCAAGATGTTGTGTGTTGCCAGAAGACACGGTCTCTGGGCTGGCAATACAAGGTAAACTGGTTGCTCTGAGCCGGGGTGCCACAACGCTTGGTATCAGAGCCGCGCTGACTGTAGGCCACGCTAGACTACCGACGTGTTAACTGGACGTTAGTTAAGAGTATAAATGGAGTGCCGGTAGCGTTTGTACCTGGTTGTTGCATTGTATGCACTCATTTTATTTTTTATGCTAACCTACTAATGGCTGTGAGTGTAGATGGCTCCGGTGCCGTATCCGTGCCAGTTGCAGCTGATGTCGTACACGTCGCCGCATCTCCTCCGTAACGTGTGGCGTCGGTTGTACCCCCTCGGTGACGATCCAGTCTATCATGTATACCGGGAGCGTCTAGCAGACTCAGTGTATGAGTATCATGCAGTGGTTACTCTGCGCACCAGTTCAGCTTCCAGCACTTACACTCGTACCTCTCGGAGCGGTTTCGCTTCTACCGCTTCTCAGGCTGTCCAATTTGCTGCATTCGAGGTCCTTGTCGAGCTTCGTTATAACGAGGTCCGGATGCAGAACCACCCAGGTTTCCACTACTATCCCTCCCTGCATGACAATGGTCGTGTCCGTTTTCCTATCATTGATCTGGAGTCTGATAGTACTGCTAGCCAACTTTCTCGTTATATCACTGCTAGCTACCTTATGATTCACGAGCTGGCTCGAGAGCTGACTCGTGCTCGTACTGCTTTAGCCGCTAATAGATCTTTCACTACTCCATCGTCTACGGGATTTGCTCCTTATATTCCATCCAGTTCTAGTTCCCCTATTTCACCGGTTACTCCTCCGAGTAGCTCGGGCACCTCGACCGTGAATCCTCTCAGTGCTCCTGCTGAGTGGGTTTCACTTCTCACTACTCCCGTAGCCCCGATGCTTCACCCGACACCTGTCCTGGAGGGAGAGACCTCGAGGCAGCGTCGTCGTGTTACCTTTAACCTGGAGGTTTCGGTTAACGTCGTCAGTTCAGGATCTGAGTCCGCTTCAGGAGAGGACCCCGCAACCCCAGCAGAGCAGTAGAACGTTTGAGTATCCACAGTTGTCAGGATGATGTACGGATGTAGTCGTACGAGTCATGATGTTCCGTTTCATGTATGAGAGTTGTTGAACTTGGCATGTCGTTTATCTTTCATGTATGAGTCTATGTATAATTATGTTGGAACTCTGTTTTTATTCGACGTGTTCCCTTTGTTATTTCGTTTTTTCTCAGGTTTTGTCGCTGGCTTTTCTCCACTTTATCTTGGATGTTGCTCATCTCGGTTGCGTTGTCTTGGGAAAACCAACAATAGGATGCCGCGGGGAGGCAGCAGTAGCGACGCTTGTGAGGATGTTCCTGTTCGTCATTCTGCACAACAGGCAGGACACTCCCCCGAGCCGTACGTTCCACCACCGCCTCCACCGCCAAATCCGCCCTCCACCGAGCAAATTTTGCGTATGTTTGAGGAAAGAAGGAATAATGATCTGATTGAAATATTAAGGAGTGTGCAAGCTATGGTTGGGCAGAATGGAAATCAGAACGTTCATCACTCCAAGCTGTCAGACTTTCAGAGGACCAAGCCTCCCAGTTTCAGTCAGGTTATTGATCCCTTGGATGCAGACGACTGGTTGCAAACCACTCAGAAGAAGCTTGAGATTGCTCGTACTGAAGGGGAGACAAAGTCCCGTTTGCAACTCATTATCTTGAAGGCGCTGCCGCCATATGGTGGGAAAAGGCAAAAGCCATGTGGCCTGCTGACGAAGAAATCACCTGGGAAAAATTCAAGGATCAATTCCGGAAATATCATATTCCTACTGGAATTATGAAGGTCAAGCAGCGTGAATTTCTTGCGCTCCTCCAAGGAAGTCAGTCTGTGAGTGAATATTTGCAAAAGTTCAACCATTTGGCCCGTTACTCCCTTTATGATGTGGCCACCGAAGAAAGAAAGATTGATAGGTTTCTTGGGGGATTAAACCCACATCTCTGATGCACCCTCAGTATGTTTGATCTTTTCGATTTCCAAACTCTGGTAAACAAGGCTCTCATTGCTGAGAGGGAGCACAAGTTCATACATGACAGTAGGCCTGCTAATAACGATCACAAGCGCAAGTTCGAGCCAAGAAAGGAAGTGCAGCCAGTGCAAAAGGCGCGTACCTGGCAGCATACTCAGGTGGAGTACAAGCCCAATTTGTAGCAGAATGTTAACAAAACCACTACACAAGTCAAGAATGTCGTGACCAACCCGGTGCGAGAAGAATGCCAGCGCAACAATTCCTGTTTCAGTTGTGGGCAAACCAGACATTATGCCAGACAGTGTCCCAAGAGCGGCAAGACTAATGCTCCATTCAGGCCACAAGTCAATTTTATGGGGTCATACCCTATCCAGCAAAACATCACCGGGCAAGTCAATCACCTCTCCGCAGACGAAGCCCAAGAGAACCCCGAAGTCGTCATTGGTATGTTTTCTATTAATAGCATACCTGCCATAATTTTATTTGACTCTGGGGCTTCCCACTCTTTTATTTCGCGGAGTTTTGTTGCCCAAAATAAATTTCCTTGTTCAATTTTGGGCAAGAATATGCTGGTACAATCCCCGGGATCTTTGCTCAAAAGCAATCTGGTCTGCCGTAATCTGGAAATTAATATCAACGGAGCCCGCTTTCTAACTTCCTTGATAGTCATTGAGTCTGTAAAGTTGGACATTATTTTGGGGATGAATTGGTTAACCCAATATCAAGTGTGCATAAATTGCGCGACCCGAGAAGTCACTTTGACAAGTCAAGAGGGGCAGACTACGAAAGTCTATGCCCGCGTGAGCATACCCAAGAAAGAAATGGTCTTCACCGCTGTGGCTGTTGAGTTGGAATTAATTCCTGTGGTCAGTGAGTTTCCCGATGTATTTCTAGAAGAACTGCTAGGCATGCCGCCAGATCGAGAGCTTGAGTTTGCAATAGATCTTGTGCCCGGAACCGCACTGTTATACAAGAAGTATTATCGGATGCCTTCGTCAGAATTAGTGGAGCTAATGAAACAACTTGATGAGATGCTCCAGAAAGGATATATTCGTCCCAGCTCGTCACCATGGGGATCACCTACCATATTCATGGATAAGAAAGATGGTAGTCTCCGTATGTGTGTGGATTACCGTCAGCTGAATGATGTCACCATCAAGAACAAATATCCACTACCCAGGATCGATGACTTGTTTGATCAGCTCAGTGGGGCAAAGGGATTCTCCAAAATTGATTTAACACTACTGGAATCAGCTATTTTGCCATCTGCCACGGCGGACGGCAAAGGCACGAACGGCGGACGGCAAAGGCCTTTGCCGTCAGCCGCGGACGGCAACAGGCTCTGGCAAAGTAGGCTACGGTAAACAGCTACTTTGCCGTCTGCTTCCTGGCGGCTGACGGCAAAGGCCCTTTGCCGTCCGCCGCGGACGGCAAAGAGGGCGGACGGCAATAATTGTGCCTTCAGTCCGTTAAGTGGCTAACGGCAGGCCTTTGCCGTCCGCCGCGGACGGCAAACTTTCTAGTGCCTTTGCCGTCTGCCATATGATGTCATCTACACGTCACTACATGGCAGGCCTTTGCCGTCCGCCGCTGACGGCAAACTATTTTACTCTTTGCCGTCTGCCACTGTAGGCAAATTGACCAAATGGGTCAGCTCCCAGGAAGCACAGCTGGATGCCACGTGGCCTCTTTGCCGTCCGCTGCAGACGGCAAAGAGCCCGTTGCTGTCGGTGGCAGACGGCAAAGAGCCTGCATATTGGCTCTTTTTTCTGTTTTTTATTAAATCCAACAATTTTCATCACAAATATATATGACATATATAGATATATTTCACAGCAAACATATAAGATATATATGATATATATGACAACAATTTTCACAGCAAACATATAAGATATCCATCCAACATGCAGAGTTCCATCATACATAGTTCCATCACATATGTTCCATCCAACTACCAAGTTCCATCATACATAGCATAGTTCATCCAACTACCAAGATACATGCATAGTTCAACGATACAAAAGAAACAGAGAAAGGGATAAGGAGCACTCCATCTATGCAAGCTTTCGTCAAGTGAATGAAATCTGCAAAATGAAAAATAAGAAAGTTAGAAATAGGTGACTAGAACAAGAAGAAGACTAGAACAAGAAGAGTATGTCATTTATGGGCTAACTTACGTGAAATGGATCATATATGAGCTAACTAAGTTGAAATGGGTCGTTTATGAGCTAACTAAGGTCAAATGGATCGTTTTTGAGGTAACTAAGGTGAAATGGATCGTTTTTTAGCTCACTTAGGTCAAATGGATCATTTATGAGTTAACTTAGTTGAAATGGATCGTTTTTTAGCTAACTTTGTTGAAATGGATCATTTATGAGCTAATTTAGTTGAAATGGATCTTTTTGAGCTAACTTTGTTGAAATGGATCATTTATGAGCTAATTTAGTTGAAATGGATCTTTTTGAGCTAACTTAGGTGAAATGGATCATTTAAGAGCTAATTTAGGTGAAATGGATCGTTTTTTAGCTCACTTAGGTCAAATGGATCATTTATGAGCTAAATTAGTTGAAATGGATCGTTTATGAGATAACCTAGGTAAGATGGGTCATTTTGGAGTTAACCTAGGTGAAATGGGCCATTTTAAAGCTAACGTAGGTAAAATGGATCATTTAGGAGCTAATCTAGGTAAAATGGGTCATTTTTGAGCTAACTTGGATGAACTGCATCATTTATAAGCTAACCTAGGTAAAATGGGTCATTTTGGAGGAAAAGAAGCTAACTCTAGGTCATTATGATAAGCATATTGGAGGAAATAAAGCTAAGTCTAGGTCTTTATGCATTTGTTAAGCAAAACACTAGAGAAACTTACCTTGATCAGGGAGGTGTAGGAGCGGGGTGGCTAGTGCCGCTACCTGGAGAAGGATCGTGCGATGCATTTCTGGAGTTAAGCTGCACCAAAGATCATTTCCAATGTCTCGTTAGCATTATGACACTCAAATGTTAAGACTAGCAAGTAATGTCCATTCAAATTAAACTCACCGTGCTCCCAGTAGCAATCACTGGCATCGGCGGAGCGGGCTGACCGGACTTCTCGCACACAGACTGCACATTTGGTTTTCACAACAGAGTCATACTAGTTAGTAATGAGACTCAAATGTTAAGAGTAGCAAGTAATCTGCAGAAGAAACTTACCACAAGGAGCTCGTACATGGCCCTTGCCTGCATGTCATTCCGTGCCCTCTCCTCCTCCATCATCTTTCTCGTCCTCTCCTCCATCTCCCGCTGCCTCTCCGCCGCCTCTGCCAGAAGTTTCTCCGTTCTATCTCTCTCAGTCTGTATAGCAGCCTGCAACACCACTCACATGACCATTTGTAATCATTGATGGAAGCGCACACAATGTAATGGAGAAAGATAACTGAGTACGTATCACTAACCTTGATGGCGAGTTGCACTGGCCGTTCACGAGGCCTTATCTCAGGAGCGGAGCTCGACTGGCGCGCCTTGATCTCCGGGAGAGTGCTAGGACAACGGATAAGTCCATCTCCAATGGCTATGGAGCCATGGGACCTCCCGCCACCAGATATCATCACCAGCTCTGGATCAATGGGACCCTGGCTCGGGTTAAAGTCCTCCCCTTTCCTCGCCTTCCCCTCATCTCTATATCTCACGAGCTTGTTGTGGGAGGAGATGTTGGTGAAGTTGTTTGCATCATCGAGGTCAGACTGAGAGAAAGCCTTGACTTTCTTGAAAGAGGCAGTGTGGGCCATGGCATACAGGTCGTACACCTCTGGCACCTTATCCGCCTTATTGTGGCGTGCCTGAAAGAGAGAAACAATGAAAATTAGTAATTAAAGGGCTCAAGCTAGCATGATGAATGAATTGCATGAATCATGAAGCAAACCACATACCCAGTTGCGCCCGAACTGATATAAGTTGGAGCTGCCTTGATGGTGTGGCACACCTTCCATTTGGGCACGTTTGTCCTTGGCCTCATTGTGGAGGGCTAGCCATTCTTTTGAGCACCACTCATCGACCAACACCTCCCAACAATCCATCCGATCCGCACACCATCTCGGAGGCGCCTAAGTTAGCAAATAGAAACTTGAGCGCTACGGCTAAGAATTACTAAATGAAGGAACTTAAGTAGAAGGCCTTAAGAATTACCTTCATGTACTGCTCCTTACTCAGGAACTTATCGCGGCACGCCGGCTTGGTCTTCTTGATACCACGCAAGGCGTAGTAGTCTCGAACAGCCTGCACCCGAGCCTCGTGCCGTAAGTTCTGGAGTAGGCGCTTGCAGACGTTCTCGATAACATGTGCCGCGTCCTCCTCGTATCCCTCCTCACACCTGTAGAATGTCTGCAATCAAATGAGACAATATTGATTAGTACAATTAATAACTAGCTAGTTGAAGATTTTGAAATGTGTAAAGGAGAAATTACCCAGAACTTTCTGATCACCATGTCTGCCCTCGTGTCGCACACGACACCGTCGATAATCTCATCCGGCAGGGCCGGGCAGCCACGTAGTGCTCCCAGCTCAATCCAAGCTCTGGAAGCCTACCCTCACCAGGCAACGTGACAAACCCCGGGAAGTTTTGCCAGCAAAGAACTCCAAGGACGGAGTTGGGCCGGCGGACACTATGATGGTGGTCCCAACCCCTGCAGCATGACAAGGCCAACGCATTAGTTATTTGAAGAAACGTGAATGCAGAAGGTACAAAAATATTAAATGCACTTACGTACCTCTCCCCCATCAGGGAAAATCAACCACCTCTGCTCGCGGGTCGCCGGCACGGATGGGAGCCGTGTAGCACCACGCTGGTAGACGGTGCCACCCTCCTCCTCAAGATCAGTCGGCTCCCCGCCATCATCAGCATGGCCACTCGGCTCCTCGGGCTGATCCGGCCAGGTACCCCATCCGGACGTGTGCTCCTCCGGGGTCTCGTGGGCCGAAGGCCAGTCGACCCGAGGCTCGTGGGCCCAAGACCCGTGGACCGGAGGCTCGTGGACCGGAGTCCGTGTAGCCTCCTCCTCGAACGAGTCCACCCTAGCAGTCACGTGCTCGGGTGAAACAGCTGGGGGTGGCGGCGAGGAAGGCGCCGTAGCAGTCACCCTACCTCCTCTCCCGCGACCACGTGCCCCACCTCCTCTCTTCCTACCTCGTCCCCTGCTGGGCACCGCGGTCGATGAAGAAGGGCCCGGCGGTGTGGACATACTGTCCAGCAATGCTCGGCGGAGAGGTGCGTCTGGAATCGAAGACCTCAGACCACGCGCCGACGAAGAAGGGGCCTTGGCGCGCTCCCGACCAGCGCCCACCATCTTTCAACACCGGCCATGACAAACAGTAAACGAAATTAGTACAACATAAAAAAAGACCGACATGAATAATAATATGTGTATCACTTAAGTGTATCATCATCAAGTACAACATTAAAAAATTTAATACCTGACACTACTAATAATCTCGATCAGTATCATCAATAAATGCATAATCATCATCATCACTATAATCAATGACGGGCTCATAGGGTTCAGTGGCATCAACATGTGGAAGGCCACCTTGACGTAATCGGTCAAGCAATGACAGGTCATCCGCAGCAGTAACCTCTTCTTGTTCCGGCTCTTCTTGTTCCTCCTCTGGGGTGATGTCGGATTCACTGTCGCTGTGTACTTCAATGTTTTGGGGTGAAGTATAGTGGTTCTTGAAACTCTTTTTGGAAAGACGTGTCTCTTGGAAGAATTCTCCTTCATATGTGTCTGGGTTAATGTGAGGTTCATAATCCTCTTCCTTTGGGGGAGATAGTCTAGCACGTGGCGGCACTTCATAAACGACATCCCAACCTTTCAGATTTGGATTAGTTTGGCAGGCCCACGGTAGTAGAATACTTGGGTCGCCTGTTGAGCCGTAATATAGACATCAGGAACATCTAAATGGGTGCTTTGGTTGATTTCAACTAGCCCTATATGTTCATGAGTCCTTCTAGTCTCCTTCGGCTGAAACCAATAACATTTGAAGACTACGACATTCAGTGGGTTTTCACCATAGAATAGAAGTTCATAAATTGCTTCAACTCTCCCATAATACTCGGTACCTCCTTCGCCGATAGCAGATACACAACAATTTGTAGACTTTCGGTCGGCCATAGATAGCTCTTTGCCATAGGTACGAAAGCGATACCCGTTGATGTCGTATTTGTCAAATGAACGGACCTTATAGTCAAAACCATTAGCGACTTGTCTCAATTCGGCGTCCATAGACTCTGAATTAGCCTACAAGTTTAATATGAAAGGATTGTTGCATTACGCACAAATTAGCGAATGAAACCGGGATAGCCGCCTACAAATTAGCCTACAAGTCTAATAGAAATTACCGTTTGTTTGAACCAAGAGATGAAACCGGGATAGCCGCCTCCTTGCTTTGCGAGAAGCTCATACTCTTCGACAGAATCCTTAATGAAATATCCAGGAATAATAGCAGTTCAAAGGAAATAGAAGTTGCGAAACTATGTACCGAGAACTTACTCGATGTACGGCCGCACTTCTATCAGGTTGTTGAAGATATACAACGAAATGGTCCGCCATTGTTCGTTATCCAAAGATACTGGATTTGAAACACTGGCTGGTGCGAGATTCCCTTTGAATAGGCTGAGGTTGGATCCACCCTTTTTAGGGTCGTCAGCATTGTACCGAGGCTTCGGATTATGCAAATGACGATTTTTGGCTTCGTAGTGTGCTGTCACGAAGTTTGCCGCCTCCTCAGTGATGAATGCCTCAGCCATCGATGCTTCAATTCTATGTTTATTTTTACATTTTTGTCGAAGCGTCTTCTGCATCCTCTCAGTTGGGTAACACGGAAGAAATAGCTGAGTTCTGCCAGTACTAGCCATTCATCCTCAGGGATGAAGCCACGCAACATCACCGGCATTACCCGCTCAATCCATATGTGCCAATCATGACTCTTGAGACCAAATATCTTCAATTTATCAAGACTGGCTCCCCTCTGTAGATTCGCTGCATACCCATCGGGGAACATCAACTGCATTTTCACCCACAAGATAATTTCCCTCATAGCTGGCCTTCCAAGATTGAACCATGCCTTTGGCTTCGTCCAGTTCTGCTTTCCTTTCGGTTCTTTCATGTTTTGTAACGGCCTATCACATAGCGCCTCCAGATTGACTCTAGCCTTAGTATTATCCTTTGACTTCCCATCTATGCCGAACAATGTACCAAAAAGTGCCTCGGCAATATTCTTCTCAGTGTGCATCACGTCGATGTTGTGTGGGCAAAGGAGGTCTTTGAAGTAAGGCAGATCCCATAAGCATGTTTTGTGAGTCCAGGCGTGCTTAGAATTATACCCCTTGAAGTACCCTGGACGCTCTGGATCTGGCTCGAGAGCGTTTAACTGATCCAGGGTCTGTTGGCCTGTCAATGCAGGTGGTGCAGAGTTTTTGACAACTCTACCTCTGATGAAGTTCTTCTTGTCTTTCCTGAACTTATGGCGAGGATTCAGGAACTGTCTATGCATGTCGAAGCAAGAAAACTTGCGACCGGCCTGAAGCCAACGAAAGTCAAGAGCCCCCTTGCATGTGGGGCACGGGAACCTTCCATGCACACAGCAGCCAACGAATAGCGCATACGCCGGCAAGTCATGCGTCGAGTACATGTACCAGACACGCATTATGAAGTTCCGTTTGCTATAGGCATCGTATGTCTTGAACCCATTATCCCAGGCTTCTTGCAATTCGTCCTTAAGCGGTTGCATGTACACATTCATATTTTCCCCAGATAGTTGGGCCCTGGAATTATCAACGTCAGGAAAATGTTCTTTCTTTGCATAATCTGTCCGGGGGGGAGATTGAGTGGAAAGACAAATACGGGCCAACAACTGTATTGGGCCGTCGTCATACCAAACACACTGAACCCATCCGTGCTGATGCCGACTTGAGGATGCCTCGGATCTGCCGCTTTGTCACCATGTAATTCATCAAACTTTTTCCACGCAACACCATCCGATGTGTGTACAATCATCAGATTCCCATCTGCATCTAGTTCGGTTCTTTTGCCCGTTTTGTGCCATGTCATCTGTCTGGCCGTCTCTTCGACCATGAAAAGACGTTGAAGTCTTGGTACGATTGGCATATACCGAAGAACACTAACGTGGATTTTGGTCTGTGTCTTCTCACCCATACCGTTGTCTACCACAACATACCTGGAAGACTTGCAAATGGGACAATAGTTCAAGTCCGCATAGTCAAGCCTAAACAAGACACATCCTTTCTCACATGCATGTATCTTATCATAGGGCATCTTCAGTGCACGGAGGATTTTGTCCGACTGGTACAGGTTTGCAGGCATTACATGGCCTTTGGGTAGAAAGCGTCCAAATACTGTCATCATTGCATCGTAGCATTCTCTGCCCAAGTTGAACTGAGCCTTCAGAGCCATTACTTGTGAGATGGCATCCAACTGACAAAGCTCAGTGTGCTCATGGAGCGGACGTTTTGAAGACTCCAACATTTCAATGAAGGCCTTTGCAGATTCCTCCATCTCCTCGTCCGAATCCCGAGCATCATCAAAGTCTTGCACCATGTTTTCCATCCCGGTACCATGCTCGTCGGTGCGACGACGATCCACCTCAGCTCGGTCACATTGAGCAGACTCACCATGAAATGTCCACACCGTATAATCGGGCGTAAAACCACTCTTCTGCAGGTGTTTGCCCATTTCAGCCTCTGTCCTCTTTTCCCAATTGCCGCACCGTAAACAGGGGCACCAGGTTTTCCTCTGGCCATTTGCAAATGCGGCTCGCACAAACCCCTTGGTTTTTGTGAACCATTCAGTGCTCCATTTGTTCTGACCAGTGTGACCGGTGTACATCCACGCACGATCACTCATCTTGACTTTCAGAGCTACTAGACACACAACAAATATATATATATAATTCACCATGTATATATTCATCAGTTGATCTACTTTGTCAATTTTATTACGTCCATGCAACCTACACTCTAATAGGTAATGATAGGTCCTAATCCCACCCGAGTATGTTTAGATTGGGTTCATTTTCCCATGCTATGCTCCGGATCCTACGCAAAATTTCGGCAGCACCTCCCCGTTGTTCTCCTGATACACGTCTCTGCAATAAACAGAGAGGATGTGTACCCGGAGAACAACAGGGGAGGCACTGACGAAATTTATGCGTCCGATCCGGAGCAAAGCATATGGGAAAAACGAACCCAATCTAAACATACTCGGGCTGTCCATGGATAGCGTTGGACAATTCGAAAGAATCAAGGTTATAAATATGCAAATGCATGCATATTTATAACTATGACGCTTTCGAACGGGAGACACATATTGGTTACACATACTGATGATTCAAGACACATATATAGCTAGCTATCAAGTTTCATCGGAATAGATCAAATAATTAATGGGGGAGGAGGACATGTCATTTGTGCTCACCCACGAACGAAGGGGCAGAGCTCGTCAAACGCACGGCGAGGTCGTCGAACACCAAACCTCGCAGCGATGAAACAACTGCACATTTAAAACTACCCGATCAACACAATTATATATGATGTTTTTCATAACAAAATCAAAAGATATATGACCTAACTAATAATTCACAAATATATGACCCCGTCGGCTTCTGGAAGGCCAAAGAACACCTTTTCGGGAGGTGTCGGGGGTCGGGGTGTCGTGTCGGGGTCGGGGTCTCGGGGTCAGGGTGTCGGGTCGGGGTGCCGGGTCGGGGTCGGGGTGCCGTGTCGGTGTCGGTGTCGGGGTCGGGGTGTCGGGTCAGGCTCGGGGTCGGGGGGTCGGGGTCGGGGTCTCGGGGTCGGGGTGTCGGGTCGGGGTGCCGGGTCGGGGTCGGGGTGCCGTGTCGGTGTCGGGGTCGGGGTGTCGGGTCAGGCTCGGGGTCGGGGTCTCGGGGTCGGGGTGTCGGGTCGGGGTGCCGGGTCGGGGTGTCGGGTCGGGGTGCCGTCTCGGGGTCGGGGTGTCGGGTCGGGGTCGGGGTGCCGTGTCGGTGTCGGGGTAAGGGTGGGTGTGGTGTCAGGGTGTCGGTGTCGGGGTGTCGTGTCGGTGTCGGGGTCGGGGTCTCGGGGTCGGGGTGCCGGGTCAGGGTCGGGGTGCCGTGTCGGTGTCGGGGTCGGGGTGTCGGGTCAGGCTCGGGGTCGGGGTGTCGAGGTCGGGGTCGGGGTCGGGGTGCCGGGTCGGTGTCGGGGTCGGGGTGTCGGGTCAGGCTCGGGGTCGGGGTCTAGGGGTCGGGGTGTCGTGTCGGGGTGCCGGGTCGGGGTCGGGGTTCCGGGTCGGGGTCGGGGTGCCGTGTCGGGTCGGGGGTTTTTCCTCTTTTTTCCTTTTCTTCTTCTTCCTATTCTTCCTTTTCTTCCTCTTCTTCTTTTTTCTTCTCCTCCTCCTCTTCTTCTTCTTCCTTTCCTTTTTCCTCTTCTTCTTCTCCTCCTCTCCTCTTTTTTCTTCTTCTTCTTCCTCTTCTTCTTTTTTCTTCTCCTCCTCCTCTTCTTCTTCTTCCTTTCCTTTTTCCTCTTCTTCTTCTCCTCCTCTCCTCTTTTTTCTTCTTCTTCTTCCTCTTCTTCTTTTTTCTTCTCCTCCTCCTCTTCTTCTTCTTCCTTTCCTTTTTCCTCTTCTTCTTCTCCTCCTCTCCTCTTTTTTCTTCTTCTTCTTCCTCTTCTTCTTTTTTCTTCTCCTCCTCCTCTTCTTCTTCTTCCTTTCCTTTTTCCTCTTCTTCTTCTCCTCCTCTCCTCTTTTTCTCTTCTTCTTCTTCTTTCCTCAAACTAAACTAAACCTAAAACTAAAACTAAAACTAAACTAAAACTAAACCTAAAACTACAACTAAAACTAAATCTAAACTAAAACTAAAACTAAAAAGGAAAAAAAACAGAAAAAGGGGGGCTCACCTGGGGCAGGGCCGGTGGAGGAGGCCGGTGGAGGAGGGGGGCGGGGCGGTGGAGGAGGCGGCCTGGGGCGGCGGGGGGCCGGGCCCGGGGCGGTGGGGCGCGGGGCGGCAGGGGGCCGGGGCGCGAGGGGGGTCGGGGCGGCGGGGGGCCGGGGCGGGGGGGCGATGGGGCGGTGGGGTGGCGGGGCCCCGGGGCGACGGGGAGCCGGGGCGGTGGGGCGACGGGGCGGCGGGGGCGACGGGGCGGCGGGGGCGACGGGTGGTGGGGCGACGGCGGGCGACGGGCGGCGGGGGCGACGGGCGGTGGGGCGGCGGGGCCCCGGGGCGGCGGCGAGTGGTGGGGGCGGCGGCGGCGGCGGGTTGGGAGGAGAGAACGGCGAGGAGAAACTGAGTAACGGGCGGGGGGGGTACGGGCCGTTAGGTAGTGCCCTCTTTGCCGTCCGCCTCCCTTTGCCGTCCGCCTTTTTGCCTCTTTGCCGTTTGCTAGCAGACGGCAAAGAGGTGGGCTGTTAAGTTTTCCCCAAATGGGCGGGGGGTGGGGGCCACTTCACTCTTTGCCGTCTGCCAGCGGACGGCAAAGATTCTTTGCCGTCTGCTGGCAGACGGCAAAGAGCTCGCAGATGGCAAAGAGCTTCTTTGCCGTCTGCCGTTTCTTTGCCGTCTGCTTTTGGGTAGCTGATGGGAAAGAGCTTCTTTGCCGTCAGCTAGCAGACGGCAAAGAGCTGGCAGATGGCAAATTAGCTGATTCCAGTAGTGTAAGGACGGGATACCACCAACTCAAGATTAAAAATGAAGATATTCCTAAGACCGCGTTCACTACCCGGTACGGTCTTTATGAATATACAGTTATGTCCTTTGGCCTCACCAATGCCCCTGCTTTCTTCATGCATATGATGAATAAAGTATTCATGGACTTCCTCGACAAATTTGTGGTGGTCTTCATCGATGACATACTCATAACCTCAAAACATGAAGAAGAGCACAAAGGACACCTCAGAGCTGTATTACAACGACTCCGCGACCATCAGTTGTACGCCAAATTCAGTAAATGCGAGTTTTGGCTCAAGCAGGTTGGATTTCTTAGGCATGTGCTGTCCACAGAAGGTATAGCCGTGGACCCAAGCAAAGTAAAGGACATGCTCGATTGGTTGGCACCCACAACCGTATCCCAAATCCGGAGTTTCCTCGGATTAGCTGGGTATTACCGTCGTTTCATTGAAGGGTTTTCCAAGATTGCCAAACCTATGACGGAGTTGCTCAAGAAAGATAAGAAGTTTGAATGGACTGAGGACTGTGAGAAAAGTTTCAATGAGCTGAAAATCCGGCTGACGACAGCACCTGTGTTGACTCTTCCAGACATCTACCGCAGCTTTGATGTGTACTGTGACGCTTCCAGACAGGGTCTTGGATGCGTACTTATGCAAGATGGCAAGGTGGTAGCATATGCATCACGACAGCTACGACCCCACGAAGGAAACTATCCTAATCATGATCTGGAATTAGCCGCGGTGGTCCATGCTCTAAAAATTTGGAGGCACTACCTCATTGGGAAGAGGTGCCAAATATTTACTGACCACAAAAGTCTCAAGTACATATTTACTTAGCTAGATTTAAATCTCCACCAACAAAGATGGATTGAGTTAGTCAAGGACTATGATCTTGGAATAAATTACCACCCGGGTAAGGCCAATGTGGTTGCCGATGCACTCAGCCGAAAGCCTGTCAGTCTGAATACCATAATGGAATCCTTGCCTCCTGAACTTCAAGAAGAGATTGCTCAGGTCAACCTGGTCATAGTTGGTGCTGGTCTTGCTAATATTATGGAAGTTACTCCTACCCTAGAGGAAGAGATCTGCAAGGCCCAGCCAGATGACATAGTCCTACAGAAACATGCTAAGCGTATGATAGCAGGACAGACCTCGGATTTTTCTAAGGATCAACAAGGTACACTGCGATTCCGTGGAAGGATTTGTGTACCCAGTCAAGAGGATTTAAGAAAGAAAATACTATCAGAAGCACATGAATCTTCGTATTCTATTCATCCTGGAGGTACTAAAATGTACGAAGATCTTCGACAAATATTCTGGTGGGATGGGATGAAGAAAGACATTGCCTATTTTGTGGCCTGTTGCGACATATGCAACAAAGTGAAGGCAGAACACCAGAAACCAGCCAGACTTCTCCAACCGTTTCCCGTTTCACAATGGAAATGGGATGATGTCTGCATGGATTTTGTCACAGGGCTACCAAAGACTCAGCGAGGCAATGACGCAGTCTGGGTCATAGTGGACTCCTTAACAAAGGTAGCTCACTTTATCCCCATCAGAACCACATACCGCGCCGATCAGCTTGCACAACTGTATGTGTCCAGAATAGTCAGTCTGCATGAGTACCTCGAACAATCACTTCTGACCGGGGGTCACTTTTTACCTCCGCTTTCTGGTCACGTCTCCACCAAGCCTTGGGGATAGTGCTAAAATACAGTACCGCTTATCATCCTCAGACCGATGGACAGACTGAGCGTGTAAACCAAATACTCGAAGATATGCTACGAGCCTGTGCCTTGGCCCAAGGACCTAAATGGGAAGACTGTCTGCCGTATGCTGAGTTCTCATACAACAACAGCTTCCAGACCAGTCTAAAGATGTCACCTTATGAGGCTCTGTATGGCCGTAAGTGCCGCACTCCTTTGAATTGGTCTCAAACTGGGGATAGCCGTATTTTTGGAATGGATCTCATGATGGAAGCAGAGAAGCAAGTCAAGGAAATCCGAGACAGATTGCAATTGGCTAAATCTCGACAGAAGAGTTATTATGATGCAAAGCACCGATAGATTAGTTTTGAACCCGGAGAACATGTATACCTCCGAGTCACTCCTATGAAAGGAGTCAAGAGATTTCAGACTCGCGGAAAGTTGGCACCCAGGTTTATCGGTCCATTCCCAGTTATGTCCAGAGTGGGTACTGTGGCATATCAGTTGGAACTGCCCCCAGAGCTATCAGAAGTGCACAATGTGTTCCATGTTTCACAATTGAGGCAATGCATATCGCCGCCTGAGAAAAAGACTGTTATGGCAGAAATAGAGTTGGCTAAGGATTTAACATATGAAGAGAGACCGTTCAGAATTTTGGATCAAATGGAAAGGGTCACTCGTAGTAAAACGAGGAACTTTTACAAAATTCAGTGGGAGCATCACACAGAGGCAGAAGCAACTTGGAAACGAAAAGAATTTCTAAAGGAACATTATCCAGAATGGTTTTCGCGAGCAACCGAATCACGAGGACGAGATTCATCCTAAGTGGGGGAGGTTTGTGACAGCCTGGTTTTTTTCCCTCTCTTCCTTATCTGATTTTCAATTGGTTTGGATTTGAATTTGGAATTTTGAATCACTTCAGATGGACTTAAACACTTGGGTACCACTTTCGCTTTCACCCAAGTGACTCATTTCTCTCTCTAGCCACCATTTCTTCTCTAATCCACCTCAAAATAATATTATGAATATTTTTCTTATATGAAAAATATTCATTTTTTCCTCCAAAACCCTAACTAGCCCATTGTGCTCCAAAGCAACCCCAATTTTTCTTGCCCACAAAAATCTGAGAAAATTCACAAATATTCTTTGAACCCTAGGGCACCTCCCTGAGCAAAATATTGCACCACTTTTTGGAATATTTTTGCTATAGAAAATATTTTCTGTTCTGGACAGAAATGGTAGTTTCTACAGCAACTACCATTTTACATGCTCAAATGCTGCTGAATTTTTGTGTGCCTCACTACCCTCCTAGATGATTGCTAACCTCCAAAGCTCAGCTCCCAACTCTCAGTGTTTTGACCTCAGTAGCTCTCAAAGTTACTGTCCAGAAACTTACCGGGAAGTTAAACTCCATATTACTGCGCCTGAGCTCAACTCAAAGTGTTGGAACCACTCAAACCACCAAGGACTATACGCCAGACATGAAGTTTAGGATTAGTGCGGCATGATGTCATAGTTCACGCGGTGACCGCGTTCGTCCAGGCGTGCTGGCATGCGGCTGACGCGCTCTGCGACGCGCCCGAGCCGCTGTTGAGCGCGTGCTCGCTTCCCCCGTCTGCCGTGCCTTGCCAAACTTCGCCACGATCATCGTCCCGACTCCATTAACTCCCTCCTGGCGCTCGCCGATGTCGGAGCTCGCCGCAGCGAGCATGGGCGCGGTCCGGCCAACCCAACAGTGCGCTGCGCACTGTGTTCGTCGCCACCCCCCTCGTTCTTGTGCTCGTCTCCACTCGCCCACAGTGCCCGCGTGAGCTGCGTCGCCTTCCCCCTCGCTCACTGACGCCGTTCGTCACCGGGCGCCGTTTCCAGGTGTCCTCCGGCGAAGCCCGAACCCCTCACCCCGCTCGTCTATAAATTCAGCCCTCCCCAGCCTTCTCGAGCATCATCCACTCCTCTCACACACTCTGCAAATTAGTAGGAAGCCGTAGCCCGGCCGGGCAGGCCGCGGGCCGCCGTCCCCGAGCTCGAGCTCGCCGGTGATCCCCTCGGGTCGTCTCCACAGCTCCGCCCCCCCCAGGCTCGGGCCACCCTTCCAGGGCCTCCGCCGTGCTTCGGTGGTGCCGTCCTGCCCGATTGGAGCCTCTGGTGTCGCCTCTGGTCGCTGTCATCCCCAACTCCGGTGACCTCCGCTCTCTGTCGCCGCTAGAGAAGTCGTTTCCGACGCTGTCCGACCACCCCTAGCTAACCTACGGGTACGGGCAGGTGCGCCTTCGTCTTCTCTTTCGATCCATCCCTCTAGTTCGGGCCAAGATGCCCTCCTCGCCGGCGTGTGCTCCAGCGGAGCCCCGCCGCCCTCTGTTTCCCTCTCCCCTCTCTCTCACCTGACTAGCGGGGCCCGCTAGTCAGCCACTCTGGCCGCACCCGAAGCGGTACGAGTGGTGGCGCCCCACGGGGTTCACCTCTTTGACGTCACCCCCTCCAGTTCTGTTTTTATTTAAATCAAATTCAAAATATTCCAGAGAACTTGAAGCAGCCACAATTTTTTAACCATAAGTCCAAATGAATTGATTCTTTTTGCATTATGTTCTTTATGAAAATATCTAGCAGCTGAGCAAAAATGAGATTTTTCCCTGCTGTCTAGATTTTCTGGTGGATTTCAGAATGTTTCTTGATGTTTTCTTTTTGTGTTTATAATTGTTTTCAGAGAGTGAAGCTTGTCTTGAGGATCACCAGGAGGAGTGTGAACCTCATCTGCACTAAGGCAAGCCATAGCAACATTTTCATGGTGCCATTACAATATTTGTGATATTTTTCAACTTGAACAAAGGGTTTAATCCATGCATTTAAATCACTAAAATAAATATTTATATTCTGTTGGATGCTTGTTTGAGTTGATATGCTTAGTTTACAGAAGTTTGAAGCTAACTAAGTTTGGCTAAGTCATCAGAAGTAATATTTGTTATGAAGAAGTAACATGGTTATGGAAAAAGAATTATTTTCAGTTATTTTCTTGAATAAAAAAATAAATATGCTAAGAAAAGACTCTGTTTAAATTTGATGATTAATCATAACCAGATAGGTGTTATGAGTTATTGATATTTATGCCTAGTGTGTAATATTGTTGACCCGGTTATTTCCGTTGATATATGATGCATATGATAGTGTTGCATTTTCATGGCATATCATGACACCGGTTATTTTCACTTTAAGTTGAACCTGTTAAAAACTCAACTTGAACATGTCGTTGATCGGGTCATGGTGCCACTGAATCGAGTTTTTCCCAGTGCAACGATATTTGCCTTTATGGGAAGGCCTTTATTCGGTCCGTTGTCATGCCTCTGGTCGGTGCCTCCAATGAGGGAAGGTTATGGTCATGCGTACCCTGGCCCGGTAAGCAGACATAACCTTGTGTGCCCGTTGTTGTTATGGTACCTTGTCCCCATTTGGGACCGTTTATGTTTTGCCACGACGGTGGCCGTTGGTGTCTTTGGTAGACACGGGGCCACCCAGGACTTAGCCCAGTGGGGAATGAGTCGGAGTGGCCGGGAGAGTGTCATGGCAATGGAGGGGTTTCGTCGGAATGCCGTTGGTCCACCCAAATGGGAGTACGAGGCCATGGGTTTCGTGGTGTGGGTATAGTGCGCTACCTCTACAGAGTGTATTAAATCTATCGATAGCCGAGTCCGCGGTTACGGACACGCTCGAAAGTAGGTCACACCATGGGTCAACGTTTAAATAATTTTGCACACTAAGATAATAACTTGGCACTGCTGGAGAGATGATGGTTGAGAAACCATTTTGATGCTGGAGACCAAGTTGTGGTCAGTTGTGATCCCAGAAAGATCACCGTTCGGTTACGAGGTAACCCGATTAAAGGCCAAAATGTTGGTCCATTTGTGATCTGAGAGCGATCACCGTTTGGTAAGCAAGTCCAAGGGACTTAAGTCACAAGATCATGATCACTGCATGCCTGATATGATTTTGCATTAGTAATTCAATTGGTTAATTATCATGATATTGTTGTCATTATGTTTATGTTTGTTGTGAGCTTGCAAGTACATTCAATGTACTGACCTAGCGTGTCATGCCAGATTTCAGGAAAGTCTCATTGGAACGGAGTGCTGTCCGAGTCTAGATCGTGTCCACATTGGTGTCCCTGTGCTATGGACTTCCGCTTCGTCGTCGTTCCGCTGCCGTGTAGTTGTCATGAACGAGGCCCCTTTATGTTCACTAAATAATGTACATATCGTTCAGCCGCACCGTGTGTGCCGCTTGGCCTCGCAACCCGTTGTAATATGAACCTTGTTCCGCTAGTATCAATAAAGCGGTTGCTTTCTGTACCAAGATGTTGTGTGTTGCCTGAAGAAACGGTCTCTGGGCTGGCAATACAAGGTAAACCGGTTGCTCTGAGCCGGGGTGCCACATCAACCCGAAGCTACCATTTCCAGAACGGTTTGTGAAGTCAACTGAAGACAAGCAGATTGCAAAGTTTTTGGATATGATGACAGATATGCAGATTACCACCCCCATCCTTGATGGTGTCTTACAGGTGCTGATGTATACAGGTTCTTTAAGGACCAGCTCACAAAGAAGCGAAACATTAACGAGCCAGAACTGGTTGCTCTTACTAAGGAATGTAGTGCACTCGTTCAAATAAGCTACCTCTCAACTTAGATGCGCCTACCAGTTTCAGTATTCCATGCTTGATAGGAAGTCAAACTTTCCACGCATTATGTGGTCTTGGGTCTACTGTAATTCCCTTCACTGTCTACGAGCCACGACCATTGGGTGATGTACGGCCGACTAGCATCACTCTCCACCTTGCTGATCAGGATCCGACAGACATTTTGGGTGATATCCCTGCAATAGTTGGTAACTTCGCATTTCCAGTTGATTTTGTTGTCTTGGAGATGTAGGATAAGAGCTTTCTTATTTTTTGGGAGACCTTTTCTAGCTACTGCAGGGGTTGTCATCGATGTGAAAGATGCTAAGCTCACGCTTCA
Source organism: Aegilops tauschii subsp. strangulata (assembly GCF_002575655.3). NCBI lineage: Eukaryota > Viridiplantae > Streptophyta > Magnoliopsida > Poales > Poaceae > Aegilops > Aegilops tauschii. Next base: position 366,717,965 of record NC_053039.3, read on the forward strand.
ATTTGGTGAGGAGAAAGTATCATTTGACATTAGGTATTCTTCCAACTCACCTTCCTCACTGTCTAGACCATAGTAAGAAATATGAAACGAGTCACTTAAGCCCTAGTAAAAGGCTACTCTTTGAATCCCCTCTTTAAGGCATATAAAATTAGTACTCTTCCTGAGCTAGCTTAAGCATATCTCGAGTGAGTGAGTTTCCCTCCATCAAGTTCTAAGCGATCAAATAAGGTCCTTGCTCTCGAGCCAATGCCAATACCAATAGAGAGGGTCTAAACGAAGGATTCAAAGGAGGTTACCGGTTAAGGCCAAATGCAATCTCTGAGCGAGTTGGAGAAAAAAGGTAATCAAAGAAAGTTTCAGTTGGACTTTCCCTGCCAACCCTACCCAAATTTCGTACCCTGCGGTTTTCGTTCCTCTATTGATATTTCATTCCTCGAATCGAGACTTTCTTTGTCGAGGATCTCTGTTTTAGGGTACTCCATCGAGTTTCAGTTTCTTCTTCTAATGGCGGTGTCCGTCTAAGGTGGCTATTTGAGCGATTTAAGTATCGTGGTTGTCTTGAGCTCTGGATTGATGGATGGAAACCCATGGCTGGGTTCGATTTCAACTCGGAGATAACCGGGTCTATAGTAAGAGCCGCTTTGTGAATAGCATCGGATGACATAGTCAGGGTAGCCACAATAGAGCAATTATGCCTTAAGCCCAAAACTCTTCCTTCTAGGGATCAGATCAAACTAAAGCACCATCAGTTGTGGATGAATCCACAAAGTCATTCTACGTAGCTCGTCAGGCGAAGTAGCTATCAACGGCTTTAGCATGACAACTAGAACATCAAGCCATGGTAAACTGCCAAAGCTTCTGCTGCAGTGTAGCACCAGGGTTCAGCCTTCTCCTTGCCGAGTTGCATTGCCCGCATCGTGTTCAATTGGAAAGTCTGGCAAAGGTGCTTCCAACTCCTGGTTCAGGGTCTGAGGTTACCAAACAAAGAAATCATGCGCAATCAGAGATTAAGCCATAAGATCCCACCCAGAAACTGGAAGAGTCGGGGGCACCTACCGAAGGAGTCTTCCCTCCATCTATTCAATGACAAAATAGCTCTATTGAGAGGGCCTTTTACAACCCTCTTGAATGTGGCTCGCTCCTAGTTTTCTTCCCCCGCCCATTCTATCTAGGCTGGTGGCTATACCAGATTTCGTGCCTGATCGAACTTGAAACTAGCCCATTGAGCTTCTTGGATTCCAAACCAGAAAGAAGGATCGCACACAATAAAATAGAGTTGGAATGAAAGATGGGGTAAAGATGAACTTTATTCTCCTAGCTGCTCCCCATCCAACAAGTTACTCTCTTTCAAAAGATGACAACTCAAGATTACCAATCAAAACCAACGCTTTTTCTTCTCCTATAGCTTCATCATTACATCTTTCACTAGTTGTTGGATGTGAGTGATGAGATAGATCCATGGAATTTTTACCTCACTCACATACTTTGGAAGATGAAGAAATTCTCTTGAATTTACTTATGGGTTGGCTCTACATGTGGTCAGATGGGTTCCCCTCTTCAGTCATTTGGTACCTCTCCAATGCTTCCTCCTATTCCTATTGATCAGATCAAAGCCAATCATATCTAGTCTTGCACGTTGTCACCCATCGCTCTTGCCAAAAACAAAGAAATTCTATCTTGGGAACTAAAAAAGAATCAGAATGGGAACTATTTATTTCTTGATTCTCCGGCTAGCATCCTTACCTCCTTCTTCAATGGAAATTCTATGTTTTGGCTCGGTATAAACCAAAGATGGAGAAATTCTCTTATTTGTAGAAAAGTCTTCTTTTGGTTAAATCTGGAGAACCCAGTCGAAACTCCGATTCATGTTTGTGGATTTTAATAGCTCTCCTATCCACCCGGAAATGATCTTCTACCTTTACTATCTGTGTTCTTTACATATCTTTTGATTGTTTTTCAAATCATTGTGTCGTTATAGATTCAGTGGTTGCACCCTTGTGAGCAAGTTGTTGCCGGATTGGATAGGAGAAGTGAAACAAAGCTATGGAGGAGAAAAGTTAGTTGAAGAAGTTAAGAAGAGCATTAGTGAAGTGAGAGGAGGACAAGATGGTTGGGAAGAGGAGGAAGGGGTATTAAGGGGGAAAAGAAGGCTTTATGTGGGGACTGCTGGAAATGCAAGAGCTAGGATAGCGCAAGAACTGCATGGGACAACTACCGGAGGCCATTCAGGTATACTAGCTTCCTATAAGAGAACTAATAGGAACTTTGTCTGGCCAGGAATGGATGCCTCTCTTGAGGACAGACGACGGTAAAGCAACAACATCAACTCGCAATGGCCCTCGTGCCATGAGACATGGATTTTAGTCGACGTATATTGGATCTAAAGATCGCACTTCCTCTCTTCTCCAATCGGACTAGTCACTTCCCACTCTCCTCAAGTGAATAGTTTAGCCACTATCCTCCCATATACTCAGCTTTTTCATTCCTTATGAATTGGAACTTGTTGGTGCATGGATTTCACGTTTCAGTAGCACTTTGGTTTGTGCATGGTTGTGAAAAGAAGGCTTTCTATACACTTATATGAACTTCATTGATGAAAGAAAGAGAAGCTTGCCTTGATATAGCATAGCCTTTCGCACTCCAATAGGCATATATTGTTACAAGGTTATGCCCAAAGGTCACAAAAACGCCGGTGCTACATATCAACGCGCCATGACTAAGATCTTCGATGAGATAATACATAAGATTGTCGAGTGCTATGCAGATGATCTCGTTGTAAAGGCGGTAACCTATGAAGAACATCTTCAACATCTCAGAATCGTATTCGACCGCCTAAGGCAACATGCACTCAAGTTAAACCCGTTCAAGTGCGCCTTCATGGTCTCGTCAGGCAAATTCCTAGGGTTTGTCATTCGACATCCGGGAATAGAAATCGACCCGAGTAAAATCAAGGCCATACTCGAAATGCCTCCTCCTCAAAACCTTAAGGAGCTGCGTTCGCTTCAAGGGCGCCTGGCATACATCAGGCAATTCATAGCCAATTTTGCAGGAAGAATCCAACCTTTTACAAGAAAAACCAAAAAAGACATTCCATTCTTTTGGGATGAAAATTGCCAACAAGCCCTAGATGGCATCAAAAGCTATCTCCTCAATCCGCCAGTCCTGGCTGCGCCAATACCAGGGAAGGAGCTTATACTCTACACCACGGCCTTGGATGAATCTCTTGGGGCTCTATTGGCACAAGAAAATGAAAACGGGAAAGAGAATGCCCTCTATTACCTCAGTCGTGTGCTCATAGGAGCTGAACATGTGTACTCTCCTATCGAAAAACATTGCCTTGCACTGGTGTTCGCTGTCAAGAAGCTACGGCACTATATGATAGAACATGGGTCACCCTCATCTCCAAAGTTCACCCACTTAAATATCTCATGACAAGACCAATGCTTACAGGAAGATTGGCAAGATGGGGCACGGCCATTAGAGGGCAAGCGGTGGCGGATTTCCTAGCACCACATCATACATATTTCTACAGTAAATAAAATATTTCCATGGATGGGATTGCACGTAGTCCATTCCACCTTTATCTATCTAGGTTATCCTTCTTTCTTAACAAAGGAGAATGTGATGATCGATCCCTCTATTATGGGATTTATGTTTATACCAAAGCCTCTACTTTAGATAGATAAAGTGCAGGTGCCGAAAATGTCCTTCTTTCTGAAATGAAATGTCCTTTATTGAAAAATATGAAATGTGCAGGTGCCGAAAATGTCCCTATACCTCAAATTTTCGGAAAGGAGAACTGAAGCGTCTGAGAAGGCAAAAGGCGGTGCAAAAGCTATTTCTCGCTTACTGCGAGATATACACCACACACGCCTCTAGCGTACCTACCGGTGATTTTCTTCGTATTTGTTAGGGGAGGTCTTTGTTTTCTGCCATTTTCTTGGACCGCTTCCTTTCGACGGTTTTTTGGTTTTCTTTTTTACCTTTTCGCTTTTTGTCCTTTTTGGGTTTGCAACATCACAATTTTTTTTCTTAAAACTTGTAAACCCTTTGTAACATTTAAAAAAAATACCTTCAAAAATATACAAGAACTTTTTAAATTTACATGAACTATCCCTAATATGTGATCACCTTTTGCACAGTGTATGAACTCTTTTAAAAAGTGCGAACATTTTCTTTAAATAGTGCACTTTCTTACAATTGTGTGGAAATTTATAAACATGTGAGATTTTTTCTTTGAATGCGAAAAAACTGTTTGAAAACTATAGAATGTGTGAACCCTTTTTTAATATACATGAACAGAAAATAGAAATGCACAAAAAAGTTCTAAACTTCCCTGAACATTTCTAAAAATTCATCAACACATGTTAAAATTCCATGGAATACGGCATACTTTAAAATTCCGTGAAAACTTTAAAATTATGGACACCTTTTTTATAGCATGATTTTCTAAATAAAAGATAGTTTTCTAAAAGTTTGAAAATATTATTGTACGATAACATGATAGATATCGCCATACTTTACTCAAAATGCACTACTATTTACAAACAACGAATAAGAAAAGAAATGTGAAAAAAGAAATAGCACAACCTTTTGGGCCCATCAATGTGAGATGAGCGCATGGCCGACCTTGCGCTATACCTTGCATTATGCGAGGTATTGATGCACCCAAAAAGCAGATCATCAACGTTCTTGATTGGATAGGAGCATACGTCGTGTGCTTTAACACCTTGTGGAATTATCTTAGGAATATCTTTAGGCATAGTTGTCCAACTTGTTGGGTTTTGTTCGGCTGGTGCTCGGAATAAGACAAGCTAATTGTCAAATGATATATCTCGCTTACTATCTTCGTCTCGCTTCTAGCGATCCCAATTTTAGCACCATCTACGCGTTTCTGTGTTTTATTATTGGCTTTCGTAAGAATTTCCCTTTTTTTCTCTATAAGTTTTCGTTTATTTATTATTATTATTTTTGTTCTTTTTTGTTTTCTGTTTTCTTTCTTTTTAATTTTAAGATACTTTGTCGATTATAAATACATGGTAAACATTTTTTCGTATACAAGTAGAACATTTTTCAGATACGCGTTAAATATTTTCCAAATACACGTTCAACATTTTCCAAATACATGTAGAACATTCACAAAATGCACATTGAACATTTTTTAATAAACAACAAATTTTTTAAGCACATGGCTGAACATTATTAAAAAATGTCATGACATTTTTACACACCAAGTTTTTTTTAAGATTTGATGTGCTATTTTTATAGAATGTCATGAGTCATATTTTTGAATATATGTCAATTTTTTTCTGAATACACGTCCAATGTTTTTCGTATACAAGTTGAACATCTTTCAGATACATGTTGAACATTTATAAAAATACAAGATGAACATTTATCAAATGTGCATCACACAATTTTTAGATACACAATGACCATTTTTAAGCAAACGTAGAACATTTTTGAAAACAATTATGAATAATGTTTTAAGTGTGCGAACATGCTTTAGTGCTCTGAAACATTTTTCTAATGTCTTCAACAATTTTTATACGTTATGAACTTTATTACAACATCCCGTGATTTTTTTTAAAAATATAGTGAACAGTAAAATGTGTTACAAATTTTCGAAATGTCACAATCATTTTTAGAATTGTACAATCATTTTTGTAAAACTGTGAGAACCCAATTTGAACACTCCCTGAATACTTTATAATAAGCAGTTAACCTTTTCCGAAAACTAAATAAAGTAAATTTTCCAAATATATATCTTTATTTGATGCACTTTGGGAATATAATAGAAGTAAGGAAAAATAAGTATCCCTACTGGGCTGACCCGCTCTAGGTTGTCGTTGAGGCGACCGTATGTATTATCTCGCAACAGGCGAGACAAAGACTTGTCTTGCTAATCGAGCTAAACATAATCCTATTTAGCGATTGACGCGACAATTATGGTGTTAACCGTAGAAAGAGGTCACGCATGGGAGCTCTAGTTCAGCGACTTAAGCGCCAATAAAGGTAAAGCACACAAACAAATAACGCCAGAAAAACACAAAAAATGGCTCCTACAGGAATCAAACTCGCAGCGCCATGTCCTTGTTCGAGCTTAGCTAACCACTGCAGTCATTGGACATTTGTCACTAACAGTAGCGCTAATAGTATAAGGACAGTCTAGCCGCGCTATTTATTTGTCACTTACATTTTTTATGTACTTACAAAACTTCATCATTTTTATGAGAAGTTCTGCACTAAAAAAGAGGTTCATCGATTTTGAGAAAAAGATCATCATTTTCGACCAAAAAATCACATACCCAAAAAAGTTCATCGATTTTGAATTTTTTTTATGAAAAAGTGAAAAAGTTCATCGTTTTTTAAAAAAGTTCATCGATTTTGAAAAAAAAGTTTATCAACTTTCAAAAAAATTCATCGAGTTTAAAAACAAGTTCATCATTATTTGAAAAAACTTCACAAATTTGAAGAAAGTTCACCAATTTTGAAAAAAAAATCACCGGGTTTGAAATAGTTCACCAAATTTGATTTTTTTAATCAAATTTGACAAAAGTTCACGAATTTGAATTTTTTTGTCAAACTTTGAAAAAAGTTTATCAATATTAAATATAGTTCATGTACTTGAGAAAAAGAGATCACCGAATTTGGAAAAAAAGTTCATCCAAATTGATAAAAAGTTCCTCGAATTTGAATTTTTTCCTCAAATTAGAATAAAGTTCATCAATTTAGAAAAAAATGTAAGAATTTGAAATAAGTTAATCAAACAAGGAAGAAAAAAAGGAAAATAGAAAGAAAGGAAAACAAAAAACAGAATAAAAGAAAGAAAAGATAATATGGTAGTAAGCATATCATGTTAGCATGGCGGAGTGGTTTCTGCAGTGTGGAATTAACCAGGAAGTGCCCGTTTGATTCTCAACACTAGCAGATTTTTTGCGGTTTGAAGAACAAAAAAATAAAGCTAGATGGGCCCAGCTGGGAGCAGGGTGTGCACCCGTCTACAAATTGTATTGTAACGGGCGCAGAGGGCCCCGAAAGATAGCTCCACTCTATTAAGTCCAATTTGGAGTAGTTTCACCCAGGAGTTGCAGCTTCATCATAGAGCAGTTTACCATGTTTGCCTTTTACCTAGCTCCAACTTAAAGAATGGGAAAATTATGTGAGAAAGGTCTTTTTGGCTGGGTGACCTGCAAAAAAAGTGGCATCCACTTACCAGTGGTAGTGGTGGGTAATTTTCCGCCAACTCCACGAAGGCTCTTTGAACTAGAGTTTTTGAACCACCCCTTGAAGAGCTTCACGAAAATTAGATAATTGTACTTCATATTTTGATTTTTCAAAAGCTTAACATCATGAAGCTACCTTGTTTGATCTGCGTTTCAAAAACGGTCCCAAACAGACTAACAAATGAAAGCGAACGCGCGCGTGGGCAATTTTTTGAGTGGTATGCGTCTACACTTTTATGGGGCTGGCCATGCGCGGGAACACCTATGCATGTACCGCGGCGCTAACCGGCGGTATCAGGGGTGCGCCAAAATGCATCGCTTATAGCGCGATGTTGGGCAGCCTTGCCTGAGAAGAGCACCACGCAAGACAGGCCCAACATGCGTGAGGCCACATCCTCGCTTTTGGTCTCCCCTTTTTCACGTTCTTTGTTCTTTGTTTTTGCTTTTTTTGTTTACACTTCAAAAATGTTCTTAATATATATTATAAAAAACACTTTACTTAACATATTTTAAAATATTAATCAGGCATATATTTATGCTAAATATGTATATAAAAAATATATAAATAAACAATGTGCATGAAAAAATAATCTTGTATTTTAAAATGTTAATAAATCATTTGAAAAAATATTAATAAAGCGTTTGAAAAATGTTACATGCTTGTATAGCAAATGTTTCTCATGTATAATAAATGTGTTAAAAAATTACAATGTGTATGAGAAAATGTTCTTGATGTATACAAAAAATGTTCAATGTGTATATACAAAAAATGTACAACATACATTAAATAAAAGTATACATCAAAAAACATATATTTGAAAATGTTAATTATTTATTAAAAAATTGTTAAATATGTATATAAAAATGTTCCTGATGTATACGAAAAATGTACATTGTGTGTGAAAAAAATTATATATTTTCATTAAAAAATGTTCACCATGCATAAAATGTTGACTATGTATTCAGGAAATGTTAATATTTTATTTAAAATGTATTAAAAATGTATTAGATTTATACCATAAATAGACAATATGTAATGAAAAAACAGACATAAAATATATAATGTTTTCAAAAAATTCAATCATGTGTTTGAAATTTGTAAACACGTATATAAAATATAATTCTTGATATATATGGAAAATATGAATGTATGCTGGAAAAAGTTGTTATGTTGAACGAAAAGAAACCCATAAAATCCAACACAAAATAAAGAAATTAGAGAAAAACAATAAAACCGAGAATGAAAAACATAGAAAACCATGAGAAAGGGAAAATGAAAACCAATGCAAAAGAATAGGAACAGTGAAAATCGAGAAAGAAACAAAGAGAAACGAGGAAAACAAAGAAAGAAACTAAGATAAACAAAGAAAAAAGGAAAAGAAAAAACAATGAAAACCAAGAAAGAAAGACAAACGAAGAAGAAAGAGAAAACAATGAAAATCATGAAATAAACGAAGAAAACCAATGATAAAACAAAGAAAAGCAGAAACTGACATAAACTGGTGAAGAAAATAGAGAAAGCCAGAATAAAAAAAGGAAAAAAAAAGAAGAAAAAAGATAGGAGAAGCAAGTGAGCAGATCGACCGAAAAGCATTGAAAAAAAAAACACAAATGGCCCCAGTATCTACACGTGGAGGAAAACCTTCAGACAAGTCCACCCGAGTATGAAACTAAAGATACTAATATCTTAGCAGCATCCCCGAAGAAGCAGGGGCTGCTACTCAAGGCCACTTTTCTTCTGAGCTTTCTTTCCGCACTATTATGAATAGTCAAATAATAGGAAAAAATGAATTCAATTGTAAACCGGTCTTATCGAAAGTAGAATTGACTATGAATTCGAGCCATTGCATATGTCTCGCTATATGCCAGATATAGTCGCCGCACCGTATCAGTGCTGACAATAATAATGGGCTGCGCATGGCTCATATAAATACTTCGGTGGTTCCGCCTAAGCCTGAGAATCTGTAAAAAAAAATACCAACTAGAGGTTATACATAAAGCTCGCCTTTGTCTTAAAAAAACATAAAGCTCGCCTTCAGTCAGCATCACTTTTCTCTATGAGACTATGCATCACTTACTGGGAGATATACATAGCGCTCCCCTTCAGAAAACGACCACTTGTCCACGACTTTTCTTTGGCGCGTCTTTTTTTTTCATTTCCATGCGGACCGGTGTACGCCAGTTTTCTTTTTGTAATGTTATACGTTTCTTTCTTTCTTTTCGTTTTTCTATTTTCTATGGTTTATTTTTCTGTTTCTTTTCTTATTTTTATTTGTATCATTTCTCACACGATTGAATATTTTAAATATATTTATTTTTTAAAATTCACATGAACTTTAGAAAGTATACATGTACTTTTTACATGCAAGCGAGCAACTTTTTGTGAAGTGGATGAACTTTTTATTGTATGAATATTCTTATAATTTTAGAAATATTTATAAAGTTACATCAAGATTATTTATATGTCCATGAAAAATTTGTGTTACATCTAAACACTATGCAAAACTTTTTTAAAAACTAGATGATTATTTATTGAATTTGACATAAATTTTTGTATATGTGTGTGATGATTTTTTCGCAGCAAGAGAATATATTTTCATTTATTTCTATAAATATTAAAAAACAACCGGCCAAATATATATCTAAACTTTATTATCAATAAAACAAATAATACCTATTTAATGGGAAACACTAAGCCGGCCCAAAAGTGGCCCTTGCAGACGACCCTGTTTTGTTACTTATTAGATGTGAGACGTATGGGAGTACTCCTATTTGCTGCTCATTGGGGAAAATAGTCGAGGAAGCACACATGCCAAAATACGGCTTGATAGACGTAAGGTTTTACTCTATTTATCTATTTGTTAACAAATATAAAATCAAAATATGTTCTTAAAAGTATTGGTAAAGCAAATTCAAATATTAAAAATATTTCATCACGCATTTGAACAAGTGTATTGAAAAATAATCATTGTGTATTGCTATTTAAAATTGTGTATGTAAGAGAAATGTATTTATAAAACAAAAAGGAAATGAGAAAAATTAAAAAGAAAAATTCTGAAAAGCGAAGAAAATAACTGAAAGGAAAAAAATGGAAGAGCCACTCGAAATCCAGAAAGAAAAACAAAAATACCAGACAGAGCCCACTAAAAGTGGAAGGAAAACCGATGGCTCATGGCACGTGAGACTATTCCCCGCAACGAGTGCATGATTTGCCGACATAAGGGCGGTAGGGCATGTTTACCAAATACCGTAAGAAATAGCATGTTCACGAAAAGGTTGCACCCAATGTTGGGGAAGGCGGGCATGCGACATTTCAAGGTAATGCGACTACGAAGATTTGTGGGACATGGAGGGGGGGGGATAGAGAGCAATAATGTAGTAGCCAACGTTGAGGAAGGCGACAACTAGGTTTTGGTGAACGTCGCCGAGCGGCGCGCCTGACACCGTTCTCCGCGCGCCTCCGCCTCGGTGATGCATTATGAGCCCCCATACGATGAGGATGATACGCCGCACGACCCGTCGCCGCGGAGATAGTAGTCCAAGCGGGTGAGCGGCTTTGGCGAAGAAGACTCTTGCTTCACCAGGGTTGGGCACCATTTGGCACCAGAGCGATGAGGCGGAGGGGATGGCAGAGCCGGACCCTAGTCGACCAACAAGTTTCGTATCATGATCTGGAGGTGCTTATGGAATTCCACTACATCACCACCACCGGGGCAGGCCTGGCGACTTCGCCTCCTCCGACTCCTCGGTCGCGAACTTGGCCTAGTCGCTATCGTCGTCATCGACCAACTCGTCCATTATGACGAATGAGGCGGTGGACGAAGACAGATCCAATGACTGGGGGCGACAACATGGATTAGATCTGGAGCTCACACACCCCCGGATCCGAAGTCCTAGCATGCATGGACACTGTGTTGAGCGGTAGCCTCCCAATAAAGCCACCACACCCGGAGGTGCCGCTTGCCTACCTCGGTCATCTTCTTGCCCATCGCGGAGTCCGTTGGAGGTGTGGTGTGCAGTGACTTTTGGAAAAGGGGGGCGACAGGGTGATGGTACGGTTGGGGGGAGGCGGGCCACCGGCCGACCGGGCTTGAATGCGGATAGACAGTGAGCCGGTGAGAGCGGCATCGATGCAGAGGATTATGGATGAAGAGAGGGATTTTGGATGCGACCGAGTTGTCGGACGTCCGTTTGAGCCGGTTTGGAGGATTTCGAACATTCAGATAGCCTAAAATAAAGAGATACTCCATTGAAGGCCTAAAATCGTTCTTTTTTTAGAACGAAGATGCAAGAAGCGTACGACTTTAAATTAATAAAGCCCACCAACAGGCAGCATCCAACAGTTGTTACAAACTTAACAAAAGGAAGTCGACGGCCGAAGCCCAAGTGAGATACATGCAACCGGCCTTAGCCTGAATAAGATGGAAATAGACGTAACACACAGGCAGCCGACCAAAACGAAGTAGATCCCCATCAACTTAGTGGCGAGCAACAATCTGGATCAAGCGAATCCTCTCCATGGCCTCCTTCATCCGCTCAGCGTCCCGCCGTTTTCCCAAAGGCATCCAAGTCTGGAGGAACAAGTGGCATTTGAAAATAATGTCGGCAGGGTGAGAAGGAAATTTGTGCTCGGTAGTGATTTTGTTTCTTGTAGTCCAAAGAGCCCAGAGGAGCGCCCCTACGCATTGCCATAAGACACGTCCGAACCCACCCCTATGGGCCAAGAGAATATCGCGGAGCTCATTGCCCGAGTGCGGATTCCAATTCTGATCAAATGCGTCCCTAACCGCACTCCAGGAAAAACGGGCAAGGTGGCACTTGAAGAATATGTGGTTTGCATCTTCGTGCACACCACACACCGAGCAAGTACCATCGGACGTCCCATTCCGTTTAGCGATGTTGTTAGAGGATGGGAAGCGGTCCCAAAACAATTGCCAAAGGAAAACTTTTATTTTTAGGGGAATAGATGCTTTCCATAGCCCCCTAGCTATGTCTAGAGTCGGTCCCTCAGTTACTTAGCGTATAGATACTTGACCGAGAACTTCCCGGAGCTCGTGAGGGACCAAGAAACCGAATCAGCCTCAGGTCGCAGCACCACACCAGCTATAGAGTTACATAGCCCATCCCAACAGGCCCGTTCAGGATCGAGGAGAGGTATTTTGAAGGAAATAGCTGGCAGAGAGGTTCTAAGCGCGTCAGCTACGAGAATGTCTATATTAGTAGCTAGTTGATAGATGGCTGAGTGGCTGCACCACAGCAGCTCTGAACCGAGCCAATGGTCTAACCAGAATCTTGTGGATTTGCCATCGTTAATGCTAAACTTAGCACCTAACGCAAAGGCCGGTTTGACGGCCTGAATCCCGTTCCAGAAAGTCGACCCTTTTGCCTTAGAGGTGACGAAATCCCCATCTGGGAAATATTTTGCTCGAAGGATGTCCGCCCAGAGCCCCTGCTCGTTTTGGGCGAGTTTCCAGAGCCACTTAGTAAGGAGCGCAACGTTCATGAGTTTGGAGTTGAGGATCCCTAGGCCACCAAATTTCTTTGGATGGCATAGCGCTGCCCACTTGATCAAGTGATACTTCTTTTTAGACCCAGTTCCTTCCCAAAAGAACTTGGATCGGGGAGTGTCGAACTTGGCATGAACTCCATCGGCCAGGAGGAACATGCCCATGGTAAACATGGGTAAGGAGGAAAGGCTAGTGTTAGTCAGAATCAGCCTAGCGGCAGAAGAGAGAAATCTACCGCGCCAAGGACTAACCCGGTTCGCCACCTTGCAATACAAGGGTTCCCACTTGTGAATAGACATGTGTTTGTCTGAGATAGGGAGGCTCAAGTACTTAATCGGGAAGCTCCCAAGCTTACAGTTGAGCTGGTTGGCAATACGGGAAGCGAGGGGTTCATCCATCCCTATGGCTATCATCTCACTCTTGAGAAAGTTGATCTTAAGGCCAGAGACGATCTCGAAAGCAAGAAGGATGAGCTTGATCGAAGCTAAACTATGGTCGCCCGGCTCGAAGAGCAACATGGTGTCGTCCGCGTATTGAAGGTGTGAGATCCCTCCAGGAATGAGGTGTGGAACGACACCGCGGATGTGACCGGCACCCTTAGCCTTACTGATCATGGCCAAGAGGGCGTCCGCAACAAAGTTAAAGATCAGAGGAGAGGAAGGGTCTCCCTGTCTAAGGCCTCGCTTGTTGCGGAAGAAGTTCCCAACCTCTCCATCAATAGACACTGCAGTCTGCCCCCCCCCCCCCCCGAGACCAGGCATGATACAGTGGACAAAACCTGACTCGAATCCCTTTCGATTCAGGACCTCACGAATGAACTCCCAATTCACTCGATCATAGGCTTTCTCAAAGTCCAGCTTGAGGATCATAGCCGGCTGCCAGGTCCGTTTAAGCTCATGAACAATCTCCTGCAGCACGACCGGCCCTTCGAGGATGTTGCGCCCTTTGAGGAACGCCGACTGGCTACGGTCAATCACTCATTGCGCCACTAGGGCAAGCCTCATCGTGTAGGCCTTCACGCAAATTTTGAAAGGCACATTAATGAGGGTAATGGGTCGGTATTGCTTAATTGAGTCAGCTCCTTTGACCTTAGGGATTAAGCTAATGACCCCATAGTTGAGGCGAGAAATGTCAACAGTACCTAACGTGAAACCATTAATAATATCGTAGAAGATAGCTTCGAGCATAGGCCAAAAGCGGCAAAAGAAAGCCACTGGCCAGCCGTCCGGACCGGGTGCTGTATCAATCTTCATCGAGCCAACCGCATTGTCGATCTCCTCCGTGGAGAAGGACAGGGCTAGAAGGTCACTTTCAGCTTAAGTAACACGAGCGTCGTCCCTCCAAAAGTCCGCGCGAAGGCGCAAGTGTTTCTCCTCAGCTGTTCCCAACAGGTTGAGGAAGAAACCATAAATGTGGGCCGAGATCTCCGCTTGGCTGACCATCACCCCTTGCTCGGATTGGAGCCTCAAAATCGAGCATTTCCATTTGCGCCCATTGGCGAAGGCGTGGAAATAACCCGTATTAGCATCGCCCTTGGTAATCCACTTGATGCCGCCCCAACGGCGCCAGTATTCCTCCTCTTCCCTGAGGATGGAGAGCACCTGATTTTTGAGAGCGTAGCGGTAAGCCCACTCCGCTTCCGAAAAGGTTCTAGCGTCTGCTTGAGCGTCGAGGGATTTGATTTCATCAATAATAGCTTCCCTAGCATGCTTTGTTTCGCTACCATGGTTTGCACCCCACCCACGGAGGAAACCACGCAGCACACCGGCCGCCGAGATCCATATATCCATTGGTCCCCTGGGACGGCCAGCCGCAGCCATCGCTTGCTCCCAGCGAGCGATGAGAAGGGGGATGAACCCATCTACCTCAAACCAACCAGTCTCGAAGTAGAAATGCAGGTTGCGCTTGATCCTGTCCTCCCCTGAGGCCAAGATAAGCGGGACATGGTCCGACCCGATGCGAGTTTCCGCGACCAGCGTGCACATGGGAAAGAGAACTTCCCAGTCGGACGAAACGAAAACACGGCCGAGAACACTACGGACCGGGGCAAGTTGTTTGTTAGTCCACGTATATCTAGCGCCAATCCTAGCGATTTCCCACAAGGCACAAGCCACGATAGCGTTATTGAACAGAAACACTCTTGGCCAGTCAATATTGCGGGTATTCTTATCCGCCCCCGAGCGGGTAAGGTTGAAATCACCCCCGAGCACAATGGGGATATCCGCGGCTTGCTTGGCCCCAACTAGGGCTTGGATTTCGCCCAGGAAATCCGCCGCACGCGAGTGGTCAGCCGGACCGTAAACGCAAACTATCGCCCAGACAGCTAAGGACACGCGGTCTTTAATTGTAACAGAAATATAGAAAGTGCCCGATTCCCAGCTTACAACATCACATACATCACAATTACATCCCAGAAGAAGGCCGCCCGAGTGGCCACAAAAGGGGATCCAACCCCACATGAAACACTGAAGAGGGTCGTAGGCCGCAAGATCTCTAAAGGTGAAGTTGATACGTCCATTTTGCATCATGCTTTTATATCAATATTTATTGCATTATGGGCTGTTATTACACATTATGTCACAATACTTATGCCTATTCTCTCTTATTTTACAAGGTTTACATAAGGAGGGAGAATGCCGGCAGCTGGAATTCTGGGTTGGAAAAGGAGCAAATATTAGAGACCTATTCTGCACAACTCCAAAAGTCCTGAAACTCCACGAAAGTTATTTTTGGAAATAATAAAAAATACTGAGCGGAAGAAATACCAGAGGGGGCCCACACCCTAGCCACGAGGGTGGGGGGCGCGCCCTACCCCCTGGGCGCGCCCCTGCCTCGTGGGCCCCCTGTTGGCCCTCCGGTGCCCATCTTCTGCTATATGAAGTCTTTCGTCCGAAGAAAAATCATAAGCAAGCTTTCGGGACGAGACTCCGTCGCCACGAGGCGGAACCTTGGCGGAACCAATCTAGGGCTCCGGCAGAGCTGTTCTGCTGGGGACACTTCCCTCCGGAAGGGGGAAATCATCGCCATCGTCATCACCAACGCTCCTCTCATCGGGAGATGGCAATCTCCATCAACATGTTCACCAGCACCATCTCCTCTCAAACCCTAGTTCATCTCTTGTATCCAATTCTTGTCTCTAAGTCTGGGATTGGTACATGTAGGTTGCTAGTAGTGTTGATTACTCCTTGTAGTTGATGCTAGTTGGTTTATTTGGTGGAAGATCATATGTTCAGATCCTATATGCATATTAATACTCCTCTGATTATGAACATGAATATGCTTTGTGAGTAGTTACGTTTGTTCCTGAGGACATGGGAGAAGTCTTGCTATTAGTAGTCATGTGAATTTGGTATTCGTTCGATATTTTGATGAGATGTATGTTGTCTCTCCTCTAGTGGTGTTATGTGAACGTCGACTACATGACACTTCACCATTGTTTGGGCCTAGAGGAAGGCATTGAAAAGTAATAAGTAGAAGATGGGTTGCTAGAGTGACAGAAGCTTAAACCCTAGTTTATGCGTTGCTTCGTAAGGGGCTGATTTGGATCCACATGTTTCATGCTATGGTTAGGTTTACCTTAATACTTCTTTTGTAGTTGCGGATGCTTGCAATAGGGGTTAATCATAAGTGGGATGCTTGTTCAAGTAAGGACAACACCCAAGCACCGGTCCACCCACATATCAAATTATCAAAGTACCGAACGCGAATCATATGAACGTGATGAAAACTAGCTTGACGATAATTCCCATGTGTCCTCGGGAGCGCTTTTCTCTATATAAGAGTTTGTCCAGGCTTGTCCTTTGCTACAAAAAGGATTGGGCCACCTTGCTGCACTTTATTTACTTTTGTTACTTGTTGCTCATTACAAATTATCTTATCACAAAACTATCTGTTACCTATAATTTCAGTGCTTGCAGAGAATACCTTGCTGAAAACCGCTTATCATTTCCTTCTGCTCCTCGTTGGGTTCGACACTCTTACTTATCGAAAGGACTATGATAGATCCCCTATACTTGTGGGTCATCAAGACTCTTTTCTGGCGCCGTTGCCAGGGAGTGAAGCGCCTTTGGTAGGTGGAATTTGGTAAGGAAAAATTTATATAGTGTGCTGAAATTTACTGTCACTTATTAATATGGAAAGTAATCCTCTGAGGGGCTTGTTCGGGGTATCTTCACCCCAAACAGTAGAGCAAAGAGTTGCTCCTCAACCTACTGAACCTACTGAAAATGAAAATGTCTACTTTGAAATTCCTTCGGGTATGTTAGAAAACTGCTAGCTAATCCTTTTGCAGGAGACGGAACAATGCATCCTGATGAGCACCTAATATATGTGGATGAAGTTTGTGGATTATTTAGGCTTGCAGGTGTGCCCGATGATGTTATTAAGAAGAAGGTCTTCCCTTTATCTTTGAAGGGAGATGCATTGACATGGTATAGGCTATGTGATGATATGGGATCATGGAACTACAAACTATTGAAATTGGAATTTCATCAGAAGTTTTATCCTATGCATCTTGTTCATCGTGATCGCAATTATATATATAATTTTTGGCCTCGCGAAGGAGAAAGCATCGCTCAAGCTTGGGGGAGGCTTAAATCAATGTTATATTCATGCCCCAATCATGAGCTTCCAAGAGAAATAATTATTCAAAATTTCTATGCTCGGCTTTCGGATAACAATCGCACCATGCTCGATACTTCTTGTGCTGGCTCTTTTATGATGAAGACTATTGAATTCAAATGGGATTTATTGGAAAAAATTAAACGCAACTCTGAAGATTGGGATCTCGACGAAGGTAAGGAGTCAGGTATGACACCTAAGTTTGATTGTGTTAAATCTTTTATGGATACCGATGTTTTTCGTAAATTTAGCACTAAATATGGACTTGACTCTGAGATAGTAGCTTCTTTCTGTGAATCTTTTGCTGCTCATGTTGATCTCCCTAAGGAGAAGTGGTTTAAATACCATCCTCCCATAGAAGTAAAAGTAGCTGCACCTATTAAAGTTGAAGAAAAGACTATCACTTATAATGATCCTATTGTTCCTACTGCTTATGTTGAGAAACCACCTTTCCCTGTTAGAATAAAGGATCATGCTAAAGCTTCAACTGTGGTTCATAAAAGCAATATTAGAACCTATACACCTCCTGATCAAGTTAAAGTTGAACCTAATATGGCTATTGTTAAAGATCTCTTGGCTGATAATATTGATGGGCATGTTATTTATTTCTGTGATGAAACTGCCAGAATTGCTAAACCTTGTGCTAAAGATAAATATAGACCTGTGGTAGGCATGCCTGTTAGTTCTGTTAAAATAGGAGATCATTGTTATCATGGCTTATGTGATATGGGTGCCAGTGCTAGTGCTATACCTCATGACTTATACAAAGAAACTATGCATGATATTGCACCTGCTGAGATAGAAGATATTTATGTTACCATTAAGCTTGCCAATAGAGATACCATATCACCCATTGGAATTGTTAGAGATGTTGAAGTCTTGTGTGGGAAAACTAAATATCCTGCTGATTTTCTTGTTCTCGGTTCCCCACAAGATAGATTTTGCCCCATTATATTTGGTAGACCCTTCTTGAACACTGTTAATGCTAAGATAGACTGCGAAAAGGATGTTGTTACTACTGGTTTGGAGGATATGTCTCATGAGTTTAATTTCTCTAAATTTCGTAGACAACACCGTGAAGAGGAATTGCCTAGTAAAGATGAAATTATTGGTCTTGCTTCTATTGCCGTACCTCCTAATGATCCTTTGGAACAATATTTGTTAGACCATGAAAATGATATGTTTATGAATGAAAGAAGGGAAATAGATGAAGTATTCTTTAAACAGGAACCCATCCTGAAACACAATTTGCCTGTTGAAATCCTAGGGGATCCTCCTCCACCCAAGGGTGATCCCGTGTTTGAGCATAAACCGTTACCTGATACTCTTAAATATGCTTATCTTGATGAGAAAAAGATATATCCTGTCATTATTAGTGCTAACCTTTCAGAGCATGAAGAAGAGAGATTATTGAAAACTCTGAAGAAGCACCGCGCTGCTATTGGATATACTCTTGATGATCTTAAGGGCATTAGTCCCACTCTATGTCAACATAAAATAAATTTGGAGAAAGATGCCAAACCAGTTCATGATCACCAACGACGGCTGAATCCTAAGATGAAAGAAGTGGTGAGAAAGGAAATACTAAAGCTCCTTGAGGCAGGTATAATTTATCCCGTTGCTGATAGTCAGTGGGTAAGTCCTGTCCATTGTGTTCCTAAGAAAGGAGGTATTACCGTCATTCCTAATGATAAAGATGAATTGATTCCGCAAAGAATTATTACAGGTTATAGGATGGTAATTGATTTCCGCAAGTTAAATAAGGCTACTAAAAAGATCATTACCCCTTACCTTTTATTGATCAAATGCTAGAAAGATTATCCAAACATACACATTTTTGCTTTCTAGATGGTTATTCTGGTTTCTCTCAAATACCCGTGTCAGCTGATGATCAATCAAATACCACTTTTACTTGCCCTTCCGGTACTTCTGCTTATAGATGTATGCCTTTTGGTTTATGTAACACACCTGCTACCTTTCAAAGATGCATGATGGCTACATTCTCTCACTTTTGTGAAAAGATTTGTGAGGTTTTCATGGGCGACTTCTCCGTTTATGGATCCTCTTTTGTTGATTGCTTGAGCAACCTTGATCGAGTTTTGCAGAGATGTGAAGAAACTAACCTTGTCTTGAATTGGGAGAAGTGCCACTTTATGGTTAATGAAGGTATTGTCTTGGGGCATAAAATTTCTGAAAGAGGTATTGAAGTTAATAAAGCCAAGGTTGATGCTATGAAAAGATGCCATGTCCCAAGGACATCAAAGGTATTTCCTTGGTCATGTCGGTTTTTATAGGAGGTTCATTAAGGACTTCTCAAAAATTTCTCGGCCTCTGACTAATTTATTACAAAAAGATTTACCATTTGTCTTTGATGATGATTGTGTAGAAGCATTTGAAATGCTTAAGAAAGCATTGATCTCTGCACCTATTGTTCAGCCACCTGATTGGAATTTACCCTTTGAAATTATGTGTGATGCTAGTGATTATGCTGTAGGTGTTGTTCTAGGGCAAAGAGTTGATAAGAAATTAAATGTTATTCAATATGCTAGTAAAACTCTAGACAATGCTCAGAGAAATTATGCTACTACTGAAAAAGAATTCTTAGTAGTTGTATTTGCTAGTGATAAGTTCAGGCCTTATATTGTTGATTCTAAAGTAACTATTCACACTGATCATGCTGCTATTAAATATCTTATGGAAAAGAAAGATGCTAAACCTAGACTTATTAGATGGGTTCTCTTGTTACAAGAATTCGATTTGCATATTATTGATAGAAAGGGAGCTGAGAACCCCGTTGCAGACAACTTGTCTAGGTTAGAAAATGTTCTTGATGACCCACTACCTATTGATGATAGCTTTCCTGATGAACAATTAAATGTCATAAATGCTTCTCGTACTACTCCATGGTATGCTGATTATGCTAATTACATTGTTGCTAAATTTATACCACCTATTTTCACATACCAGCAAAAGAAAAACTTCTTCTATGATTTGAGACATTACTTTTGGGATGACCCACATCTTTATAAAGAAGGAGTAGATGGTGTTATCAGACGTTGTGTACCTGAGCATGAACAGGAACAGATCCTACGCAAGTGTCACTCCGAGGCTTATGGAGGACACCACGCTGGAGACAGAACTGCACATAAGGTATTGCAATCCGGTTTTTATTGGCCTACTCTCTTCAAGGATGCCCGTAAGTTTGTTTTATCTTGTGATGAATGCCAAAGAATTGGTAATATTAGTAGACGTCAAGAAATGCCTATGAATTATTCACTTGTTATTGAACCATTTGATGTTTGGGGCTTTGATTATATGGGACCTTTTCCTGCCTCTAATGGATACACACATATTTTAGTTGCTGTTGATTATGTTACTAAGTGGGTAGAAGCTATTCCAACTGGTAGTGTTGATCATAACACTTCTATTAAAATGCTTAAAGAAGTTAATTTTTCCGAGGTTTGGAGTCCCTAGATATTTAATGACTGATGGTGGTTCACATTTTATTCATGGTGCTTTCGGAAAAATGCTTGCTAAATATGATGTTAATCATAGAATTGCATCTCCTTATCACCCGCAGTCTAGTGGTCAAGTAGAATTGAGCAATAGAGAGCTCAAATTAATTTTGCAAAAGACTGTTAATAGATCTAGAAAGAATTGGTCCAAGAAACTTGATGATGCATTATGGGCTTATAGAACTGCATATAAAAATCCTATGGGTATGTCTCCGTATAAAATGGTTTATGGAAAAGCATGTCACTTACCTCTCGAACTAGAACATAAGGCTTATTGGGCTATTAAAGAGCTCAACTATGATTTCAAACTTGCTGGTGAGAAGAGGTTATTTGACATTAGCTCACTTGATGAATGGAGAACCCAAGCCTATGAGAATGCCAAATTGTTTAAAGAAAAGGTTAAAAGATGGCATGACAAAAGGATACAAAAGCGTGAGTTTAATGTAGGTGATTATGTATTGCTATACAACTCTCGTTTAAGATTTTTTGCAGGGAAACTTCTCTCTAAATGGGAAGGCCCTTACGTTATCGAGGAGGTCTATCGTTCCGGTGCCATAAAAATCAATAACTTCGAAGGCACAAATCCGAAGGTGGTGAACGGTCAAAGAATCAAACATTACATCTCAGGTAATCCTATAAACGCCGAAACCAATGTTATTGAAACCGTAACCCCGGAGGAATACATAAGGGACACTTTCCGGAACGTTTCAGACTCCGAAAAGGAATAGGTCTGTGGTACGGTAAGTAAACCGACTCCAAAACAGTTCTAATGGCAATTTTTCTTTGTTTTGGAATATTTAGAAAAATAGAAAAATAAGAAGCAGTCTGGGAAGGACACGAGGCCTCCACAAGGGTGGAGGGCGCGCCCTACCCTACTGGGCGTGCCCCTGCCTCGTGGGCACCTCGTGCGCTCTCCGGACTCCATTTTCTTGCACGATACATATTTTGGTCGGTAAAAATTCATTATATAATCTCCCGAAGGTTTTGACTCCTGTATCACGCAAATATCCTCTATTTTCGTTTCGAGCTGTTTTCTGTCAGGGTTGTCATGGCCAGGCATCATGTCACCCCCCTCCTCCAACAATGGTGACAACGATGCTTGGCTAATGAAGATAGAGCTGAAGAAGGAAGAACCCATGGAGATCAACAAGGATGAAGGGATCAAGAAGGCAACGGAGGACCAAGTTCCGGCAACAGAAGATATCCTTCAACTTGATGACAATCTTCTTACCCCAACTGAGATCGAAGCTTTCAAGATGATTGAGTTAGCTCGCATACAAACAAGTATCTCACACGTGAAAATATTTTGTTGAAGGAGCATATCATCGCACTCAAGGGCATTATCCGCAAGTTGGAGGACCTCTTACGCTTGATGTGCGACTATCCATCATCACCTCCACTTTCTTCACCAGCAAAGGAGATATAATCATATGGGTATGGGCACTCCCCTTGGCAACTGCCAAGCTTGGGGGAGATGCCCCGGTATCGTATCACCACCACATCTCCTATCTTTACTATTTTTCTTAGTTCGATCCTTTTAGTAGTATCTTGATCTAGTAGAATAAAGTTTTAGTATGATCTAGTTTTGAGTTTTGCTTTATGATCTTTCTATGTAATCGAGTCCGTGAGCTATATATATAATAAAAATTCGTGTTGAGTCAAGGGCTTGATTATCTTGCTATGATTTTGAGTGAGTAAAAGAAAGAGAAAAGAATAAAAAGAAACAAAGAGATCATATTGATTTTATGGAGAGTAATGACTTCACATAGAAAGAGTATGATGATTAAAACTTGTTGAGAGTTGACAAACATAGCTTTGGTCATCGTTGCAATTAATAGGAAGTAATAAAGAAAGAGAGGTTTCACATATAAATATACTATCTTGGACATCTTTTATGATTGGGAGCACTCATTAAAATATGACATGCTAAAGAGTTGATGTTGGACAAGGAAGACAACGTAATGGGTTATGTTTTCTTATATCTGAGATAAAGTATATTGTCATGGATCATCCAACATGTTGAGCTTGCCTTTCCCCCTCATGCTAGCCAAATTCTTTTCACCAAGTAGAGATACTACTTGTGCTTCCAAAAACCCTTAAACCAATTTTGCCATGAGAGTCCACCATACCTACCTATGGATTGAGTAAGATCCTTCAAGTAAGTTGTCATCGGTGCAAGCAATAAAAATTGCCCTCTGAATATGTATGATTGATTGGTGTGGAGGAAATAAGCTTTATACGATCTTGTGATGTGGAAGAAATAAAAGCGACGGACTGCATAATAAAGGTCTATATCACAAGTGGCAATATAAAGTGACGTTCTTTCGCATTAAGATTTTGTGCATCCAACCATAAAAGCGCATGGCAACCTCTGCTTCCCTCTGAGAAGGGCCTATCTTTTATTATCTTCTACCTTATGCAAGTCATGGTGATCTTCACCTTTCCTTTTTATATTTTATCCTTTGGCAAGCACGATGTGTTGGAAAGATCCTGATACATATATCTAATTGGATGTAAGTTAGCATGAACTATTATTGTTGACATTACCCTTGAGGTAAGAGGTTGGGAGGCGAAACTATAAGCCCCTATCTTTCTCTGTGTCCGATTAAAACTCCGTAACCACAAGTATTGCGTGAGTGTTAGCAATTGTGAAAGACTAAATGATAGTTGAGTATGTGGACTTGCTAAAAAGCTCTGACATAGACTCTTTCTGATGTTATGATATATTGCAATTGCTTCAATGAGTGAGATTATAGTTTGTTGGTTCTCAATAAAGTTTCTGACTCATACTTTGCATTGTGAATTGATTATTACTTGAGCATAAGAGATCATATGACAATATCCATATATGTTGCTGTTATGAGAATAATCATGATGCCCTCATGTCCGTATTTTATTTTATCGACACCTCTACCTCTAAACATGTGGACATATTTATCGTTATCGGCTTCCGCTTGAGGGCAAGCGAGGTCTAAGCTTGGGGGAGTTGATACGTCCATTTTGCATCATGCTTTTATATCAATATTTATTGCATTATGGGCTGTTATTACACATTATGTCACAATACTTATGCCTATTCTCTCTTATTTTACAAGGTTTACATAAGGAGTGAGAATGCCGGCAGCTGGAATTCTGGGCTGGAAAAGGAGCAAATATTAGAGACCTATTCTGCACAACTCCAAAAGTCCTGAAACTCCACGAAAGTTATTTTTGGAAATAATAAGAAATACTGAGCGGAAGAAATACCAGAGGGGGCCCACACCCTGGCCACAAGGGTGGGGGGCACGCCCCCCTGCCTCGTGGGCCCCCTGTTGGCCCTCCGGTGCCCATCTTCTGCTATATGAAGTCTTTTGTCCGAAGAAAAATCATAAGCAAGCTTTCGGGACAAGACTCCGCCGGCACGAGGCGAAACCTTGGCGGAACCAATCTAGGGCTCCGGCAGAGCTGTTCTGCTGGGGACACTTCCCTCTGGGAGGGGGAAATCATCGCCATCGTCATCACCAACGCTCCTCTCATCGGGAGAGGGCAATCTCCATCAACATCTTCACCAGCACCATCTCCTCTCAAACCCTAGTTCATCTCTTGTATCCAATTCTTGTCTCTAAGTCTGGGATTGGTACCTGTAGGTTGCTAGTAGTGTTGATTACTCCTTGTAGTTGATGCTAGTTGGTTTATTTGGTGGAAGATCATATGTTCAGATCCTATATGCATATTAATACTCCTCTGATTATGAACATGAATATGCTTTGTGAGTAGTTACGTTTGTTCCTGAGGACATGGGAGAAGTCTTGCTATTAGTAGTCATGTGAATTTGGTATTCGTTCGATATTTTGATGAGATGTATGTTGTCTCTCCTCTAGTGGTGTTATGTGAACGTCAACTACATGACACTTCACCATTATTTGGGCCTAGAGGAAGGCATTGGGAAGTAATAAGTAGAGGAAGGCATTGGGACCCAAGCACCGGTCCACCCACATATCAAATTATCAAAGTACCGAACGCGAATCATATGAACGTGATGAAAACTAGCTTTACGATAATTCCCATGTGTCCTCGGGAGCGCTTTTCTCTATATAAGAGTTTGTCCAGGCTTGTCCTTTGCTACAAAAAGGATTGGGCCACCTTGCTGCACTTTATTTACTTTTTACTTGTTGCTCGTTACAAATTATCCTATCACAAAACTATCTGTTACCTATAATTTCAGTGCTTGCAGAGAATACCTTGCTGAAAACCGCTTATCATTTCCTTCTGCTCCTCGTTGGGTTCGACACTCTTACTTATCGAAAGGACTACGATAGATCCCCTATACTTGTGGGTCATCAGAAGTCAGATTTGATCGTCTCTTGGAGCGCAACGACATCGATTTTTTCACGGGCAATATACTCTCTAAGCTGGGTACGCCTGCCCGAGTGGCCGCAACCCCGAATATTCCAGAACAAATAACACATCAAATAATATGATTACGGAGGCGCACCCCTCTGGAGGTCACCGGTTTTGCCACACGGTTTTTGGCCGGGGCACGGCTAGTGGAGGGGGTTGCTTCCACCTCCCTGCTTTCAGCGCCACCATCCGACAGGACAAGCGCACGAGCGCCAGGCACAGTCCCTACTGTGCCCGAGGCAGGCAAAGACGCGACATTGGCCTCCCTGGCCTTAGCCGCGGCCGCAGCTTCAGCCAGAGCCGCTTGGGCATCCTCGCGCGCACGGATAAGTGAAATAAGCGCACCACCCTCCGAACCTAACTCGAAACCACTATCGTCTAGGATCGTAGCTAATTGCGGATCAGAAAAAGCATTCAGAATCTTATAGGAGGGGGGGATTACCTGAAGTCTCAAGATTCTTGTCAGCGAGGCGGAGCTGCGCACTCTGCAGGGAGGACAGGTCCCCCAGCGCCGCCTTGGCTCTGGCACTTGGAGCGCGCAGAGAAACCGGGGAGGCTTTGGAGCGCTTGGCCTTGGCTTCCGCACCCGCAGAGCCCAGCGCAGCCTGCAGATCCATGCACACCGGAGCAGCTGGCGACAGGAGTGACAGAACTGCAGGGATGGCCGTCGGCTTCCGACCGGCCGTCTTCTTGGGGGCGCGCCCAGAGCCACCCGAATTGCGGCGGCTCGACAGGCGAGTGCGGAGAGATGGTTCGTTGAGCACAACTCCTGTGTTAGAGCCCTGCAGACTAGGAGAGACCGGGGCGGCTGCAACAACCGCAGGGACATCGACCGCCTTCAAATTCGAGCCAAGCTGGTTGAACGTATCCTCCAGAGCACGGGCTGTGGGGGGACTGCTCCCGGCCGTGTCCAACACCGCGAGCGCCCTAGGCTCCAGAGCGTCTTTGTCCACACTGAGGTCATTCACATTGATGCCCAGCTGATCCCAATTCTCCGTGTCGATCGACGTATCCGACATGCTGTCATCTAGGTCCTCGTCGCGGCACGCCATCTCCACATCATTGACTTGACCACCAGTGAGCCTACCCTGGCCTCCCTGGCCCCCAAGCTCATCCTTCTTTTGCACAGACGACCCCCCGATCCCCGAACCGAGCGGGCCACCGCTCTTATCTGAGGGCCGAGGGGGAGCATCACTGGGCCCAGGCGCCGCTGACCCGTCCCCTGGGTGCTTCGGCAGCCACTCCACCTCAACCTTGATGTCGTAACCCTCGTGGTTGAACCACACCTGCACAAATCCATTCATCTTATCGGGGGCTTTGCAGCCAAACTTCATCCTCACCGGCCCCAACCGGATGAGGGAAAGCTCATCCACCACAATTGGCCTGCCCAGCATCTTGAGGCCCTCCATCAGACGGTCGACACGGCGGTGCTTCTTTGGAATGCCATGGAGGCGGAGCCAGACCTCAGGCATGGAGAGAGGTACAATCACTTCATGAATGGAGTCGCGGACCAGCACCGTGATGTCGTTGATAGAAAGGAAGAGCTTGCCACTAGTTTTTGCCATATGAAGCAGATCCGCGGAGGGGAAGATCACCGAGAAGTCATTGTCACCAACCTGTGAGATCTGCCAGTCCCAATCACCAACCACCATGTGCTTCAACTCTTGTTTGAGCGTACGGAGCGAGAGCCTCCCTGGCTCCACCGACAGAATCGCACCGTTAACTGCCTTCAAGTCAGATCCCTCCTCCTCGTCCTCGTCTTCAAATTCCATGCAGAAGAAGCCTTCGCCAGGGATAGCACTGCCCATGATTTGAAGATGAAGATGTTTGCCCCTTGTCGGGCAGTACGCAGAGGCGTGCCCCTCCTGCTTGTAGAGCACACAGAGGGGGGGGGCAGTGCACTTGGCTTGAAAGTGACCCGTCCGCCCGCACTTGAAACACTCTGAGCCGATCTCTTCTTCGACCGGGATGGGCGCCGCCGCCGATCCCCGCTGCGCCTCCAGCAAGCCACCGCCAAAGGCACAGCCGACGCCCGCGGTTTTTTGGCCAGCGGGTCCTCATGGCCCCCACCACATAGGGGATGCTCCTGCGGCTTGCGCTCGAGCTCGCGCCGCCGTTGCCCTTGCTTACGCTTCTTCTTCCTCTCCTGTTGACCCCACCAGGGTGGAGGAGGACCCCAATCCCCCTCGCGCCCGTAGGAGCCAGATCCGTACCCTTGACGGTAGCCGCCACCACCATAGCCTTGCCCGTAGCCACCACCTTGACCTTGCTCAAAACCGCCGCCGTCGTCCCGAGCCGCTGTCCTGGCCCGCTACTCGTGCTTGGCCTTGTCACGCAACGCCTTCTCATGCCGCCGCTCCGCCTCAAGGACCAGGGCCTCCATAGGCCGCTTGTCCGCCCGCCTGTCGCCCATGGCCGTCACCTCGGCGAAGGAGAGGGTGAGAGGGGGAGGAGGAGGAAAGGGAGTGAGAGATCTGGCAGAGAGACCGAAGCGCCGCACCTCACTTAGGAGAGCCGAAAACCCTAGCGAGGGGTCACGCACACCCCTGCGCAGCCATATATAGCGCGGCCCCACGGGCTCCCGGGCCCCTTGCGAGACAGGCCGGTGGATACGGGCCTGAGAAGGGCCAGGCCCAACGCAGACAGCCGTGGCCCCCCAGCCGCAGCGGACGCCACACCGAGCATGGGCCCCGGGGCCACCGGGCCAACGGAGGCCGGCCCAGGCCCAGCAGGCACCGCCAGGCCCAACAGACGAGGTTGCGGGGATTCGGCGCGCGGCAGCGCCAACCCTAGCGCGTCCGCCGCCGCCGCCCTCACCGGAGAAGACAGGGAGGGGAGCGCAGGCCACTCCTCCGGAGCTGTCACAACCGCGCTAAGGCCGACCACCAGCACGGGAGCAGGAGCCGGAGAGCTAGCCCCCCGCAGACCCGGAGCCGAAGTCGGCGGCGGTCGCCAGCGTCGCGCCGCAGTCGCCCTTGACCCACCACCGCCCGGCGCGAAGCGTCTACGCCAGCCTCCCTGCCCAGCGCCACCCGCTCCCACCAGCAGATCGAAATCACCCAGCGTCGTGCCTGCCGGAGGAGCACCAAGCCGCGGCGAGGGGGTCCCATCCTCCTCGTCGGAGTCGTCCTCCGTCAGAGCCCAGAAACGGCTTCCTCGCGCCTCCCGCACCGACCCAGAGGCCCCACCGGGGCCGGGCTCGCCGGAGAGCCGCAAGGGCCCCGCCGGACCTGAACCCAAGCACCCGCCGCGCCGAGATCTACCGAGAGGGGCAGGGCGCCACCCGCGTCGCCGGACGCCGCACCCAACGGCTCGCTATTTTCAAAACCCATCGCTGGCGCCGTGGAGTCTTCCACGGACGACCCGTACGTACCGACTCGCCGGAGCCTAAAATCGTTCAAACTGTTGGGTCCAAACGTATAGGGGTGATTTGGTCAGCCGTATTGAAGAGGAATTGAAGGGCATATTCAATGTTCACTGGTCAGCTAGTACACGCTACTAGTAGGTACGTATACCACATTCACTCGAGAACATGCATATCGACGACACGATGCTGGTAGCTCGGAGGCTAATAGTAGAGCGGCAGAAGGACTAGCAACCAATTATGGATGCCGTTGATGCATGTGCAACACTTACCATACCCACGTGCCACCGTCGACTTCGCTCCGGTGCAGTAAATAAAAGACGTACATCCACTGATTATTTGTGTAGACGTGCCGACAATTTATTGAAGGACCGGGACGTGGAGTTGAGTGTTGAATGCCGGATCCGTTGGGTTCGGGGCGTAGCCAGGCCAGGCCCCGGGCAATACTGGCCATGGCCTGGGCGTGGCATCGAACTTCTTCGTTCATTGTAGCTACAGTAGCTACTATTCAGCACTGTTTCATGTAGCATGATGTTGGCCTGGGGCGTGGATGTATCCTGGCCACGCAACTGACCCAGCATCGTTTTGTCACGGTTAGCCATAGTGCAATCTTTTTCTTACGTGAGAGTTGGATTTCATCATTAGTATTGTTGTGTTTCATCACTTTATTATACATAGAGCCTATGTGCTCACTTTTCAATGGACACAACCAATCACTGATCATAACTAGTTAAACTTAACGAGTTTAACGAATGAGCTTGTTAAGTTTGTTAGTACAAAGTAACACGTATTTTTATTTCAAGTGCTAGCATTTCGTGGCGCCTCCACCCAATCCACTCCATAGAAACTAGCAACTATATATCACACCTCCTTCCGTGGCCACCTTCTACTTTCGTAAAAATCATAGTCATAATCTCGTCCACAGACCACAACACCTCATAGCCAAACCAAGAGGGCAATGCCTATTAAAAAGCGCTCCTGACTCTAATAAGCTTCAAACGAACCGAGCCGAGCAAGATTTCTGCTCGTTAAGCTTACCAAACCCTAATGATTCGAGTATTAATGATCACGAGCTTAGGGAGCAAGATTTCTGCTCGTTAAGCTTACCAAACCCTAATGACTCGAGTTTTAATGAGCACAAGCTTAACGAGCCTAGCAATTCGTTGGCCTACCCGCATTGCAATATACAAAATTTATTGCACACCATTGACTTTTAGAAAATGGGAGATCATCTTTCTGCCTTGCACCGTGGGTGCATACTTACAAAGTTTAACGAGTCTTCAGATTATTAAAAAGACAACACACCATCAACATACTAAGAACTCCAGTATTGCAAAGTCTATTGCTAAACCATCACCTATGTTGAGACATGAATCCCCTAATAACTTGCTCCAGCTTGCCACTGCTGGCATTTAAATCCTCCTGTTGGTCTAGATGTTGCAACGTTAACCATAACTGCAGCTAAATAATCAATAAGAAAGTAGCTTGCAAAAGAGTTTGATAACTTACTTTCTATCAAAAGCGACATCATTAGAGCAAAGCCAAATGGGCCAACATCGAGCTATGACGCCAACAAAAAATTAGGCTTGCAATATCTAGGTGATCCCATAGAGCCAATTTCCAAACATATGAGATATAGAATGACGTGGGGTGTAAATCAAAAGCTAACCAAATCACTAGCCAATTTAGATGCGCAAACTTGCAATCAGAGGAATTGTATTGAATAGTCTCCTCCTGATTACAAAATGCGCAAAACAAGCTCCATGCCATTGTTTTGCTAGATTATCTTTATTTTAAAAAGCACTCCTTTAAGAAGACACCCAAATAAAAATTAACGGTTCTTCAAATTTGACCATGTATATAGAAAAATATTAACATCTACAACAACAAAAATTAAATTTTATGAACATGCATTTTATGATGAATCTGATGAACATGGTGTTATAGACATTAGTATAATTTTTAATAGACTTCATCAAACTTAAAGATGTTTGATTTACGACAAATCTTAAACTTCAAGTATTCTGGAATTGGAGAGAGTAGAAGGCAATCTTGTCATGCACTATAGCGTAAGTTGACTGAATTTGCAATTCGGGTAAGTCGATTTCGTGGGAGGATGAACAATTGGACAAGGAAGAAATGTGGAGGAAGAAGAAAGAAGAACGACTGTTGAATCTTAATCTAATGGCCCAGAAAACTGACTTACCCAAAATGCTACCTACATATAGCCAGTCCCCTTGTCATGAGTGCGATTGTTTACTATTCAATTATGTTAGGCTTGTGTGCTACCCATCTTTTTAGAATTCTTCTCTTGCATATGATACATGCTCATGAGAGGTTGTAGCCTTCTCTTGCTGAAAGACTTCCTCTACGATGATAATCTACTCGCGCGATCTGAATCTACAAAAAACTCTGGGAGATGTATATTTCAAAAGATCATGGATACCCACATTTATCTCTTACCTAGCATGCTCTCTAAGGAAGTATTTTATCGCATCACAAGTCTCATGCAACATGTGGGGCAGGTTAACAACACATGCGACCATGTGGGATGAATTAACAACATAAATTTTTAACCACTTTGTGCCAGGTCATGAAGACAAGAAAGAAAACTATTTGGAGTTTCAAACTTGAGGTTGCCCTAAAATTATATTTAAACTTGGGTAACAACTAACTAGGTTTTTTATACTAAAATAAAATCGAATTAAGGGTTTATGGTTTAACCATGCTCTTTTTTTCACATATATGTAACACAAAGCATAAACTTTGGAAAGTTGAATGTCTTAGTTGAACATCAGGAATGTACACTGCGCTACCTAGAGTATCTATGTTGCTAAAAGCCTAAAATGACTTCATTTTATTTTGGATAAACATAAAAATGTTTCTAGCAAGCACGACTTGAAAAGAAGATATATTTTTCCAACAACCGTTCACCTTATAGACTCTGACAAGTAACAATTACAAGTGATTGATTCATAATGAAAGACATTCTCGACAATCAGCACAGTAAGTTTTCTTCTTTATTGATTCTTCAGAGAAACATATCATCACGTCAACCTTTGCCACTCTAGACGGCGAGGAAATGATTCACTGCACTCAACCACTTGGGCTCCCACAACAACTGGTCAGGTGTTTGCGTTGGACGTCACCAAACGCGCGCCCTTAGAGAGCATATCTTAATAGCATCTTGCCGTGGGTCAAAGTCCATAGAATGAAGATGCATCTTTGATGTGTTAGCACACTAAAATCAAAGACAAAGCCACAATAAGAGGCAAAGGAAGCACGAAGCTTCCTGCACCAAGAAGGGCCAAAGTAGAATAGTAGAAGGACCACCAAAACAATTGCCCGCCCAAGCTTGAGACCCGAAACCGTGGTAACCACTATGAGCTCCACGCAACTTCATCACATGGAGATGAATGGAATCTGAAGGACTTTTATTCTCACAATGCCACCTCCACCATGATGTCAACACCATTTCGAAATGAATAGTTGAGCATCGACAACAAATATCAACGGATGAAGGAGTGGATGAAAATGGTACCCCAAATGCTTGCATGCCTGGATCATCCTGATCCCTATTAGTGAGTGATCAAACAAGGTAAAAAAGAAGAACAATCCACGACTAGGCATAGTATCAAGAGATCCTGTCGGATGCCTAACAAATCTCGAGAAACAAGAAAAGCATGACCAATTGAAGGGTTCGACTGCCCAAGGAGTTCCACTTGATGGCACAACACCGGTTATTGTCCCCTTGTTGGCTACCAAAGAACACACGGTTTATTTATTTGGAAGTTCATATCTTCACCTGAAAATTGTTCAAGTTTTGGTGTTCAAACCGAAGCTTTAAAATTCACGTTAAAGCGCACATCTACAAGTTTAATCTAAATTTAGATTTCCTCACTGGTCATGTGTCTAGTGCTCGACAGCAAGTTTTGAGGCCTCTTAGTCAAGTTACGTACCCTGTCGGCACGTGCATGCTGCTCCCGTTTCCATTTCATCCCCAACCAACATAGGTAGGTGCCTGCATATATAGGAAGCAAACATAGGTAGGTGCCTGCAATACTGCATCGTCTGGGAAGCTTTTGCCTTTGCAGCACTGAGAAGATGAGCATGCTCAAGTGTTTCCCGCAAGGTCTCGCCATGCCGGCACAGGCGCATCCAACCTGGTACGTACGAAGGCTCCCTTCCCCACGCAAATATGCACGCGATGTGACGACCATCCAACTAGGCGTGCGATTTGATTCGGCGAGCGGATGAAGTGGAATCGTTTGTACGTGCAGGTGTAGGAGCCGGGCTGCGGCGAGAGCTGGGAGATGGGCCTGCAAGGTCACCGCGACAGCTAATTTCGAGGACACGGTGACGGGGATGCCGGCGCAAGAGCAGGCGGAGGCGGAGGTGGTGCGGAGTCTGGGCCTGAGCGGCTGGGTGGAGGAACAGCTGCTGCCGCTGCTCACCCCGGTGGACGACGCGTGGCAGCCCAGCGACCTGCTCCCCTGCTTTTCCCTCTCTGCAGCTGGCCTCTCCGCCGAGCAGCAGCCGTCGATGATGATGACGACGGAGGAGCTGCAGGCCCAAGCCTCCGGCGTTCCGGACGATGTGCTGGTGTGCCTGGTGGGCAACATGGTAACGGAGGAGGCGCTGCCGACGTACATGTGCATGGGCAACCGGGTTGCGGGCTACCGCGACGACACAGGCTGCAGCGACCTGCCCTGGGCGCGCTGGATCCGCGGTTGGACGGCCGAGGAGAACCGCCACGGCGACCTCCTCAACCGCTACCTCTACCTCTCCGGCCGCGTCGACATGCGCCAGGTCGAGCGGACCGTCCACCACCTCCTCCGCAATGGCATGCAGATGCTCAGGCCGTCCAGCCCCTACCACAATGCAATCTATGGTTCCTTCCAGGAGCGCGCGACCTTCATCTCTCACGCCCACACCGCCAAGCAAGCTGCGCGCCACGGCGACCGCTGCCTCGCTAAGATCTGCGGCGTTGTCGCCGCCGACGAGAAGCGCCACGAGACGGCCTACACCAAGGTGGCCGCCAAGGTCTTCGAGCTCGACCCGGACGGAATGGTGCAGGCGCTGGCCGCCGTGCTGCGGGACAAGATCACCATGCCCGGCCAGCTCATGACCGACGGCCGCGACGCCGACTTGTTCGAGCACTTCTCGGCGGTCGCGCAGCGCACCGGGGTGTACACGGCAAGAGACTACGGCGACATGGTGGAGCACTTCGTGCGTAGGTGGAAGGTGGCGGACCTCGGCGGGGGGCAGCTGTCCGGGGAGGGGCGGCGCGCGCAGGAGTACGTGTGCGGGCTGCCGCGCAAGATCCGGCGGGTGGAGGAGCTGGCCCACGACCGCGTGATCAAAGCCGCAAAAGAGCCCGAGTTCGCAAGGTTCAGCTGGGTCTTCGACAGGCCAGTCTGCATCAGGAGCCTGATCTAGCCGTCCATCTACCAAATTCCACCCCAAAAGTATCTAATAAATTCCACCCCTAGAAAATCTACTACTCTATATGAATCACAAGCAGCGGCATCAGGATGAGGATGGTAGAGCCAAGTTTATACAGTAAACGTACTCTATATGATTTTGTGTGAAATGATGGTAGTTTATGTGTGAGCGAGTGTATGCATTTCTCTTTTGTGTGTATGTGCAGCAAACTCAGCTAAATAATTAGCTGCAATCAATTTATGTGTGTTTGTGTTGGTTTGCTCAAGCTGCAGTGCAGCACTAGTCTTTTGGGATAGTACAACACTATAAGCTAACGCGCGCTTCCGCGCCATTCTTCGCATGTGGGATTAACTACTCTTTTCTTCAACAGATTATTGCAGACGGTTGTTTCATTTTGGTTTATCTTTGCTGCCTTGGGTTTTAATTATGTTATGTTGGTGTTTTGCCATTCAATATTGTGCTGGTCTGCTGTTGGAGATGATATTTGTTCTGAGAGAAGAGTGAACTTGTTAGGGAGTATATGATTGTCATGTCCTTGCACGTTTTGGTCTTGGTGTCTGTCGGTGGTGATTGTGTGAGCCCCTTGTAAGCTCTTATTCCACGTTGAAACCATGGAATCGTTGCTAGAACACTCACATGGGCCGGCCATGATGCTCTACCTTGCTCAACACGGCTCCATGTTCGGTCACCCACTTAACATTTTTCCCCGCTTGCTTCACTGCTAACTCAGCAAAATTAGCTACTTAAAAAAGTTTATTAAATAAAAATTCTCCCATTTTAAAAACATTAGATTTATTTATTTTTGCTAATAAAAAAACAAAAAAAATTAAAAACGTGCGTGAATTTTAAACAATGTTCACGAATTAAAAAAATGTTTCTAAATTTAAAGAAGTTCAGACTTTAAAAATGTATATGAACTTAAAAATATTCATGAATTCAAAGAAATGTGCATGAATTCTAAAAAATGTTCATAGTTTTCTTCAATGTTCATGAATTCGAATAAATATGCATGAATTAAAGTGTGAAGAAAAAACTAAAATAAAGTAAAAAAGAAAACAAAACAGGAAAGAAGAAAAGCTAAAAAACACATAAAGAAAGACTAGTAAAACTGACAAAAAACACAGAAAAGAAAAAAATATGCCTCTTAAAACCCGCAAAAACCGTTTGATTCAAAGTGTATCCCATTACCATGTTGAACGGGGGATTGCCAGGATTATCGAAGAAATATTTAATGTTCCACACATAACCAACTTCGAGAGTTTTAGGAGGTTTCCCATCTTCACGAGTAGGAAGTACAACTAATATTTTTAGTGCTTGTCCTTTTCCCATAACTAAAGATAGAGAACAATTTAGAACAGGAAATAAAGTCTATGTAGAGATAAAGTCAACAAGTGCGCGTGCACACACACACACACATGAGAATATTCACCCCACGCTATTGCTCCCCGGCAACGGCGTCAGAAAAGGTCTTGATAGCCACAAGTGTAGGGAATCAGTTGTAGCCTTTTCATAAGAAAGAGTGTAGAATCCAACGAGGAGCTAAAGGTAGAATTAAAATTCTCCCAAGTTCTATCAACCACTGATACATTTCTACACGCACTAAACGATTGTTTTACCTAGAAACAAGAAATAAACTATTTTGCGAGAATAAACTAGAAGTACTTTGCGGGGATAAAAAGGTAGCTTTGCAAGATAATAAAGAACTTGGAAAAATAAAAGTTAGTTGCTGAATTGTGGAAGAACAATAAAGAAAAGGATTGTCCGTAGGCAATTGGATGTGAAACTATAGTGATAGTCATCATACTTATGAGGGAGAGACCTAAGCTAACATATTTTTCGTACATGGATCATATGTTCTTATGATTGGAACTCTAGCAAGAATCCGCAACTACCAAAGATTCAGTAAGGTAAAACTCAAACATGGCATTAAGTTAAAAGTCGCTTTAATCCCATATGCAATAACTCACGAACTTGGGTTTAAGTTTCTGTCACTCACCCACCATAAGCATACCGTTAACATACTGGACACCCTACAATGGGAATCTCGCACATTTATGCGAGATAGCGGGCACCATAGGATAGCACCATAATAACATACAACTCATATTAAACAGAGCATATCACAATTAACTAATGGAACAAAAAGAAATTACTCACACATAATAGATATGCAACACATCATTGAATAATAATATACAACATTAAACGCCATGTTTAAGTAGGAATTACAGCGGGGTAAGAGAGTACATCGCTGCACGCAGAGGAAGAAAGATGTTGATGACGGCGGCGAAGTTGTTGGAGATGATTGTTGTCACGATGGTTCCCAATGCAGCGCTCCGGTGCCACTGGGAGAGACGGGGAGAGAGGCGCCCTTCCTCCTTTCTCTTGCTTGGCCTTTCCCCTAGATGGGAAAAAGGTCTCCCTCTGGTCCTTGGCCTCCATGGCTCCCGGAGGGCGGGAGCCCCTCCAAGACTGGAGCTCCCCCCCCTCTGTTTCTCCCTATTTTTGCGACTTTCTGGAACTGTTTCTGATACCGAGCACCGTTTCTTTTATAGCCGGAGTTTCGTAACTCCAATCCGGATGAAATTTTAACACGTCCCCCCTCCCCCTAAAATTAGCTTCCTTGCGACCGAATGAGAGCTCCAACCGACATACGGATTGCCCACATGGACACATGGCGCAGGTGGGCACTAGGCTGCGGGTCATCCATGTGGAGCCCACGGGCGTCGCCTTGTGTAGATTCTTCCGCCAAAAATTCAGATATATTCTATAAAAATCCACAAAAAAATTCAGGTCATTCCGGCTCTGTGATTTTTCACCTAAAAACCCCAAAACAAAGTAAACAGAAACTAGCCTTTGGCACTACATTAAAAGGTTAGTCCAAATAAAAATAATATAATTTGTTGCAAAAATATACGTAAAAGTGATATGATAATAGCATGAAACGGTAAACAAATTATAGACAAGTGAAGACGTATCAATATGCACCACAAAACTTGGTGACGACCTTTTGAATAGTGTACCGTCGATGGCTTAGAGACTTTTCATTGTGATCATGGATCACTTCCTAATCGTAGGGGTCGTAGTGATTTTGCTCATGGTAGAAATCATACCCACTTTGCCGAAAAGTTGTGCCTTTTTACTCTGTGCCTTGAAGCGGATCAACACTTTTGCCCAACCACACCAAAACAATTCATCATCTTTGTTTGAGTACGACCAACCCCTCTTCTTCTTTGCATCCACATCAGGCACGACCGACTGCTCGATGTCTGTCAACGTCTCTTGCTCCAGCTGCGACTTGTAGTGGTCATTGACTTGTTCATCTTTCCGGTTGCCGCAGTTGTGGATCGTGTTCATCACTGCCTCGTTGGTGGCCGCCGCCGAGCTTGGTAGAGGTATACCGCCAAACAGTGATCGAGCACCATCGGACGAAGGCTCCTCTGTGAAACCATGACCGGACCAACGCCTGCAACTATGTGAACAAATAGGCGTTGTTGAGGTCGATGATGTATAATGGAGGGTGGCTGGAGGCGAAGGTGAAGGAGACGCTAGAGTCCTGCGGCGATTGTTGTGTGTCAGGCTAACCGTATAGATGGCCGGTGTAGTAGTACGATGGCTTGTACCGGACAGGCCAGGGTGGCGATTCCCTTACATAACTAGCATGACAGTCCGATGTGTAGGAGGACTTCCAGCCTGAGTGGCCACACCCGCCTTCTTTCTTCGCCCTCTCCATCATGTGCCACTCTTGCCGTTGTACGAATGTGGTCGCTCGACTGGGCTCTGGGTCAAGTGAGACAAATAACCTCATGATGCAGCGAGACGAAGAACCTCGTGATGAGCTCCGGTGGATCCATTGCGGAGGCGGCGGACTGTGGAACGGTCCAGAACAGACTGGGTGGTAGCTAACGGGGCGGAGAGCACATGATTTGCCGTGGAAATAATGGGGGATTGCCAATTTTGCGAGCTCTAAGTGTCTTTTTTTTGTTGGTCCAGGGTGTCGGACATTGATGCGGCAGATGTCCACACTTCCCCAGAGCTCCCGTGATTTGGTGTCGGGTTGTGGGATTTCGAACATCTAGGCCGGTCTGGACCAGTTTGGAGATCCACGTTGGATGGCTAAAGTGTCCTAACCGCTCGGCCGGGACATTTACGGGAGTTTTGGTAATTCACGTTGGAGATGTCCTTAGGAGTGTCAAAATAGTAATTTTTCCCCTTTCCTCACTCTGACCAAATTTGTGTTCACACAATGAGCCCACACAGTATTCGTATGCATTCAATTGGGAAGATTTTTCATTAGTTTAAAGCAAGTATAATAGGTCCTAGTCAGCTGGTTGCAAGCTATTCATTCGAGCTGAAGGAAGATAATGGATGAGAGAGAAAGGAGCGGGTGCTAGTGATAACTTAAGGCCGGCGTTTCTTCCCCGGGAAAATATCCGGTGCACCAGACTCACGTTGCGCTTTTAAATTGTTTAAATAATTTTTTTTTAAATAGCACATTCACACAACATCAATGTAGGTTGTTATAAAATTTCAAGTCAAAACTCGAAACATAACTCGAAAAAAATGACAAATTCAACACTGAATAGTAATAACATAACTTGAGCTTTAGATTTGACACATTATCACACTGATGTCAAATTTATTATTTTTGTATCTCAAACAATGTTTCAAATTTTGATATGAATTTTTGTGACATCATACATTAATGTTGTGTTAATGTGCTAGATTTTTTTCAGATTTATTAAAATGTTCTATGGCATCCAATGCATAGGTAGCACCACAAGTACGAGTGCACGGGATACATTCCCTTCTTCCCCCTCCCACGGTTGTGTTCTTTCTACCTCTCCCCATATGCAAGCATTTAACGCTATAGCCAGTCTAGTAGTAATCTATAGCCAACATATTATATGAGTCATAGAGCCAGCACCGATCTCCACGAGGGGACCGGGGGTGGATTCTTCCGTGGTAAATACACTTTCAACTGCAACTCTAAGTTTCCTTGCGTTCTGTAGGTGCACATATATACAGAGCAAACATGCACGGGCTCAATACGTTGCCTGCAATACAGCATCGTCAGTGAAGCTTTTGCCTTTGCAGCACTGAGAAGATGAGCATGCTCATGTCTTTCCCGCACGGTCTCGCCATGCCGGCACAGGCCCATCCAAGCTGGTACTTACACGAAAGCTCTCTTCCTCACACACATATGCACGCGATGTGATGAGCAAGCGAATGAAATGGAATCGTTCATGCATGCAGGTGTAGGAGCCGGGTTGCGACAAGAGCTGGGAGATGGGCCTGCAAGCCCACCGCGACAGCTCATTTCGACAACACGGTGACGGGGACGCGGGCGCAAGAGCAGGCGGAGGCGGAGGTGGCGCGGACTCTGAACCTGAGCGGGTGGGTGGAGAAGCAGCTGCTGCCGCTGCTCACCCCGGTGGAGGACGCGTGGCAGCCCAGCGACCTGCTCCCCTGCTTCTCCCTCACTTCAGCTGGCCGCTCGGCCGAGCAGCAGCAGCCGCCGTCGATGATGATGATGACGACGGAGGAGCTCCAGGCCCAAGCCTCCGGCGTGCCGGACGACGTGGTGGTGTGCCTGGTGGGCAACATGGTGACGGAGGAGGCGCTGCCGACGTACATGTGCGTGGGAAACCGGGTGGTGGGCTGCAGCGACGACACGGGCTGCAGCGACCTGCCCTGGGCGCGCTGGATCCGCGGGTGGACGGCCGAGGAGAACCGCCACGGCGACCTCCTCAACCGCTACCTCTACCTCTCCGGCCGCGTCGACATGCGCCAGGTCGAGCGGACCGTCCACCACCTCCTCCGCAACGGCATGCAGATGCTCAGGCCGTCCAGCCCCTACCACAACATCGTCTACGGTTCCTTCCAGGAGCGCGCCACCTTCATCTCCCATACTCACACCGCCAAGCACGCCGCGCGTCACGGCGACCGCTGCCTCGCCAAGATCTGCGGCGTCGTCGCCGCCGACGAGAAGCGCCACGAGACGGCCTACACCAAGGCGGCCGCCAAGTTCTTCGAGCTCGACCCGGACGGGATGGTGCGGGCGCTGGCCGCCGTCCTGCGGGACAAAATCACCATGCCAGGCCAGTTCATGACCGACGGCCGCGACGCCGACCTGTTCGAGCACTTCTCGGCGGTCGCGCAGCGCACCGGGGTGTACACGGCAAGGGACTACGGCGACATGGTGGAGCACTTCGTGCGGAGGTGGAAGGTGGCGGACCTCGGCGGTGGGCAGCTGTCCGTCGAGGGGCGGCGCGCGCAGGAGTACGTGTGCGGGCTGCCGCGCAAGATCCGGCGAGTGGAGGAGCTGGCCCACGACCGCGCGATCAAAGCCGCGAAAGACCCCGAGTTCGCAAGGTTCAGCTGGGTCTTCGACAGGTCTGTCTGCATCAGAGCCTGATCCAACGGTCCATCTACTAGACTTCACCCCTAATAATATATGGAAATAATAAATCCAAAATGTCTGGTGTTTGATCATGGCAAATCGAACATGTTCGATGGCAACTCTAGAGACACGAGGATAGCAAGTTTAGTTGACATGCATGGCAATTTTCTGGCACAAAATACACTGAGCCCAGACTTGCATGTTTATCAACTAAACTTAACGTTCTCCCATCACTAAACCATAGAAACATTCGATTTGCCAAGGTCAAATCCCGAACAATCGGACGTCATGGGGGTCCATAATATAATATCTAGTAAACTCCAAGGCCATGAATAACAAGCAGCGGCAGGAATCGTCGTCGCAATCAGTCTCGAGTACTCTGTTCTGTTGCATGCTACCTTAGTACTATTGATTGGAGTTGAGCCACTGAGTCGAGCAGGTTAATTAGCTGCAAACTATGCAAAGTGTGTGTGTTTCTTTCTTGAACCAAGTTTATGCAGTGCACTTGTACTCTATATATATGATTCTGTGTGAAGTGATGGTAATGTTTGCGTCAGGCAGCATGTGCATTTCTCTGTTTTGTGTACGT
The DNA here is from genome assembly GCF_002575655.3 of Aegilops tauschii subsp. strangulata. Lineage (NCBI taxonomy): Eukaryota > Viridiplantae > Streptophyta > Magnoliopsida > Poales > Poaceae > Aegilops > Aegilops tauschii. The sequence continues at coordinate 366,759,014 of NC_053039.3, forward strand.
AGTTGCAAACTCAGCTAAATAATTAGCTGTAGTAATCTATGCAAGTTTATTTGTGTTGGTTTGCTCAGGCTCCAGTGCTGCACTACTCTAGCAGAACCAAGTTTTCGCAGTAACTAGCAACTGGCACATGTGTTGCAATGGATCTAAAATAGACTAATATATGTTCACAAACCTGGGAAAAGAAATATCACACCCTTTTAGGTATTTACCACTACAAATACATTTGGCTTCATCCCAAATTCATTGCTCTGGTTTGGATGAACTGCCCGAAGGATTAGACTGGTCTGGAGAGGTTGAGGGGTTTTCTACAAATATGGAGCAAAGTGGCCGTGGTTTTTTGTCAAAATATTTTTGAAGACAATGTATTGTATGATAAGTGTTTTAATAGTCTCCGGTCGGTAAAGGTTGTGCAGACTCACGTCCAACTAGACTAGAATAAAACACAGTTGATGGTTCGGTTCCACTGGCCATGTAGTGTTAGGATGCTAGACGGATAGTATGCACTCGAGTGGATCTGAGGCCGGTTTTGAGAAATCGAAATCCGGGTTTAGTTAAACTATCAAATTGAACATACCCAACCATAAGATGCAGCGATAGGCCTCTATTAGTATCAATACCACATGCATATGTGTCCTAGACCTGAAGCCCGCACATGTGCCCTGGATGGTGACCAACCTACTAAGGGTCGACTAAATTCTACTCGGTAACTAGGTAGTTTTAAAGGTAGGTTTTGGGCTAGTCCAAATCCATGCCGAGAGACATGATCAACCGAGAAGGATTTGCCCCTCTGACTGGAGAGATGTTATCTAGGGCTTCTCATGTGATCCGACTGGAAATATCACGGCCATCCGACTCGGATTAAGTGTTAATCCGGTTTGAGTAGTTGGCATCATGGGTCGAGAAAAGAGGTCGAGCTGGTACAAGGATGACCATTTTGCCTTGAGTCGGGCAACGTATATCATGAGGCAGAAAGGAGGCCAATATGACACGTGATACATGTTCGCTAGACCAGCTTCATCGGATACTTGGAGTCGACACGTTCTACTAGGAGTCGCTACCGACTGTCCAAGCCGGATGTGAATCCAAATTGTGGCCAAATCCTGCTTACCGAACGCATGTATGGGAAACTTTCCTACGGATTGCAGTTCCTATACTATTTCCTACAAAAGTCCTGCGTACCGAACAGGCCCTTAAGGGAAGGAACCCACTCAGTTGTATCCGACTTCTCTGGTCGGATGTGATCTGACTAGATCTTGGATCTTGGCCTAAGCGGGTATTTTTGGTGGGCCTCATGTGTGGAGCCCATGATTGATTTCTATATATAAGTGGATGTATGCTACCCATGATAGGGTGACCGCACTTGCGTCAGCTAGGGTTTGCATGTGTTGCATCTATAAATCTCCACTCGCCCAGGCCTGGCGGTGGACTTACCTAGTAGTCGATTGCCTGTTGTTCCTACCTGCACGTGTGAACACTATTAGAGGCAGTGCTCTTGTACCGCTACGACAAATTTATTTGAAGAATTTGGCGACCGCTTGTTCAAGGGAGATTGACTACACGAGGAGGAGACAACTCGGCTGATCGGTGACATGCTACTCTAACCCTATTTCCGCTATGAGGCATGCACATCCAGTGGTAATCCCGTGCTCTATCTCCTAAGCATGCTCGTTAGTGTTCGGCTAGGTAGGATTTTTTTATTATGCAACCATTGCACCCCGCGTAGCTCAACACTCACCATTTCTCATATATCTTGTTTTATAAGAAATAGATGTTACCTATGTTGTCTTTCGATGCTTTTATTGGAGAGTACTTTTCTTCGCCGGCAATGATAAAAACTCGGCTACATGATGTTGCACAGTTTTACTAATAGCTTGGTCCAATGGGGTTGCTCCTATTATTCTTATGTGTCTACCACCTCTCCGACTTTTTAAACACAATCAACTACTTCACTGGGCATTCTCTGCGGTTAAATGATCTGAGGGAGACAGAGTGGCATATTGTTCAACGGAATGTTATACTTTGTCAATGTTACTATTTGTCGAACCTAGGTGAATGAAATAAGTAGCATGTGCTTAATATGTGTAGTACCTAAGGCACCATATAACTTGAACTCTTCAACTTTCCTATACACCAATGCACTTTTATATGTTCATCTATTGAATATTTCATTTCATTTATGTGAGTTTTAACCTTTTGTGTTGCATAGCTTTATTTCCAGTTGAATATTTACAACTAGCAAGGATCCACTCGGATAAGCTCATGCGTTCTTCGGAAGTCACTTAGAATTAATGGTATGCTTCCGAGCAAGCCACGAGCCAAGCTCCCAACCGAGCATATTGGGTATCACTCAATCTTTTACTATAAACTTTCCAATACTAACCTTTTTAGGTACTTTTTAAAGTGCATCAAGGCTCTCCTCATGCAAACCAACTTATGTTTCGTTTAGTTCTTATAGGAGAACCTTCCTCGGTTAGGGAATCGACGCCATCCCCAAGACCTTGAAAGACTCAGAGGCTATTGACGATGGGATTCCCCGGGAAAGGCTCATGATAAGGATTCGACCTAGTGGCCCAAACAGATCGAGTCCACATCAAGAGAATCACTCGGCTAGCCCGACATCTCAAAGTATGTTCCGCCGACGAACACCGCGGCATCCATCTGACTGGACCAGATGTGGTCAATCAATATAGACTGTACCAACAACGCCTTCACGGCAACATTATGGCGTTGGGATTAATTCTGTTAGTAACGTCATTATTATGGCTTAGTTATTGCATTGGGGTGCACAAGTACTCCACACCCCTGTCGTCCCATATAATGCGAGGATGGCAAGAAATCTAGGGACAAAAAAAGACAACTAGATCACAAAACACAAGCTTCTCGAGATGCTCGGCCATCACCCCCGCTCCCCTCACCCACCCATTGTAAAAATCCTTCATACGAGGAGCGATAAACAACATCCAACAGAAGTAGGATATTACTCCTAATCTAGAAGGCCCAAACCTGGTTAAACAAATCGTGTGAAATCTCATACCTAAATCATCCGCACATGCCTTGCCTTCACAAAATCCTCAAATCATGAGTGGTTCCGCGTAATCCCCGCGACACATCCCTTGCAAGATCCTGAATAGTACTCAACTACAACACGACCCAAACTCGACAACCATTACAACAACAACGACTGGCGCACAAGCACCATAGGGACAAAACAACGACCAACTATAAGACATCACCACTGCACAAGCCTAGGCGCAACATCGCCATACAACAAGGACACCATTCTAATGCTACCAGATTGACCGTCGCCTAAGCCGTGGAAGAGGGGCCATGAAGGTGGACATACACCGAGTGGAGGGGAGCAGGGGCATAAGCGAGCACCGGTGATGAAGTTCACCAAGACCGACGACCGGATGGGGAGGCCAAACATGATCCGAGGAAGAGACCGAGCCGGCGAGGACGTCCACACTGCCAAATGAAATAGTTTATTTATATTCCTATGGAGTAGTCTATCACTTTTTTTGGGAGGATAGTAGTCTATCACTTCTGCTATATGCAAGTTGCATGAAATTTATTTTTGGGCAAGTCACGTTTTTCTTCTACTAGTATTTAGTCTGTTTTTCCAAAAAATAAATTTATGTGCCAGATTGTGTGTGTGTGGCACATGCTTGCATGTGCGGGTGTTGTGCGTGACTTTTGTGTATGTTGTGTGTGTGTGTGCTTCGGCCCGAGCATGTGCAGGAGAAGACATCCTCGATGTGAGATACGTTCAATTTCGACATGTCGAGATATGATTTTTTTAATTAAACACTAGATAAAACATAAACATATATACTCTAGTTTGATGCAACCTGTATGCAATTCATATTGTTATCTAAAAATCGCACTATGCTATATCACTATGCTATACTTATTTTTGCATATTGTGCAACAGTGCAATTTCAGCACAAATTATGTGCCTTTTTTAGCAGCGTTTATTAGATGTTTTTTCTTCTTCTTTTAGGGCAATACCAATGCTCATAGTTCATAGTAGCTTAGAATATATTTTTCGTTTTGTCCTTTTTAGGCTTTGTATTGTTTTAGTCTTTATTATTGTTTACCAAGTGTTCTTATTCATTTTTTCTATTTTTTATGTGTATGTGTCAACATTGGATGTGTGTAAGTATACACATATGTATTATACAATATGTGTAAATCGTACTAGAGTGTGAAAATTACATTATTATATGCTTATTTTTGCATCTGAAAAAGTCCAAATTCTAGTACAAACTATATGCTAGTTTCTGTCATCATTTGTTTTGTGTTTTTATTATTTTATAACTTATTTAAGGGCAGCACCAATTCCATCAGTTCATTCTTTCTTAGAAAACTTCATTTTTGTGAATACTCCACTACCATATGATTATTTTTGCATATTATAAAAAGGTGTAGTTTATTTGTAAATTGTGTGCAAATTTTGTCCTTATTATCTTAAAAAAATCTTTCGTCTTAAAGGGTAATATACCTAATGCCATTAATTCTATTTTCCTTAGAAAACTTCATAATTTGTTTCTCTTTCTGTTTTAATTTTAGTATTAGTATAGGGGGAATAGGAAGTCTACATAATGTAAAGGCCCGAGGCCGTTCTCCTTCAAGCCGGTCTCGTTGCAGGGCAGATGCCGAATTCGCTTCGTGTCAGATTTGCTTAATGCAAATGGGTCTTGGAAAGTGGAGCTATTACAACAGTATTTTCTGCCAATTGATGTGATTGAGATTTTGAAGATTCGAGCTTCGCCAAGGTTGGATGAGGATGTGATTGCATGGGCCCCTGGGAGACATGGAGTTTTTTCTGTAAAGTCAGCATATCAGTTTGCGTTTCAGGAATTGTACGGAGCGAGCACAGCCTCGTCCAGTAACTCGGCTTCAGGAGGAAGGAGTTGTTGGAAGCTTATTTGGAACAGTGCAGTTCCTCCAACGATCCGTAACTTTGCATGGCGTCTGGCGACAGACGCTCTTCCTACGTGGAAGAACAAGAACAAAAGAGGGCTTGAGCTTGTGAGCGGCTGTCCGATTTGCGGTACAGAGATAGAGGACAATTTCCACCCTTTTCCGAGATGTCAGCGGGGGAGGGATCTGTATAAGGAGATGGCGAAGGTATGGAGGTTGCCGGTGATCGAATCCTTTGTGCCCAATGGGAGGGAATGGCTTCTCCATGCGCTGGACTCCCTAAGTGAGCTTGATCGGTGATGGGTTTTGCTCATTTTCTGGAGAAGTTGGTACGTGCGGAATGAAATCATACATCATAAACCGGCCCCGGACATGGATGTATCCGTGAATTTCCTGAGAAGATATTTGGATGAATTAGTGGGGATCAAAATGAACCATGGTATGGATGTGGCTAAAGGTAAGGGATACCTGACTTTTGATCACACTAGAGAAGTGAGGGAGATTCAGAGTGCTGGCCCAGTGTGTAAGTGGCAACCCCCCGCCGAGGGCTGGGTAAAACTAAACACGGACGGGTCCTTTGTTGATAGTGATCTTGCGGGCACTGGTATGATTCTCCGAAACTCCAGTGGAGGGATTATTTTTTCGGCCTGCAGATCGCTATTTTCTTGCAGAGATGTGGTTGAAGCAGAACTAGGTGCAATCATGGAAGGTTTATCGCTGGCTATACAACGCTCCGATTTGCCTATTGTTATCGAATCGGATTCCAGCTTGGCAGTGTCTATGGTATCCTCTGGCAAAGTTGATCGTTCAATTTATGCTGCTTTGGTTAATGAAATAAGACTGCTGATGCGTCTTAGACAAACTTGTGTTACTCATATTATGAGAGTCCGGAATAAGCTAGTGATAGTTTGGCTAGGTTTGCTCGATTTGAGGGGCGAACTATGACTTGGCTGGGATCTGGGCCAGAGAAGGTCTTGGGTATATCCCATGATGATTGTAAAGACATTGATATTTGAGTAATACAAGTGTTCTCGCAAAAAAATGTAAAGGCGGCTGAGCCTATGGATCTTGACCAGGTAGTAGAGAGTGATGGAGCGCTATTTGACTGAATACCCCCCAAAAAATTTGGCGGCCTATCAAGTAGTTGCCCCCTGTATGTCATTGTTTATTTATGTTTTTTCGCTTGTTTTGTTCTTTAGCTCTCTTCGATCCATATTAATTGTCCCACAAACAGATGTCTAGCACTGAAATTGTCTAGATGCATGCATCCGTTTGAGCGACAAATAATATGGATTGGGAGGAGTTATAACAATGTTGGTAGTTCATTCTACGTTAGGAAAAAGTTATGCTCTGGTTTTTAAATTTTGTATTTGTTTGTTTTAGTCTTTGTTTATTTATTAAGTGTTGCATGCATTTATCCCTTTCCATGAATCCATCCATCGAGGAAGCCTAGTTGAATGTCATGCATGCCGGACCAGGCATATAGAGCGGACGGGTCTGTGGGTTACACCCTAGTACAAATTCATCTCTAGTTTAGTGTTAATCTTCCAGCCAGAAATGAACGATTTACTAGTTTCGCGGGATATGCGGTAAGCCCCTAGCATCCCTATGTCGGACCCATCCATGCATGCCATGCCATGAGAAGTAACAAACATGCATGCAGAGAGGTCCTTTTTTCTCGAATATGCACGAGTGTGCATATTATATATTAAAGAAAAAAGGTAAAGAAAGCCTCCATCACAAGTTACATGTTACATGTCTATGCGGCTTTTAGCGCGCACCCACTCCACTTACACACACGTATCTTACTCCTCCCTCATAGCCCACCTATACAATCTACCTTGGAAACCGTCCAACTCCCTCTTGATTAGCCCGGCCGTAGCCCACACTTTGGCCTCAGACTTCACCTTGTGGATGAGCCTCTCGATCGATGGGGAATTGCCGTCGAAAACGATGGCATTGCGATGCTTCCAAAGCTCCCACATTACAAGTAGTGTCACTGTATGTAAGTCTTTGATCCTCGTTTCACCATCCGCGCTTCTGCTGCAAAGCCATTCCCCAAGCGTGTCATCCTGGCTTGGTTTCCAGTCTGCTCAGCCAAGAGCCTCTCCTACAAGCGTCCAAGTCATTCTGGCGAACACGCACGTGAGCAAAATGTGGCTTATCGTTTCTTCTTCTTGATCACAAAATGGGCACGTGTCTTGGTGCGGCAAACCCCTCCTTGCTAGCCAGTCCGAGGTCCAACACCGATTTTTGAGGGCCAACCACGCAAAGAAGTGACATTCCAACGGTGCCCGAGATTTCCAAGTCAGCTTCGATGTCGACACCACCTCACGTCCCCAAAACCTGCTCGCATATGCCGATCTCACGGTGAACTGGCCATGCGCCTCCCAGGACCAAGATACCGCATCCTGCTCGTCAACCCGCGGCTCCCAAGCTTCTACTGTCGACCATAGTTCCAGAAACTGCGGCAACGTGGTCTCGTCCATGTCCGGCCCGACATGTTGTGCCCACTCTCCACTAGCTGCGATCTGACCAAGCATTGCTCCTCGCCTGATTCTTGGTGGGATCCTTTTGTACACTTCCGGTGCCAGCTCCTGCACCCTCAAGCCATCCAGCCATCTATCCTCCCAGAACAAGGTATTCCTTCCATCTCTAGCCTCGACTCTAGTTGCTGCCCGAAACAGTTGCATGGACTCCTTAGGCACTTTAATAGTGAATTCACTCCATGGTCTGTTACCATCCACCCTTTCAGCCACGGCCACCTCGCTTGCATTGCGACATTCAACCAGTGAAGGTTGGGGATCCCCAGACCTCCTGCCCACTTCAGGGCACACACCGCCTCCCAGGCCACCGCGCAATTGCCTCCATTTGCCTCGGCCCTCTTGCACCACAGAAATCCCCTGCATACTTTGTTCATGGCCGCAATAGTCTTCGTCGGCAGGTCCAGTGCCATCATCGCATGTATTGCCATAGCACACAACACTGACTGCACCAGGGTCAACCTCCCGCTCTTTGGCATCAGCGCTGCCTTCCATTTTGGCAGACGATTTGCCAAGCTGTCCACCAAGTATTGTAACTGTCCTGCCGTTTGTTTTCTTAGGGAAAGAGGCAAGCCAAGGTATTTGATAGGGAATGATGCCACCGGACATCCCAACTCCTGGCTCACCCAAGCCATTGTGTACTCATCACATCTAATGGGTAGTGCCGACGACTTGGCCATGTTGATTCGTAGGCCTGAAGCTTCCCCAAACATGGAAAAGATTGCTCTGCATGCTGCCAAGTCCACTTGCTTCAGCTTCAAGAAAAGGACCACATCATCAGCGTAAATCGACATTCTCTGCCTCATGCCCACCGCTACCAGGGGCTCCATTACCCGTCGTAGCACAGCAGCCTCGAACATACGTTGCAGTGGTTCCATCGTGAGAATGAACAACATTGGCGACAGCGAGTCGCCTTGCCGCAATCCTTTGCAGTTGTATATTGTTTCTCCTAGCTCGCCATTGACCATCACCTTTGTAGTCGACGTGGCAAGAATCCCACAAATCCAAGCCCTCCACTTGTGACCAAAACCGAATAGTTGTAAGACTTCCAACAAGAATGGCCATTGGACCGAATCGAATGCCTTTGAATATCCAACTTAAGTAGCACAGCCGGGTTCCTCAATGCGTGTAGCCGCCTTGCCATTCCTTGCACTAGCATGAAGTTGTCATGAAGGGATCTTCCTTTGACGAACGCACTTTGATGATTCCCCACGAGGTTTGGAGTTCCACGGCCAACCTTGTCGAGAGTACCTTTTCGAAGATTTTTATGGCCCCATGTACAAGGTTTATGGGTCGAAAGTCGCCCACATCCAATGCTCCATCCTTCTTTGGCAGCAGAGACACTAACGATCTGTTGATTGCAACCATGCCTCTCATATCCTCCCGATGCATACAATCCATAGCACACATGAATTCCACTTTAATGATATTCCAACACGTGGCATAGAACCTCCCCGTAAAGCCATCCGGCCCTGGCGCTTTGTCCATCGGCATCGCCTTAATCACTTTTTCCACTTCCTCCGCTGTGAATGGCTCCTCAAGTTGTGACATATCCCGTTGTGGTAGATTGAGCCCATCTAAGTTAATCGTATCCTGCTACGGCTCACACGAACCGAACGTCCTGCCGTAGAAAGCATCGACCGCCGATGCCACTTCATCCTGGCCCGAGTAAATCTGCCCATTGTACCTGACTGCTCGCAACACATTCTTCCGCTGCCTGTGACTAGCCTGCTGGTGAAACAGCCTTGTGTTACCATCCCCCTCGCGCAGCTGCAGCAGCCGAGAACGCTGCCTTGCTATTGATCGCTCCAGCGAGCACAACCCCAATAGTTTGTGCTTTAAGCATTTCCGCAGCTCCCTCTCCGCATGAGACAAAGCTCGCGACTCCATAGCGAATCTAGTCGCGTTATCACCTCCAATGCAATGGCAATCTGCAGCTTCACGTTCCGAATCCAACGGTCACTCCATTTCTGCAAAGCCTTTTCCGTCGCCCTAAGCTTGCAATGCAGCGTAAGGTAGTCATTTGATGCCGGGGGGTAGACTCCCACGCTGCCTGCACCGTCTCCATGGACCCTGCCGCCTTAACCCACAAAGCTTCGAAGCGGAAGCGTTTGTGCGTTTTTATTTCCACATTCATGTCCAACATCAAAGGACAATGATCCAAAATCGTTGTGCCCAGGGCTGACAAGAAACACGTCGGAAACGCCTCATCCCACTCGTTTGAGACGAACACATGATCAATCTTCTCCAGAGTAGCATTCTGCCGCTCGTTTGACCACGTGTATCTGCGACCATTCAAGTACATCTCCTTCAACTCGAGCCTATTCAACTTGGCTCGAAACCTGCCCAACATCCTCCGGTTGATCAAGTCGTTGTTCTTGTCTTATTGCCTTGCAATGAGGTTAAAGTCTCCAGCCACTAACCATGGTCCTGCATGAAACTCTCTAATATCCACAAGCTCTTGGAGAAACTCCACTTTATTCCTGTCCTCTTGAGGCCCGTAAACACACGTTAGCCACCACTCCGCTGCTTCGGGAGCCTTCACAATCGCCGTGAGCGAGTTAGTCTGGTAGTGTGGGTTTGAGAGCATGACTATCAGCTCGTCCCAAGCCACTAAGACCCCACCACGCGTCCCAGAGAGGTCCTTTTTTCTTTTGAGATGATGCAGAGAGGTCCTCAGGACCCGTTCGGAAGCTCTCCGGCTGCTCCGCCAGCTCCACGCGAGGAGCTGGGCCGAACTCCAATGCTCCATGGAGCCAGCTCCACGAAGCGGAGGATTCACATAGCGCAATCGGTGGAGCGAGGGATGTCCAGCTCCGTGAAGCCCAAACCGTGGAGTTTGTGAAAATTATGTTTATGTAGGAACTGCCACCGCATCTAGGATGGGCAGGAGTCCGGATGGCGGTCCTGACCTCTCTACCCTCTCTCTCCCCTCACGCCGCCCATGGCCGCCGATCCTCGACGACGGCGACGTGCGCTGATGCCGTCACGCCTGAGACGGTGGTTGTGGGGCGCGTTCGTTTACCGCTAGGTGCGCCCCATGTACCGCAGCGGACCGCGGACCCTGGACTTCTCGGGCCTGCACCCGACACGCGCGCCATGGCAGGACCAGGAGGTGGGGCAAGCCCGGGCCAGGTGGGGCCGACGGCTACATGGCACGCGGCTAGGGTTGCGGAGGGGATAAATCCCTCCCGGCCTCCACACCCACCACATTCCATTCCAGATCTCGATCTACTTCTTCTCCACTTCTGGGAGGCGCCTAGGGTTTTGGCACCTAGGGTTTCCCCATCGTTCGGCTGGTGGGAGGGGAAGGCGGGGGGTGACCGTAGATCCTTCGCCCAGGTCGCCGCATCTCCACCAAGAGCTACTCCGCCCGTTCCCATGGCAGATCGAGGATCGGAGAATCGCGGCCACCGGCTAGATGGCTTCGGAGCGGGCCGGGCCGGCCGAGGCGCTGGCCGCTTCGGGCGGGGAGTCGGGCGTGGGTGCGGTGGAGGCGGTCGCAACATGGTGTGGACGCGCGACATCGAGGAGGGCGGCCAGGTCTCCACCAACATGGATCAGGGCGCGCGGGCGTCAGATCGAGCAAGGTGGAAGGCTGCGGCCATGGAGACGCAGAGCGACGGCCGCCGAGTCGAGAGATGGGGAGACAACAACCAAGGCAATGCGGCCACGGGGGATCCAGGACAGCGTGATCTTCGTCCCCAACAAGATGCGCACCTACAACAAGATCGCCGCCAACCAACTCCAGGAAGAAGGAATGATGCCCGACTAGTGGGTGGCGCTGAGGTTTGCTTTACTCGCAAAGAACCAGGGCACGTTCCCATGTGCTGTCCTCGTGCTGTTTGCGGTAGATGTGGTATTAGTGGGCATCTTGTTCCTATTTGCAACACTGTACTTGATACGTCTCCGTCGTATCTACTTTTCCAAACACTTTTACCCTTGTTTTGGACTCTAACTTGCATGATTTGAATGGAACTAACCCGGACTGACGCTGTTTTCAGCAGAATTGCCATGGTGTTATTTTTGTGTCGAAACAGAAGTTCTCCGAATGACCTGAAACTTCACGGAGATTATTTTTGGAAATAATAAAAAATACTAGCAGAAGAATCAAGGCCAGGGGGCCCACACCCTGTCCACGAGGGTGGGAGGCGCGCCTGCCCCCTGGGCGCGCCCCCTGCCTCGTGGGCCCCCTGGAGCTCCACCGACCTCAACTCCAACTCTATATATTCGTGTTCGGGGAGAAAAAAATCAGAGAAAAAGATTCATCGCATTTTACGATATGGAGCCGCCGCCAAGCCCTAATCTCTCTCAGGAGGGCTGATCTGGAGTCCGTTCGGGGCTCCGGAGAGGGGAATCCGTCGCCATCATCATCATCAACCATCTTCCATCACCAATTTCATGATGCTCACCGCCGTGCGTGAGTAATTCCATCGTAGGCTTGCTGGACGGTGATGGGTTGGATGAGATTTATCATGTAATCGAGTTAGTTTTGTTAGGGTTTGATCCCTAGTATCCATTATGTTCTGAGATTGATGTTGCTATGACTTTGCTATGCTTAATGCTTGTCACTAGGGCCCGAGTGCCATGATTTCAGATCTGAACCTATTATGTTTTCATGAATATATGTGAGTTCTTGATCCTATCTTGCAAGTCTATAGTCACCTACTATGTGTTATGATCCGGTAACCTCGAAGTGACAATAATCGGGACCACTCCCAGTGATGACCGTAGTTTGAGGAGTTCATGTATTCACTATGTGTTAATGCTTTGGTACGGTACTCTATTAAAAGGAGGCCTTAATATCCCTTAGTTTCCATTAGGACCCCGCTGCCACGGGAGGGTAGGACAAAACATGTCATGCAAGTTCTTTTCCATAAGCATGTATGACTATATTCGGAATACATGCCTACATTACATTGATGAATTGGAGCTAGTTCTGTGTCACCCGATGTTATGACTGTTACATGATGAACCGCATCCGGCATAATTCTCCATCACCGATCCAATGCCTACGAGCTTTTCCCATATTTTTCTTCGCTTATTTACTTTTCCGTTGCTACTGTTACAATCATTACAAAACCCAAAAATATTACTTTTGGTACTGTTACCGTTACTATCATACTACTTTGCTACTAAATACTTTGCTGGAGATACTAAGTTATCCAGGTGTGGTTGAATTGACAACTCAACTGCTAATACTTGAGAATATTCTTTGGCTCCCCTTGTGTTGAATCAATAAATTTGGGTTGAATACTCTACCCTCGAAAACTGTTGCGATCCCCTATACTTGTGGGTTATCAAGACTATTTTCTGGCGCCGTTGCCGGGGAGCATAGCTCTATTCTTTGAGTCACTTGGGATTTATATCTGCTGGTCACTATGAAGAACTTGAAAGACGAGAAAACTAAAATTTATCCCTCAACTACGAGGGGAGGTAAGGAACTGCCATCTAGCTCTGCACTTGATTCACCTTCTGTTTTGAGTAAGCTTGCGACACCTAAACCTGCTTCTGCTATTAATTCTGATATGTCACATGTTATTGATGATGCCACTTCTGCTATGCATGATACTTATGATGAAACTACTTCTATGCTTGATACTACTGTGGCACTTGGTGAATTTCTTGATGAACAACTTGCTAGGGCTAGAGAGAATGAAATTATTGAAACTGATAATATTGATGAAAGTGATGATGAAGATTCTCCCCCTAGATATGAATTGCCTGTTGTGCCTGAGGGCTATGTTATGGATGAAGAAACTGCTAGAGATTTTCTTGCTTGCAATGATAGAAGTGATCTTAAGAAAGTATTAGCTAAGCTAAAACAAAAATCTCTGAATGCTAGAATGAAATATGATCCTGCTTATGCTACCTCACTATCTTTGTTACTGATAAGGATTATGAATTCTCTATTGATCCTGATATAATTACTTTGGTTGAATCTGATCCTTTCTATGGCTATGAATCTGAAACTATTGTGGCACATCTTACTAAATTAAATGATATAGCCACCCTGTTCACTAATGATGAGAAAACCCGCTACTATTATCCTTAAAATATTTCCGTTCTCATTAAAGGGTGATGCTAAGATATGGTTTAATTCTCTTGATCCTGGTTGTGTGTGTAGTCCTCAGGATATGATTTATTACTTCTCTGCTAAATATTTCCCTGCTCATAAGAAACAAGCTGCTTTAAGGGAAATATATAATTTTGTGCAAATTGAAGAAGAGAGTCTCCCACAAGCTCGGGGGAGGCTTCTCCAATTACTTAATGCTTTGCCTGATCATCCTCTCAAGAAAAATGAAATACTTGATATCTTTTATAATGGACTAGCCTATGCTTCCAGAGACCACCTGCATAGTTGTGCTGGTTGTGTTTTCAGGGAAAGAATTGTTGATCAAGCTGAAATTCTATTGAATAATATGTTGACCAATGAAAATAATTGGACACTTCCTGAACCAACTCCTAAGCCAACTCCGAAGAAAAGGGGTGTTCTATTTCTCAGTCCTGAAGATATGCAAGAGGCAAAGAAATCTATGAAAGAAAAAGGTATAAAAGCTGAAGATGTTACGAATTTACCTCCTGTTGAAGAAATACATGGTCTTAATTTACCGCCTGTTCAAGAAACGCATGGTCTTGATAACCCGACACAGGTAGTAAAGGTAAATTCTCCCTATAGATTTGATGAAGGTGATATTCCTCGTTATAAGTCTGCTAGCCAATGCTTAGATGAGTTTGATAATTTTATTGTCAAACAAGAAAACTTCAATGCTTATGTTGGTAGACAATTGAAACACAATTCTGATATGCTTGAACACTTGAGTGATTATATGTCTAGAGTTAAGGTGAACTTAAACTCATTAGTAAACATGCTTCTATGGTTACCACTCAAGTAGAACAAGTACTTAAGGCTCAGAATGATCTGCTCAATGAATTAAAAAGTAAGAATAATGACTTTGTTGTTAGAGTTGCAACTAGAGGAGGTAAAGTGACTCAGGAACCTTTGTATCCTGATGGTCACCCTAAGAGAATTGAGCAGGATTCTCAGAGAACTAATGTAGATGCACCTAGTCCTTCTAAGAAGAAGAAAAAGAAAAATGATAGGACTTTGCATGCTTCTAGTGAACCTGTTGTAGACACACCTGAGAATCCCAATGATATTTCTATTTCTGATGCTGAAACACAATCTGGCAATGAACATGAACCTAGTGATAATGTTAATGATGATGTTCATGTTGATGCTCAAGCTAGCAATAATAATGATGTAGAAATTGAACCTGCTGTTGATCTTGATAACCCACAATCAAAGAATCAACGTTATGATAAGAAAGATTTTGTTGCTAGGAAGCACGGTAAAGAAAGAGAACCATGGGTTCAGAAACCCATGCCTTTTCCTCCCAAACCATCCAAGAAAAAGGATGATGAGGATTTTGAGCGCTTTGCTGAAATGATTAGACCTATCTTTTTGCGTATGCGTTTAACTGATATGCTTAAAATGAATCCTTATGCTAAGTATATGAAAGAAATTGTTACTAATAAAAGAAAGATACCGGAAGCTGAAATTTCCACCATGCTTGCTAATTATACTTTTAAGGGTGGAATATCAAAGAAGTTAGGAGATCCAGGAGTACCCACTATACCATGCTCCATTAAAAGAAACTATGTTAGAACTGCTTTATGTGATCTTGGAGCCGGTGTTAGTGTTATGCCTCTCTCTTTATATCGTAGACTTGATTTGAATAAGTTGACACCTACTGAAATATCTTTACAAATGGCCGATAAATCAACTGCTATACCTATCGGTATTTGTGAGGATGTGCCTGTTGTAGTTGCAAACGTTACTATTTTAATGGACTTTGTTATTCTTGATATTCCCGAGGACGATAGTATGTCTATTATTCTTGGAAGACCCTTTCTGAATACTGCAGGGGCTGTTATTGATTGCAACAAAGGCAATGTCACTTTTCATGTTAATGGAAATGAGCATACGGTACACTTTCCGAGGAAACAACCTCAAGTTCATAGTATAAACTCTATTGGAAAAACTCCATCGATTACCATTGGAGGTTTTGAATTTCCTCTACCTACTGTCAAGAAGAAATATGATATTCTTATTATTGGGGATGTGCATATCCCCGTTGAGGTAACATAGTGTTATTCGAAATTTCTCCGGTTTCATGTTAATCGAAATGAGTTTGTTAACAAGACTTGATCAACCTTGTTAGTGGATTCCTTTTGATGAGCATGAGATGGATGAAGTTAGAAAGCACAGCCTTTTGTACCCTTCTTTTACTTTCTGTTATTTAGATTAAATAAAGCAAAAATAGTTTTTTCTGTCTGTTTTCTGATTTACCCGTGCAATTAAAAAATACCCCGAAAATAAAAGTTCTCCAAATGCCCCGAAATTAAAATATGATTTTTTCTAGAATATTTGAGAATATCTGGCACTGAGAACACAGCAGGGGGAGCTGGCACCTGGCCACGAGGGTCCAGGGCGCGCCCCCTGCCTCGTGGGCCCATGGTTGCTCCCCTCCACTTATTCCAGCACCCACACACTCCTTCTTCCTCCCAAAAAAATCACCAACCAGCTCAAGCACGAGTTCTAGCTCATTTTGCTGCGATTTTCTATCTCCTTGCTCAAAGCACCTCTCACAAAACTGCTTTGGGGGATTGTTCCTTAGTATGTGACTCCTCCAATGGTCCAATTAGTTTTTGTTCTAGTGCTTTATTCATTGCAAATTTTTGCTGCCTAGGTGACCCTGTTCTTGAGCTTGCATGTCAAATTTATATGGTTCCAAGTAGTTCTAATGCATGATATAGTCTCTAGGCACTTGTGGGAGTAGTTGCTATCAATTTTATTGAGTTTGGTTCACTTTTATTTGAAGTTACTAAAATTTTCAAAAAAAAAAATCAGAGGAAGAAATATGTTTAGGAAAATGTACCAAGGTGGTCCTTCAAGGAAGCAAGGGCCCAGGCCCGCAATACGCGATGCGGACGATGAACCTCCAAGGGAAGCTCAAGTGCGGGCTTGTGAATGGCCTTCAGAGGATTTCATGGATCGAGCAGGAATCAAGGAAGAATTTAACGCATATGTGCGTAACGCTAATCTTGTGAGCTTCGAGGCAGATAAGTGCCGTCAGTACGACTATCTCACTGATTCCTTTGTGAGGAGGTTTGAATTTTCATCATCACGCAATTCTCAAACTGTCATGTTTGATCTCTATGAAAATTCTTACACTATGGACTTAGAGGATTTTAATACTGCTTGCAAATTTCCACAATGGGGTAGTCTTAGTGAACCTCGCAAATCTGAGTTTAGAGATTTTCTGGCTAGTATAACTGTGGGGGAGTCTAGAGATATAACACAAGCTACCGTAGGGAGCATTCATTTTCCTGCTATACATTATTTTTCTCTTTTCATAGGTAGGTGCATAAATGGTAAGGATGAAGCATGTCACATGTGTGTCCCTGACCTCAGTGTTCCCAGGAGTGCTGTGTTAGGAGATAAACATTATAATTTGGGAGCCATTGTTGCACGTAGATTGCATAATAATAGAATTAATGGAGATTTCTTTGGTGGAATTTATGCAACCCGTCTAGCTAATTTTCTTGATATACCTATTCGTGATTATGATATGGAATTGCCTCCTTCTTATCTGGATTTTAATGCCATGGTTCACCATTAGTTTGTTGAGAGGAATGAACCGCCTCTCCAGTACCGACTAATCTTAGACATGCGTCACGCCGTCAATATTGTCCTCCCTGCTCCTACTCTCTTTGAATTTCATGCAAAGGGGAGATATGTTATAACCAGTGGCAATCCGAGGCTTCTTCACAGTACGACCCCAGCTATAACTTCGGATATCCGCCAGGCCAGCCATGGCAATAGACCAACTTAGGCCAAAAGCCTAAGCTTGGGGGAGTACGTATTTCTCACCGACATTACATTCATGTTCACACACTCATTTCTAGTTGTCGGTGCTCATACTCTTTCATTGTATTATCCATGCTAGTTTATTTTCCTTTTTATGTTTTCTTCTTGTGTGTTTGAAAAACCTTAGGAAAAACTAAAAAAATTAGTAGTAGCTTTTAGCTAGTTTGCTTTTCATACTGCTGTAGTAATAATTAAAAACAAAACCCAAAAAGACTTCCCGTTCTTCTTTTGCTTGTTGGGAGCTTTCCCGCGTAAATAGTTTTATTTCTTTTTCTGGGGGGTCGATAGGAGAAGACCATGATGAAATTGTTGAAGTGGCTCTTATATGCATTATTGTTGATTTAACCAAGAGCCCATATTGCCTTGTCTTCTCCTGTTTATTGAATGCTCGCAGATTCCAGCTTAGTCCGATGCACGTGCACTATCATTATTATACACATCGTTCGGTCGTGCAAGTGAAAGGCAATTATGACGATATATGATGGACTGATTGAGATGAGAGAAGCTGGTATGAACTCGACCTCTCTTGTTTTTGTAAATATGATTAGTTCATCGTTCCTGATTCAGCCTATTATGAATAAACATGTTTGCAATGACAATTAGAGATTATAGTTGGTTATGCCATGCTTAATTAGCTAGGAGTTTATAATGGTTTATCTTGCGTGCCAACATGCTATTAAAATGGTTGTGATGTGGTATGATAGGGTGGTATCCTCCTTTGAATGATTCGAGTGACTTGACTTGGCACATGTTCACACATGTAGTTGAAACAAAATCAACATAGCCTTCACGATATTTATGTTCACGGTGGATTATATCCTACTCATGCTTGCACTCAATTTTTATTAATTTTAATGCATGTTCATGACTTTTGTCGCTCTCTAGCTGGTCGCTTCCTAGTCTTTTGCTAGCCTTCACTTGTACTAAGCGGGAATACTGCTTGTGCATCCAATCCCTTAAACCCCAAAGTTATTCCATATGAGTCCACTATACCTTCCTATATATGCAGTATCTACCTGTCGTTCCAAGTAGATTTGTATATGCCAAACTCTAAACCTTCAAATGAAATTATGTTTTGTATGCTCGAATAGCTCATGTATCAACTAGGGCTGTCCATATCTTTCATGCTAGGCGGGTTATTCTCAAGAGGAGTGGACTCCGCTCCTCACTCACGAGAAAATGGCTGGTCACCGGGATGCCCAGTCCCATGCTTTATGCAAAATCAAATCAAAATAACTGCAAACAAAACTCCCCCGGGACTGTTCTTAGTTGGAGGCACTCGTTGTTTCGAGCAAGCCATGGATTGATGCTTGTTGGTGGAGGGGGAGTATAAACTTTACCATTCTGTTTGGGAACCGCCTATAATGTCTGTAGCATGGAAGATATCACCATCTCTCGGTTGTTATGTTGACAATGAAAGTATGCCGCTCAAAATATTATTTATCTCTATTTCAAAAATCGAGCTCTCGCACCTCTACAAATCCCTGCTTCCCTCTGCGAAGGGCCTATCTATTTACTTTTATGTTGAGTCATCACCCTCTTATTAAAAAGTACCAGCTGGAGAGCACCGCTGTCATTTGCATCCATTACTATTAATTTATATTGGGTATGACTATGACTGGATCTCTTTTACCATGAATTACAATGTTTAGTCAGTCCTTGATCTTTAAAGGTGCTCTGCATTTATGTTTTGCGGTCTCAGAAAGGGATAGCGAGATACCATTTTGTTATATCAAATTATGATTGTTTTGAGAAAGTGTTGTCATCCGAGATTTATTATTATTGCTCGCTAGTTGATTATGCTATTGATATGAGTAAACATGAGACCTAAATGTTATTGTGAATATGGTTAGTCATAATCTTTGCTGAAAACTTGAATGCTGGCTTTACATATTTACAACAACAAGAGCAAACAGAGTTTGTAAAAGTTTTTCTTTATCACTTTCAGTTTATCAACTGAATTGCTTGAGGACAAGCAAAGGTTTAAGCTTGGGGGAGTTGATACGTCTCCGTCGTATCTACTTTTCCAAACACTTTTGCCCTTGTTTTGGACTCTAACTTGCATGATTTGAATGGAACTAACCCGGACTGACGCTGTTTTCAGCAGAATTGCCATGGTGTTGTTTTTGTGCAGAAACAAAAGTTCTCGGAATGACCTGAAACTTCACAGAGATTATTTTTGGAAATAATAAAAAAATACTGTCGGAAGAATCAAGGCCGGGGGGCCACACCCTATCCACGAGGGTGGGAGGCGCGCCTGCCCCCCTGGGCACGCCCCCTGCCTCGTGGGCCCCCTGGAGCTCCACCGACCTCAACTCCAACTCTATATATTCGTGTTTGGGGAGAAAAAAACAGAGAAAAAGATTCATCGTGTTTTACGATACGGAGCCGCCACCAAGCCCTAATCTCTCCCGGGAGGGCTGATCTGGAGTCCGTTCGAGGCTCCGGAGAGGGGATTCCGTCGCCATCGTCATCATCAACCATCCTCCATCACCAATTTCATGATGCTCACCGCCGTGCGTGAGTAATTCCATCGTAGGCTTGCTGGACGGTGATGGGTTGGATGAGATTTATCATGTAATCGAGTTAGTTTTGTTAGGGTTTGATCCCTAGTATCCATTATGTTCTGAGATTGATGTTGCTATGACTTTGCTATGCTTAATGCTTGTCACTAGGGCCCGAGTGCCATGATTTCAGATCTGAACCCATTATGTTTTCATGAATATATGTGAGTTCTTGTTCCTATGTTGCAAGTCTATAGTCACCTACTATGTGTTATGATCCGGTAACCCCGAAGTGACAATAATCGGGACCACTCCCGGTGATGACCGTAGTTTGAGGAGTTCATGTATTCACTATGTGTTAATGCTTTGGTACGGTACTCTATTAAAAGGAGGCCTTAATATCCCTTAGTTTCCATTAGGACCCCGCTGCCACTGGAGGGTAGGACAAAAGATGTCATGCAAGTTCTTTTCCATAAGCACGTATGACTATATTCGGAATACATGCCTACATTACATTGATGAATTGGAGCTAGTTCTGTGTCACCCTATGTTATGATTGTTACATGATGAACCGCATCCGGCATAATTCTCCATCACCGATCCAATTCCTACGAGCTTTTCCCATATTGTTCTTCGCTTATTTACTTTTCCGTTGCTACTGTTACAATCATTACAAAACCCAAAAATATTATTTTTGGTACTGTTACCGTTACTATCATACTACTTTGCTACTAAATACTTTGCTGCAGATACTAAGTTATCTAGGTGTGGTTGAATTGACAACTCAACTGCTAATACTTGAGAATATTCTTTGGCTCCCCATGTGTCGAATCAATAAATTTGGGTTGAATACTCTACCCTCGAAAACTGTTGCGATCCCCTATACTTGTGGGCTATCAGTACTTCCTTGGGAATGTGTGGCTCCTATGTGTGGATTTCAAGCTAAGGGGAACGGGTTCTTCTATATCCATGATGCTAGTACACCTAAGCAGAACACTGATAGGAACAGATATATTGTGATTACTGTGATTGAGGGGCAGGCTAATGGCAGGCAGTTGGAGGAATTTTTTAATGCTTACATTAATACAAATTGGAAATGTTCAGCCAGATCGATTGGGTTCAATACTTTTGTTATGAGATTATCCTCTCCCAGAGATGTGGACAAGGCTTGTTTTGCTGAAACCATGAATATAAAAAGTTGTGGGGCTGTGGTGAGTCTTAAGAAGTGGTATGAATCTATTGGTGCCAAAGGTGTACTTAACATTGCTTGGGTCAATGTTAGCAACATCCTCTGGACAAAAGACATGAAAAAAACATAGCATATGTTGGATCTTTGGTGGGTGTCACTTTAGACATCGATAAATCTACTGTAAACAGACCTGAATCTGTGAGAATTAAATTGGGTTGCAGAGATGCTGAGAATATACTAGAAAAGGCTGAGGGAGTGCTGGGTGACCACTTTTATGATTTCTTCTACTCTGTTGACAAAATACTGGTTAAAAACCCTCCAAAAGACAGGAGTCTGACAAAGGGGTGTCACCAAAAAGAGCCAGGATCACTGGAAATGTTCAAAATGTTGGGCAGGGGGATTCCTCTTCTACTATGGGGAATTTCTCTGCTCCACCCAACTCTGTTGGAAAGGGGGTTAATATGCCTACTGTGACAGAAAAAGATGGAGAGGAGAATGAGGATGGTATAAAACAAAGGGGTAGTGAGGAAAATCTCTTTGAAGAAGAAAGCGAAGAGATAGATAATGAGTTGCTTATCGATACCATAGTTGCAGAAAACATGAAGGACCAGTTGGAAGGAGTGGAGTCCCCTGGAAACCAGTCATATGACAAAATTGTGGTCAACTCCATGCAGATCATACCCAGTGTTCCACTGATAAGAAAGTCTTTATCATATCTTGATGCTGTGCTTGGGCAACCTTTGATTACTGAAGTATCACCTGATGATGTGACATGTCAGCAAGTTCCTGCGTTGTACTCTGTGCAATCTCCTGCTAATTCTGGAGACTAGAATGTGGAGGTTATCCCTACTCCACCTGTGATGGATGAAACTCAAACCAGGCGGAGTCAAAGGGCAGATCGATGGTGGCAATATTGAGCATATGGGAATTCGGGCTGAAAAATTGACCAGGAAGAGAAACCTCCAAGGTACTGAAAAAACCCCAACCTCTAATTCTTTTGAGTTTCTTTCAAATTTAGAGATTGTTGATACTGCTGTAAAAATGGGAGTTGATATTCCTGACAACAACTTTTACTGTTGTTGATGTGATTAGGGAACTGGAAAAATCTAGAGCTAACATAGCTGAGAAAATTGAAAAAAAAAGAACAACAACAAGACAAAATGTTATTTATCACTAATGCTACTGGTGATAAATCCCCCTTAAACACTGAGTGGGTGAGGGATGGGGAGATTGATGAGGATGATTTTACTACTATTAGATCTAGAAGAAAAGAAAAAAAGAAGGTTAATGTACTTATATCTAAACTGTGACTAGAAGTCAAAAGAACAAAGTGTGTTCTGATGCTGGTTCAACCATGGCCCGTGGTAAACCTAGCAACAAGGACCACTCCCCCAAGTGCAAGAGAAAAATGATTAGTCTCTTCTGGAATTGTAGGGGTGTGGGGAAGAGAGGTATGGCAACTTGCTTATCTGACTTGATTAGAGAGTACTGTTTGGATTTTGTTGGTATTCAGGAAACTATGAAACATGATTTTTCCTCTAAATTTTTGAGGAAAATTGATCCAGGGGAGTGTTTTGAGTGGAAATGGTTCTCCTCAGTGGGCAAATCTGGGGGGATTTTATGTGGTACTAAGAAAGATACATTTGATATTAAAACTTGTGAGTCAGGAAAATATATCATGAAAATTGAGGTGTGGGATAAGAGTAAAAAGCTGAATTATTGTATTTTAGTGGTTTACGGATCTGCTCATGAGGAACATAAAGTAGAATTCCTGACTGAGCTATCTACTATGTGTGACAATATTGCTTGCCCATACATTGTGTGTGGGGATTTTAATATTCTGAGATATGCTAATGAGAAGAATAAGAAAACCAGAACAACCCATGCTTCTGATCTTTTTAATTACATCATTAATACCTCCTGTCTTAGGGAGGTTCATATGAATGGGGGTCTTTACACATGGTCGAATAATCAACAAAAACCTACCCTAGAAAAGTTGGACCGAATACTTATGTCCAGTTCTTGGGAAAGGCAGTTTCCTCTAACCTTTGTCAGAAAGCTAGTCAAAGAGATTTCAGATCACAGCCCCCTGATCTTGAATAGTGAAGAATTTATTCCTAATTCAGTCCATAAGAAAGAATTCAGATTTGATCTTAATTGGCTTAAAAACCCTGAGTTTATAACCTTAGTTGCTAAGGTGTGGATGAAACCTGTCAAATCTAAAGACCCCATTGACGTACTGAACATTAAACTGAAGAGATTTAAGAAGTTCTTCAAAGGATGGGGTGCGAATCTTTTTGGAAAATCCAGAAAGAGGAGGAGTGAACTAAGAGAGGAGTTAGAGCATCTAGAAAAAATGGAAGAAACAGATGTGCTGTCCCCTGAATTATATGAGAAGAAGGTTGATATCCTAGCAGAATTATACAATCTGTTAGTGGAAGAGGAGGTTGCTTGGGTGCAAAAATCTCATGAAAACTGGTTGTTGAAAGGGGACAGAAACACTGATTATTTCCACA
The DNA here is from genome assembly GCF_002575655.3 of Aegilops tauschii subsp. strangulata. Lineage (NCBI taxonomy): Eukaryota > Viridiplantae > Streptophyta > Magnoliopsida > Poales > Poaceae > Aegilops > Aegilops tauschii. The sequence continues at coordinate 366,782,623 of NC_053039.3, forward strand.
AAATTGTGAATGGGAGAAGACAGAGAAACACTATCTTTTCCCTTAGTTGCGGGGACGAGGTAATCGAAGGGAACAGTAACCTCTTGAAACATGGCACAAACTTTTATAAGGACCTTTTTGGGCCGGCAGCTGGAAACTTATGTAAAATGAGGGAGAATATGTGGGAATCACATGGGAAATTGACAGACATTGACAACTTTATCCTCACAAGACACATCTCTGAAACAGAAATTAAGAATGCTTTATTTTCCATGAAACCAAATAAAGCTCCAGGTCCAGATAATATCCCCATCGAGTTTTTCCAACACTGTTGGGAGGTAGTTAAAGGTGAAGTGATACTGTTATTCGACTGGTTTCATGATAATAAACTTCATGTGCAGCGTTTGAATTATGGGATTATAACTCTGCTACCTAAGGTTGTGGGGGCAAATAAAATCCAACAATTTAGGCCCATATGCTTTCTTCGGTGTATCTATAAACTGATCACCAAAGTGCTTACAATTAGACTGGAACCTTTTGTTGATACTCTTTTCAGTAGACATCAGAATGCCTTTATTAAAAAGCGTGACATCATGGATGGAATCATGTCTCTACATGAAATCCTACATCACACTTATAGTAGGAAGAAGACTAGGATTGTGTTGAAACTTGATTTCGAAAAGGCATATGACAAATTCAACTGAGACTTCTTATTAGATTGCCACAAAATGTGAGAGTTTCATCCACAATGGATTGAGTGGGTCAAGAAAATCCTAGTGGGAGGTACGGTTAGTGTGAAACTGAATGATGAGGTGGGTCCCTACTTTCAAAGCTCGAAAGGGGTGCGCCAAGGGGATCCATTCTCGCCCTTTCTTTTCAACTTAGCTGCTGATTGTTTAAATAAAATGGTACTTAAAGCTCAACAAAACGGCTTATTCACAGGTCTGGCCTCCGACCTGATACCAAATGGAGTAGCTATTCTACAGTACGCAGATGACACAATTTTGTGTTTTGAGGATGATCTTACAAATGCTCTAAATATTAAGTTGCTCTTATATCTTTTTGAGATCATGTCAGGATTGAAAATCAATTTCTTGAAGAGCGAGATTTTCTCGGTCCGTGCGGACGATGAGACTATGCATAAATATGCTGAGATGTTCAACTGCCAAATAGGTAATTTCCCTATAAAATACCTAGGCATGCCTGTCAGCTATGCTGGGCTGAAGTGTAGCGACCGGATCTTTGTGGATGACAAATTCATTGATCACTGTGAAAACTGGATTAGTGAGGTGCTTTCTATGGGAGGGAGACTCATTAAAGTGAATGCGGTGCTGTCACATATTCCAACCTTTTACATGTCCATGTTTTTACTGAACAAGACCACTTTGGAGAAGTGGGACAAACCGAGAAGAAAGTTTTTCTGGCATAGGAAAGGAAAGAAAAAAGGATACCATATGGTCAAATGGAACCGCATTTGTCGGTCTAAAAAGAAAGGGGGCCTGGGGGTCAAGGACCTGAGAAAACAAAATATCAGTTTACTGGTGAAGTGGTGGTGGAAACTAGATAAAAATAAAGGCCTATGGCAGGACTTAGTTAAAGCAAAATACTTGAAGAAAACTTCAGTGGCCATGGTGAAGGCAAAGAACAATGATTCACCATGCTGGAAATCCCTCTTGAAAGTGAAAGACTTATATATGAAGGGCAGGGGGGTCAAACTGAATAGGGGAGATGTGGCCAGACTCTGGTTCGATGAATTGGAGGGAAGGATCCCATTTAAAGAAAAATTCCCATTACTGTTTGAAATCTGTGTTGAGCAAGATTGTACTGTTGATAGAATCGACTCGTTGAATCATATTACCTCCTTTAGGAGGAGGATGTCCCCTGAAATGATGAAACAATGGGAGGAAATGAAAAAGGAGGTATTAACACTTAAGCAAAACGGTCTGCCTGATGAGATTTATTGGAAACTTGATAACTGTGGAAAATATACGACCAAAACGATGTATAGATGGTTGGAAAAAGATATTGCTGGGTCTAGTTTCAAATGTATTTGGGATGCTAAGCTTCCCCTTAAAATTCAAATCTTCTTGTGGCAGGTGGGGCAAAATGCCATCCTGACTAGAGAAAATATGAAAAAAAAAAGATTTTGGCCCGGAAACCCCTGTTGTTCCTTCTATGATCAATTGGAAACAACCCAACACTTACTTTTCTTACGTCCTGTATCTAGAGTGGTATGGAGAACCGTTGGAGCTCTCCTTGGGACTGATTTTTGTCCCAATTCTGTCTGGCAGTACTATACTTGGGTTTACAGTTTCTTACCTGGCTTTGAACAAATTTACATTGTTGGCTTGGCAGCTATATGCTGGGCCATATGGCTGGCCCGGAACAGGGCTACTTTCGAATGCAAATGGATTAACTCTCCATTTGAGATCGTGTTCACAGCTTGTGCTTTTCTGATATACTGGGCAGGCCTCCAGAAACCTGAGATGGAAGAGATGGTGAAGAAGGGCGCGGAGATGCTGAAGGAGAACACAACTCAGATGATGTTGCTGTGTTGACCTCCGGCTCCAAACATGGACGGGCGCGATGGAAGCTGAAGCTGGATGACAGAAGTCTGTGCTCGTCAACGTCTGCTGGAGTGTGCTGCTGGGGTTTGCGTTGGGGGAGTTAGTTTCTTTTGGTAACTGTTGATACTTTGGCCTGGGCCTGGTGATGGCGTTTGTAATATGTGCGGTACTGCTTTAGTTTCTTGTAGGCGGCTTTGGGTGATATCAGGTTTTCGATCCATGATCTATCGTTCCTGATGACAGGCGCAGATGGTGGGTTTCCTGTTATTGCTCCGAACTCGCTTTTCTTCTTTCCCTAGCCTTGATAGTTTCAGTTTCTGAGACATTGTATTTCCGTTATGAAAGTAATGGAAAGGGGAAAAGCCCGGTTCGAAAAAGAAATTGCCACCGCTAAGTTGCATACTGATTCGATTCATTTTCTCTATGAACAGCAGCACTAGCCCATGCAAACCTCAAAAATAAATAAATAGAGCAGCCCATGCAGCGTGGGAGAAGCTGGCCACAGCCTTCGAACGCGCACAGCTCCTCGTGAGAAGTTGGAAGCTGGCGCGTGAAGCGGGAGTCGTGGATTTGCTGAAGCTGTAGTGCTTCCGAACAGGGCCTAAGTCAGCGCCCGTTGCGCTGGCTAGCCATTTATCGCTCACAGGCCCCTCCCGTGGGCCGACCAAGCAAGAAAGCACGTCCTGCTCGCTCGCTCACGCGTTGCTTGAGATTTGCTAAAAAACGCATCGCTTTGAAGATTCCTGCAAAATACGCATCGCTCGAAAGAAGCTGGTTAACTGTTAACCAGTTGACCGGTCAACCATTAACTTTTTGAAAAACATGAAACTTAGAAAAAACACCAACTGAAAAATACAGAAAAAACAATTATAAATTTTAAAAACAAAATTTAAATATAATCATGTGTTTGAGAAAAGTGCATGAATTTGAAATAAAGTTTGCAAGTTTGAAAGAAAAACATAAATTTGAAAAAAAAATACAAAGTTGGAAAACAAAATCATGAATTTGAAAAAGTTTCGTTACTTTGAAAAAAGTTTGCCGAACCAAAAAAATCATGAATTCGAAGTAACTTCACAAAAATAGGAAAATATGAATTTAAAATTTTCAAAAAGACAAATAAATAGTTCACAAATTTTAAGAAAAAGTTATTGAATCTGAAAAACAATACAAATTCAGGAAAAGTTCATACAATTGAAAAAAATGGAAAACAAAAAAGGAAAAGAAAACAACACCGAACCAAAAATCGGAAACAAATAAAACCACCAGGAAGCATTCAAATGCTTCCCAAGGCCGAACAGGGAAGATTCCAAAATCAGGACGAGCGTCTTGCGAGAATTGCTGAAATGGGCTGGCTCATTGCTATCCATGTGTGCGCGCCACGTATGCTAAAGGCTATAAGGACATCTCCAAGATGGACCCGCAAATCGCCCGTATCCGGACCGCGGAAGCCATCCAATATCAATCTGTATCGATTCGCGGGGCAGTCAGGACGCGATTTGTCCCGCAAATTGAAGACAAGGTGGGGGAGGTTTGCGGGAGCCCGGACACCCGAAACATAGGATTTCGACACCCCTGGCCCACCAAATCCCCCTCCCGGTCCCATTTCCTTCCACTCCGCCCTTCTCTCCATTGCTTTGCATTCGCACCCTCAACCTCCGCTGTCACTGTTGTATGTCTTTGGCCACCACAGAGGTATTACCGGACGTCCACAACAAGCAGCGACGTGCCCGCTCGAGGTTACGACGGAGCTGCCCACCCTTGAGCCATTTGTACCCAGGTACACTCTGCCCCCCGTGGACGACCTCCATGGCGGACACCACGCCCGGCAGGTGTTCGGTCAAATGCCATTGGGCCTATTTTCAAATGATATGTCCTTTTTAGAGTACGAAGGATAGTGAGGTACTCAACTATGGAGGATGAGTTGTTGTGCGATGTGTGGCTGGCCGTACCGTGGATTTCATAAGCAGGAGCAGAGGGGAGCCCTTCTGGGAGCAAGTGCATGAAAAATTTCACGCACGAAAGCATCTTGCGCCCTACGACATGTACATCATGCAACCACGCAATGTGAGGTCGTTGTTATATCGCTGGCACGCTATTCATATCAGCGTCATCAAGTTTTGCAACGTGGTTCGTCAGCTTGAGGCAACGTGGCCATTGCATGCGGCAGAGGACGAGATCGTAAGTTTTACTTCCTCTTGCTCAACTTGTTGATTAATTCATTCACTCAATATTGGTCTACACATTATATGTAGCCTGCACGCGCCGCCTTGATGTATCACAGGACAGAGGGACGACCGTTTACATACACACATTGTTGGATGAATCTGAAGGGGAAGTATGCGTGGAACGACATTATCCGTTCATGAAAAATTTGTTAGACATCCAAAATCTAGTCAAATTAGAGACATTGTTGTACTAGACTTAATTTGCATGCTATCTATGGATGAGGCGTGCTATTTTCTATCCGAACTTTGATGGATATCGATCGCTTTGCATGAGTTTCGTCTCGTAGTTAAAATGCGGTTTGCAATGTATGCGGCTAGGATTAGATAGCGTTTTCGTGTATCTGTGTTCGTGTATTGGTCCCTCCTGTCCGCGGACGGACGCGGGAGGATTTTTACGGGTTGACCATGAAGATGCCCTAAGTAGTGAATTTTTTTAGGGCTACCTAAGTATTTAATAGGAGCGGGAATGCAAGCATGCATTGTTCTGCTGCCAGGTGGCCGAAATCACTAGTTGCGGACTACTCGTTGCAAAGATCACTCCAACTCCCCAGGTTGCAACAAGTGGCGCACATGCAGCGCGCCACTTGTCGCAACCTGGGAGTTTTCCCTTTTTTCGTAAATCCGTTTATTCAAAACATTTTATCTCTCAAACCGTGCGTCCAAATCTCGAACCGCTTTCACCATTGGATTCCTCGCGTCGAGATCTTCAGCACTAGATACCATGTTGATAGGTTTTGACAAACTTTTTTGTCACGAAAAAACGGACGAAAAAACCGAACCGGGAACACGGGTTTTTCCCCTTTCCGAAAGACGCACGCCCGTGCCTCTCACGAAATCACAACCGTGCCTCTCGCGGAAGCAAAACCGTGACTTTCGTTTAAGAAAAAAAAGAAGAGAAAACGTGTTTTTTTCGTTTCCGAGGAGGCACGGCCGTGACTCACGTGAAATCACACCCATGCCTCTTCGCGAAAGAAAAAAAACAGAAGACGCATTTTTTTCGTTTCCGAGAGGCACGGCCGTGACTCTCGCGAAAGCACAGCCGTGCCTCTCGCGGAAGCAAATCCGTGACTCGCGCGAAAGGAAAAAAAATAGAAAACACGTTTTTTTTTCATTTCCGAGAGGCACGGCCGTGACTCTCGCGAAAGCACAACCGTGCCTCTCACGGAAGCAAAATTGTGACTCTCGCGAAAGGAAAAAAACAGAAAACGCGTTTTTTTCGTTTCCGAGAGGCACGGCCGTGACTCTCGCGAAAGCAAAACCGTGCCTCTCGCGAAAAAAAACCGTGACTCTCACGAAAGAAAAAAAGAAAACGCGTTTATTCGCGCAAAATAATTTTTTTTCGAAAATTTGTTTTGGTCAAAAAGCTAAGGAAGGCCGGTGGAAAACCGAAACCTCGAAAAAACTCAAGAATAACTGTTTAAATAGCCGAAAACGCTTGCGGAAAAATAAAAAAAAATCCGGAGGGAGCGCTTAGAGCACAACACGCGGCGAATGGCTGAGAGCGCGCCAAGTGGCGCTGATCGTTGCGAGGCTCCCGAAGGAGCGCTCGTTAACTAGTGGCTCCCCCAGGTGGCGGGGCAGGCTGCAAAACACGAGGAGGCTGACCTTGGGCCTTGTTTGTTGCGATCACTCGTTGGATTAAATCTCAGGGCCTCATAAGATAGTGATTGAACAAAAATAAAAATTCAGGCGCCTGACTGTTGGTCGGTCTAGCCTTTTTTTTGATAAAAGAAGGGCTCTCTGTTGGTGTCAAAACCGGCCGATCTCGGGTAGGGGGTCCCGAATTGTGCGTCTGAGGATCAAAGGTAACAGGAGACGGGGGACATGATGTTTACCCAGGTTCGGGCCCTCTTAATGGAGGTAAAATCCTACTTCCTGCTTGATTGACTTTGATGAGTATAGGGGTTACAAGAGTTGATCTACCTCGAGATCGTAATGGCTAAACCCTAGATGTCTAGCCTGTATGATTTGTGATAGCCTCTACGAGCTAAATCCTCTAGTTTATATAGACATCGGAGGGGCCTAGGGTTGTACAGACTCGGTTTACAGAAAAGGGAAACTACAGTCCGAGCGCCAAGCTTGCCATCCACGCAAAGGAGAATCCCATCCGGACATGGGGAAAGGCCTTCTATCTTGTATCTTCACGGTCCACTGATACGTCTCCAACGTATCTATAATTTTTGATTGTTTCATGCTATTATATTATCTGTTTTGGATGTTTAATGGGCTTTATTATGCACTTTTAAATTATTTTTGGGACTAACATATTAACCGGAGGCCCAGTGCAAATTGCTATTTTTTTTGCCTATTTGAGTGTTTCGCGGAAAAGGAATATCAAACGGAGTCCAAACGGAATGAAACCTGCGGTGTGTTTGTCGACATCCGATGAATTGTGGGTTTATGATCAAGATTATCTATGAACAATATTTGATTCTTCTCTGAATTCTTATATGTATGATTTGATATCTTTGCAAGTCTCTTCGAATTATCAGTTTGGTTTGGCCAACTAGATTGATCTTTCTTGCAATGGGAGAAGTGCTTAGCTTTGGGTTCAATCTTGCGGTGTCCTTTCCCAGTGACAGCAGGGGCAGCAACACACGTATTATATTGTTGCCATCAAGGATAAAAAGATGGGGTTTATATCATATTGCTTGAGTTTATCCCTCTACATCATGTCATCTTGCCTAATGCATTACTCCGTTCTTACGAACTTAATACTCTAGATGCATGCTGGATAGCGGTCGATGTGTGGAGTAATAGTAGTAGATGCAGAATCGTTTCGGTCTACTTGTCGCCGACGTGATGCCTATATACATGATCATGCCTAGATATTCTCATAACTATGCACTTTTTTATCAATTGCTCGACAGTAATTCGTTCACCCACCGTAGAATATGCTATCTTGAGAGAAGCCACTAGTGAAACCTATGGCCCCCGGGTCTATTTTCCATCATATAAGTTTCCGATCTATTTTATTTTGCAATCTTTACTTTCCAATCTATACCATAAAAATACCAAAAATATTTATCTTATTATCTCTATCAGATCTCACTTTTGCAAGTGGCCGTGACGGGATTGACAACCCCTTTATCGCGCTGGTTGCAAGGTTCTTATTTGTTTGTGCAGGTACGAGGGATTTGCGTGTAGTCTCCTACTGGATTGATACCTTTGTTCTCAAAAACTTAGGGAAATACTTGCGCTACTTTGCTGCATCACCCTTTCCTCTTCAAGGGAAAACCAACGCATGCTCAAGAGGTAGCAAGAAGGATTTCTGGCGCCGTTGCCGGGGAGATCTACACACAAGTCAAGACATACCAAGTACCCATCACAAACTCTTATCCCTCGCATTACATTATTTGCCATTTGCCTCTCGTTTTCGTCTCCCCCACTTCACCCTTGCCGTTTTATTCGCCCATTTTCCGTTCGTCTCTTTTTGCTTGCTTCTTGTGTGCTTGTGCGTTGGATTGTTTGTCACGATGGCTCAAGACAATACTAAATTGTGTGACTTTTCCAATACCAACAACAATGATTTTCTTAGCACTCCGATTGCTCCTATTACCGATGCTGAATCTTGTGAAATTAATGCTGCTTTGTTGAATCTTGTCATGAAAAATCAATTCTCTGGCCTTCCTAGTGAAGATGTCGCCACTCATCTAAAAAACTTTGTTGATTTGTGTGATATGCAAAATAAGAAAGATGTGGATAATGATATTGTCAAATTGAAGCTATTTCCGTTTTCGCTTAGAGAATGTGCTAAAACTTGGTTCTCTTCTTTGCCTAAAAATAGTATTGATTCATGGAATAAGTGCAACGATGCTTTTATCTCTAAGTATTTTCCTCCCGCTAAGATCATCTCTCTTAGAAACGATATTATGAATTTTAAGCAACTTGATCATGAGCATGTTGCACAAGCTTGGGAGAGGATGAAATTAATGATACGTAATTGCCCTACACATGGTTTGAATTTATGGATGATTATACAAAATTTGTATGCCGGATTGAATTTTGCTTCTAGAAATCTTTTAGATTCGGCCGCGGGAGGCACTTTTAAGGAAATCACTTTAGGAGAAGCTACTGAACTCCTAGATAATATTATGGTTAATTATTCTCAATGGCACACCGAAAGATCTACTAGTAAAAAGGTTCATGCGATTGAAGAGATTAATGTTTTGAGTGGAAAGATGGATGAACTTATGAAATTGTTTGCTAATAAGAGTGTTTCTTTCGATCCTAATGATATTCCTTTGTCCACTTTGATTGAGAATAATAATGAATACATGGATGTGAATTTTGTTGGTAGGAACAATTTTGGTAACAACGCGTATAGAGGAAACTTTAATTCTAGGCCGTTCCCTAGTAATTCCTCTAATAATTATGGTAATTCCTACAACAACTCTTATGGAAATTTTAATAATATGCCCTCTGATTTTGAGACTAGTGTTAAAGAATTTATGATTTAGCAAAAGAATTTCAATGCTTTGCTTGAAGAAAAATTGCCTAAGATTGATGAGTTGGCTAGGAACGTGGATAGAATTTCTCTTGATGTCGATTCTTTGAATCTTAGATATATTCCACCTAAGCATGATATCAATGAGTCTCTCAAAGCCATGGGAATTCCCATTGATGAGTGCAAAGAAAGAACCGCTAGGATGCGTGCTAAAAAAGATTGCTTTGTGAAAGCGTGTTCTTCTAGTTTTCATGATAATAATGATGAAGATCTAAAAGTGATTGATGTGTCCCCTATTAAATCTTTGTTTTCCAACATGAATCTTGATAAAGATAGGACTGGAGATGAGTCAACTTTAGTTAAAGGGCGTCCCAATGATTCGGAGTTTTTAGATCTTGATGCAAAAATTGGTAAAAGTGGGATTGAAGAGGTAAAAACTTTACATAGCAATGAACCCAATATTTTGGATCTCAAGGAATTTAATTATGATAATTTCTCTTTGATAGATTGTATTTCCTTGTTGCAATTCGTGTTAAATTCTCCTCATGCTTATAGTCAAAATAAATCTTTTACCAAACATATCGTTGATGCTTTAATGCAATCCTATGAAGAAAAACTTGAATTAGAAGTTTCTATCCCTAGAAAACTTTATGATGAGTGGGAACCTACTATTAAAATTAAGATTAAATATCATGAATGCTATGCCTTGTGTGATTTGGGTGCTAGTGTTTCCACGATCCCAAAAACTTTGTGTGATGTGCTAGGTTTCCATGAATTTGATGATTGTTCTTTAAATTTGCATCTTGCGGATTCCACCATTAAGAAACCTATGGGACGGATTAATGATGTTCTTATTGTTGCAAATAGGAATTATGTGCTCGTAGATTTCATCGTTCTTGATATAGATTGCAATCCTACATGTCCTATTATTCTTGGTAGAGCTTTCCTTAGAATGATTGGTGCAATTATTGATATGAAAGAAGGAAATATTATATTCCAATTTCCATTAAGGAAAGTCATGGAACACTTTCCTAGGAAGAAAATTAAATTGCCTTCTGAATATATTATGAGAGCCACTAATGATTTGCATACCAAAGATGATAATACCTAGATCTATTCTTGTTTTTATGCCTAGCTAGGGGCGTTAAACGATAGCGCTTGTTGGGAGGCAACCCAATTTTATTTTTATTCCTTGCTTTTTGTTCATGTTTAGTAATAAATATTTCATCTCTCCTCTGGTTAGATGTGGTTTTATGTTTTAATTAGTGTTTGTGCCAAGTAAAACCTATAGGATCTTCTTGGGTGATAATTATTTGATCTTGCTGAAAAAGTCAGAAACTTTCTGCTCACAAAAACAATTGTTAAAACTCACCAGAAAGTGATAAAATACTGATTCCAATTGCAGTAGATCAACAATCAAATTATCTACGTCATCCTATTTTGGTAGATTTTTCTGAGTTACATAAGTTTGCGTTTGATGCAGATTACTACAGACTGTTCTGTTTTTGACAGATTCTATTTTTCGTGTGTTGTTTGCTTATTTTGATGAATCTATGGCTAGTATCGGGGGGTATGAACCATATAGAAGTTGGAATACAGTAGGTTTAACACCAGTATAAATAAAGAATGAGTTCATTACAGTACCTTAAAGTGGTGGTTTGTTTTATTTCGCTAACGGAGCTCATGAGATTTTCTGTTGAGTTTTGTGTTGTGAAGTTTTCAAATTGTTGGGTAAAGATTTGATGGATTTTGGAACAAGGAGTGGCAAGAGCCTAAGCTTGGGGATGCCAAAGGCACCCCAAGGTAAAATTCAAGGACAACCAAAAGCCTAAACTTGGGGATGCCCCGGAAGGCATCCCCTCTTTCGCCTTCATCTATCGGTAACTTTACTTGATGCTATATTTTATTCACCACATGATATGTGTTTTGCTTGGAGCGTCTTGTATGATTTGAGTCTTTGCTTGTTAGTTTACCACAATCATCCTTGCTGTACACACCTTTTGGAGAGACACACATGAATCGGAATTTATTAGAATACTCTATGTGCTTCACTAATATCTTTTGAGCTAGATAATTTTGCTCTAGTGCTTCGCTTATATCTTTTTAGAGCACGGTGGTGGCTTTATTTTATAGAAATTATTGATCTCTCATGCTTCACTTATATTATTTTGGGAGTATTTTAGAACAGCATGGTAATTTGCTTTGGTTAAAAAATTTAGTCCTAAAGTGATGAGCATCCAAGATAGGTATAATAAAAACTATCATATAAAGTGCATTGAATACTATGAGAAGTTTGATTCTTTATGATTGTTTTGAGATATGACGATGGTGATATTAGAGTCATGCTAGTTGAGTAGTTGTGAATTTGAGAAATACTTGTGTTAAAGTTTATGATTCCTGTAGCATGCACGTATGGTGAACCGTTATGTGATGAAGTCGGAGCATGATTTATTTATTGATTGTCTTCCTTATGAGTGGCGGTCGGGGACGAGTGATGGTCTTTTCCTACCAATCTACCCCCCTAGGAGCATGCGCGTAGTACTTCGTTTTGATAACTAATAGATTTTTGCAATAAGTATGTGAGTTCTTTATGACTAATGGTGAGTCCATGGATTATACGCACTCTCACCCTTCCACCATTGCTAGCCTCTCTAATACCACGCACCTTTCGCCGGTATCATACACCCACCATATACCTTCCTCAAAACAGCCACCATACCTACCCATCATGGCATTTCCATAGCCATTCCGAGATATATTGCCATGCAACTTTCCACCGTTCCGTTTATTATGACACGCTCCATCATTGTCATATTGCTTTGCATGATCATGTAGTTGGCATCGTATTTGTGGCAAAGCCACCTTTATAATTCTTTCATACATGTCACTCTTGATTCATTGCATATCCCGATACACCGCCAGAGGCATTCACATAGAGTCATATTTTGTTCTAAGTGTTGAGTTGTAATTCTTGAGTTGTAAGTAAATAAAAGTGTGATGATCATCATTATTAGAGCATTGACCCAGTGAGGAAAGGATGATGGAGACTATGATTCCCCCACAAGTCGGGATGAGACTCCGGATGAAAAAAAAGAGAAAAAAGAGGCCATAAAAAAAGAGAGAAAGGCCCAAACAAAAAAGAACGAGAGAAAAAGAGAGAAGGAACAATGTTACTATCCTTTTACCACACTTGTGCTTCAAAGTAGCACCGTGATCTTCATGATAGAGAGTCTCCTATGTTGTCACTTTCATATACTAGTGGGAAATTTACATTATAGAACTTGGCTTGTATATTCCAATGATGGGCTTCCTCAAAATGCCCTTGGTCTTCGTGAGCAAGCAAGTTGGATGCACACCCACTTAGTTTCTTTTGTTGAGCTTTCATACACTTATAGCTCTAGTGCATCCGTTGCATGGTAATCCCTACTCACTCTCATTGATATCTATTGATGGGCATCTCCATAGCCCGTTGATATGCCTAGTTGATGTGAGACTATCTTCTCCTTTTTGTCTTCTCCACAACCACCATTCTATTCCACATATAGTGCTATGTCCATGGCTCACGCTCATGTATTGCGTGAAGATTGAAAAAGTTTGAGAACATCAAAAGTATGAAACAATTGCTTGGCTTGTCATCGGGGTTGTGCATGATTTAAATATTTTGTGTGATGAAGATAGATCATAGCCAGATTATATGATTTTGTAGGGATAACTTTCTTTGGCCATGTTATTTTGAGAAGACATGATTGCTTTATTAGTATGCTTGAAGTATTATTATTTTCATGTCAATATTAAACTTTTGTCTTGAATCTTTCGGATTTGAACATTCATGCCACAATAAAGAAAATTACATTGAGAATTATGCTAGGTAGCATTCCACATCAAAAATTCTGTTATTATCATTTACCTACTCAAGGACGAGCAGGAATTAAGCTTGGGGATGCTTGATACGTCTCCAACGTATCTATAATTTTTTATTGTTCCATGCTATTATATTATCTGTTTTGGATGTTTAATGGGCTTTATTTTGCACTTTTATATTATTTTTGGGACTAACCTACTAACCGGAGGCCCAGTGCAAATTGCTGTTTCTTTTCCTATTTCAGTGTTTCACAGAAAAGGAATATCAAACGGAGTCCAAACGGAATGAAACCTTCGGAGGATCGTTTTTGGAACAAACACAATCCAGGAGACTTGAAGTGGACGTCAAGGAAGCAACGAGCCTGCCACAAGGTAGGAGGGCGTGCCCAGGGGGTAGGCGCGCCCCCCATCCTCGTGGGCCCCTCGTGGCTCCACCGACCTACTTCCTTCTCCTATATATAATCTTATACCCTGAAAACATCCAGGAGCACCACGAAACACTTTTTCCACCGCCGCAACCTTCTGTTCCCGTGAGATCCCATCTTGCACTACAGGAATCAGCTACTTTAGGGTTGCGGACGGCAAAGGCCTTTGCCGTCTGCCGCGGACGGCAAAAGGCTCCGGCAAAGTAGGCTATGGTAAAGAGCTTCTTTGCCGTCTGCTTTCTGAAGCGGACGGCAAAGGGGCCTTTGCCATCAGCGGCGGACGGCAAAGAAAGCCGACGGCAATAAATTCACTGTTAGTCCATTAGGCGTCTAACGGCAGCCTTTGCCGTCCGCCGCTGACGGCAAAGACTGCAGGCTCTTTGCCATCTGCTGGCAGATGGCAAAGAGACCAAATAGGCATTAATTCTGTTTCTTCTTATATCCATTCATTTTCACAGAAAATCAAACACACACACACACACACACACACACATATATATATATATATGACCAATATAGGATATCCAACACATGTTACCAATAATAGCAAGTTTCATCCATACATATACATAGTTTCATCAATATTACACAGTTTCATCCATAGGTAGCAAGTTTCACAAAGTAAAAACAAAAACTAAAGACAAGCACTCCATATCTGAAATTACAAGAAATGACCTAAAACTAAATATCTATTTTCCTAGGCAGCACACACTTGACCACCAGAGCAGCTTGTTGGACCGTTGTATCTGTGGAGCACAAAACAGCAGTCAGCCTGATTAGAAATTTTAAGGAGAGCAGTGCTAGTTTAAGAGTTATGAACAAATAGAAATGGTGCATAAATTCCTATTATTCAACAAACATAAGTTATTTCCAAGTGAAACACGGGGCAATGTCATCCACTTCAAAATAGAACAGAACACACAGGTACACACATCGTCAAGTTTTTTCCACAAATGAGTTACTGATTGAGTTCAAGAAATGACCACTGCATCTTGGTTCACAGGACCTAAAAACTCATAAATAGGAAAATCACTGTGTTGCAATGTCATGCCCTCTCTTGATACAATATGATCAACCGGATGTTTGAGTGCATCAAAGAAAACCATAGGAGTTTTTCATGGCCGCATATTACAATCATATGGAATAATTTGAAGCAGAGAGGCCCCAAAAGGGGAAATCATGTTGTGTGGGAAAAGAGAATACCATTCACCGCAATGAAAAATATAGCATGCCAGAATCACTATGAGCACAATCGAATTGAGTTATCTAAGCAATTTGACAATCAAATGGAGTTAACACGGCCCCAGTGTTAGGGATTTAGTGACGGCAGCAGTCTGCCAGCCGGCTTCCTCAATAGAAGGGACAGACCCGGTGCTAGAAGCAGAACAAGAACGTTGATACACAAGATAAGCACAAGCCCTTGAGATATGTCTGCTTGGCAGAACAATTAATTAACCTCTAGAAGCAGAAGAAGCACGTTGATAGACAAGTTATTATGAAGAACCAACCTTGAGAGCGGTCTGCTTGCGCAAGATATCATTGGACTTGTGGACAAGAAAACAGTATAATCCTAGGCTGTGTCAGGTAACAACAATGTGGAGCAAGGTATCATGGTCATAAACAGCTAGGCTGACATGGTTATGAACAACTAGACTAGAACAGTAAGAGGGCAGTGAGGATTGATGAACCATCATCATTAAATAAAGAAGAAAAAAAGAACATCCTTGGTTGCAGGTGGTAATAAAAGAGCTAGACTGGAGCAGGACAGTGGTGTGTGACAAGTTAGAGAAGAAAACAGCATAATCTTGGGCTAAAAGGCAACAGCTGGGTTTCGCCAGAGGAAGTTGGCACATTTCCTGCATCCGGTCAGTCCACTGTGAACCCCCGAAGGGGCCAAGAACAGGAGCGATAACTAGTGCTTGCTGTGATGCGAGTTGACCGCGAATCTAGACTAGCAGAGCAAAGCAGAACGGCGATGGAAACAAGGAAACAGAGATGGGGGTGAACAGAGCAGGGGACCTTTTGTGGCGCGTCGTCGTGGTCGGGGTGGACGATGTCGTCATGGTCGAGCTCGAGGTCGGACTCGACGATGTCCTCGTCGAGCTCGTCGGGCTTGGGGGTGGGGTCGCGCATGTCCTGGTCGTCCTCCCCCTCCTCCTCCTCATCATCGTCGTCGTCGATGTCGTCCATGGACCTCGCCTGCGCTTCCAAATCCAACATAAAAAAGGAGATCAGACAAGAAAAGAAACATAGGATCGGGGCCGGGGAAGGAAGGGGAAGGGACGCGGAAGATCGGACCTTGGGGGCGGCGGGCTTGGTGGAGGAGGCGGCGGGCTTGGCGGAGGAGGCGGCGGCGGCGGATCTGAGCGAAGGAGACAAGGGTGAGGGGAAATGGTGAGGTGGTAGCGCGCACCGGTGGGCGGAGGCGAGGTGGCGCAGCGGCGCGGGGTCGGGAGGCTCTCGGCTGTGGGGCGGGCGTCGTCGAATCCCGCCGGAGCTCGCCGGAATCAGCCGGCGTAGCTTCTCACGGGAGGAAGAGGGAGAGACGGGCGGGAGAGAGAGGGGATAGGGATAGAGGAGGTGGGGCAACGGCGGGGTGGGGCTCGGCCGTTAGTTAGGTCGCATCTTTGCCGTCCGCTTTGTTTCCTCTTTGCCGTCTGCTAGCAGACGGCAAAGAGGGGGGCCATTAAGTTTTTTCCAATTAGCTCGTTTAGTGGGGCCAGCTCTCTATTTGCCGTCAGCCAGAGGACGGCAAAGAACAGGCTGATGGCAAAGACCTTCTTTGCCATCAGCCAGTTCTTTGCCGTCCGTTTTCCTGAAGCGGACGGCAAAGACCTTCTTTGCCGTCAGCCAGCAGACGGCAAAGAACTGGCAGACGGCAAATAAGCTAATTCCAGTAGTGTTGGGGCCTTTTCCGGCGCTCCGCCGGAGGGGGAATCGATCACGGAGGGCTTCTACATCAACACCATAGCCTCTCCGATGATGTGTGAGTAGTTTACCACAGACCTTCGGGTCCATAGTTATTAGCTAGATGGCTTCTTCTCTCTCGTTGGATCTCAATACAAAGTTCTCCTCGATTCTCTTGGAGATCTATTCGATGTAATAATTTTTGCGGTGTGTTTGTCGAGATCCGATGAATTGTGGGTTTATGATCAAGATTATCTATGAACAGTACTTGATTCTTCTCTGAATTCTTATATGTATGATTTGATATCTTTGCAAGTCTCTTCGAATTATTAGTTTTGTTTGGCCTACTAGATTGATCTTTCTTGCAATGGGAGAAGTGCTTAGCTTTGGGTTCAATCTTGCGGTGTCCTTTCCCAGTGACAGCAGGGGCAGCAAGGCACGTATTGTATTGTTGCCATCGAGGATAAAAAGATGGGGTTTACATCATATTGCTTGAGTTTATCCCTCTACATCATGTCATCTTGCCTAATGCGTTACTCTGTTCTTACGAACTTAATACTCTAGATGCATGCTGGATAGCGGCCGTGACTCTCGAAAGCACAACCGTGCCTCTCACGGAAGCAAAATCATGACTCTCGCGAAAGGAAAAAAAAACAGAAAACGCGTTTTTTCCGTTTCCGAGAGGCACGGCCGTGACTCTCGCGAAAGCAAAACCGTGCCTCTCGCGGAAGAAAAACCGTGACTCTCACGAAAGAAAAAAAAGAAAACGCATTTTTTCGCGCAAAATAATTTTTTTTTCGAAAATTTGTTTTGGTCAAAAAGCTAAGGAAGACCGGTGGAAAACCAAAACCTCGAAAAAACCCCCGGAAAAAACCGTTTAAATAGCCAAAAACGCGTGCGGAAAAATAAAAAAAATCCGGAGGGAGCGCCTAGAGCACGACACGTGGCGAATGGCTGAGAGCGCGCCAAGTGACGCTGATCGTTGCGAGGCTCTCGAAGGAGCGCTCGTTAACTAGTGGCTCCCCCAAATGGCGGGGCAGGCTGCCAAACACGAGCAGGCTGACCTTGGGCCTTGTTTGCTGCGATCACTCGTTGGATTAAATCTCAGGGCCTCATAAGATAGTGATTGAACAAAAATAAAAATTCAGGCGCCTGACTGTTGGTCGGTCTAGCCTTTTTTTGATAAAAGATGGGTTCTCTGTCGGTGTCAAAACCGGCCGATCTCGGGTAGGGGGTCTCGAACTGTGCATCTAAGGATCGAAGGTAACAGGAGACGGGGGACACGATGTTTACCCAGGTTCGGGCCCTCTTAATGAAGGTAAAATCCTACTTCCTACTTGATTGACTTTGATGAGTATAGGGGTTACAAGAGTTGATCTACCTCAAGATCGTAATGGCTAAACCCTAGATGTCTAGCCTGTATGATTTGTGATAGCCTCTACGAGCTAAACTCTCCGGTTTATATAGACACCGGAGGAGCCTAGGGTTGTACAGAGTCGGTTTACAGAGAAGGGAAACTACACGTCTGAGCGCCAAGCTTGCCATCCACGCAAAGGAGAATGCCATCCGGACACGGGAAAATGCCTTCTATCTTGTATCTTCAGGGCCCACCAGTCCGGTCCATGTCACATAGCCCGGCCATCCGAGGACCCCCTAATCCAGGACTCGCTCACTCTCCCCCTCCGATTTTCATTAACGAAAACCATAGCATCCGAGCGAACAAAACTACGAAAGAAACCAAAAGCACAGGTCTAGCCCTGCTTTCCTCCCTCTCAGGTCCAGCCCAAACCTCACCAGGGAGGCTTGCCAGAGCCCCCCCCCCCCCCCCCCCCCCAACGATTACAAACCTGTCTTACACATCCAGAGGCAACATCATGTTTTACTCTCCTAAAGTATCAAAATCATAACAAGTGTTGTTTCATTTGGTTTTGGTTCATGTGGTTTTGATACTTTAGGTACACGTACTCATGAAACAACACTTTCTATGCTTTTCATGTTCATGTGCTTTAATTCCTTGAATCCAATCAGGGCATGTGCATAGTGTCAATATTTTGGACCATTCAGAAGACCCTAGGGACCTTGTAGTCAACTATTGGCTTCTTATCCTATTAATGAAACCTTAGCAGCTCTTTCGCTGATTTTCAGAGAGAGAGAAAAAAGTCAGTCCACCTACAAATGCTACAAGTTTACAACACACGAAGCAACCCAAACGCCATCATCACGTAGTCCGTATGTAACCGAGCGGGGAAGTTTTGCGGATATGGCACCCGAAGTCAAGCATTCCATCACGCATCGCCAGTCAGCAAGGAACCTTTCGCCCTCGTCCTCCCCACGACTCCACCCGGCAGCCTTCTCCCCTTCCACACCGCCTTCGCCTTTGGCCTTTTTGTTCCGTTTCAGTTGGTGAGGCAGGCGATCGCCGAGTTGGACAAGCAACCAACCCCCGCGAAGACAAACACGGCCAGCCACCGTCCGCACGCCACACGATCCGTACCAGCCCGGGCGGGACCGGTCTACCCGTGCGCCTGTTTCTTGGTGCGATGCAACAAGGTCAGTCGGATGGGTCAATTTCTTCCACGGGGGATGTGACTTTTGGAATGGAGAAGTATACTATACTAACCGTGGTACCGCACTGGTTGGTCATGGAATCTTCTTCCTAGTTCCGGGTTCAAAGTGATGATGGCAACCCCTCTGCCTCCGCGGGGTTGGTGCAGTAGGACTCGCTGTACGACTGTGCAGATACGCGTGACATCGACGTGCTGAATGCCATTTCATGGCCCCAGAGGCCCTTATTTAGTGGCCTAATTTTCGAAAAACAAATCTAAACGATTAGGGCGTTGATTGACGCCTCCTTGGTCAGCGTCGCGTCATTTCCTTCCTTAACAATAACAACGAAAGCAGCAGCGGCCTCTGCACTTGATGATCCGTCCAATACACTCTCTCATCTCGCCTGTATTCAGATTTGAAGGGACGGTGGTCGACTGAATCTTCCAGGAAGTAGCTCCTGTAGCCGAGAGACGGGTCCAGACACAGAAGCGTAGACTCGTTTGTGCTTGTGGCGCCGTTTTCCGTCTGTGGCGTTGGGATTAAAGTTCAGTTAGACCAGAAGGATACTACATACAGGTGGCGGGAGAGCGAGAGGAGGAAGAGGACAAACCGATCGGCGATCGACGGATGGATGCAGCGGGCAAAGCCGCCACCGAATCGAGAAAATCCGCTTTCGACGCGTCGCTTTTCCACGAGCTCGCTTTTTCTCTGAAGAAGAAAAAACGAAAGATAAGCGAAGGGAGAAGAAATTCCGGTCCCGACATTTCTCGAAGCATTAGATTAGAAGCGGCCCAGGTGCGTTGACGAAAGGACACCCGATTCGTCCCTGCCCACTCCATACACACGTCCCACCGTGCACCACGCGCACACCTGCCACGTGGCCGCGAACCCCGTCCCGGTCCACGGTGGGAGCTGTCCACGGAGCACAGCGGAGCGCGCAGAGGCCACGGCTCTGGGGAAGCGAGGGGAAGCTTCTTATTTGGACCGGCCGGGGGCGAGCACGCACTGAGACCAGAGCCCCGAAAGCAACCGCCGCTCTCGCGACGGCGTGGCGACAACCCCTCGCCCTCTGTCTCTGCCTCTCCGCCCTTTATATCCCCCGGGGCTGCAGAGGGAGGCGAGGCTAGCGGAGGTAGAAGAAGAGAGGAGAGCCATCGCGGCAACCACAGACAAACCCAGCTGAAAGGCGCACACACCACCGTGCCGGTTACATGGGAGGAGGCCGCGGTCTGGTCACCGGGTTCTACGTCTGGGGCTGGGAGTTCCTCACCGCGCTGCTCCTCTTCTCCGCCGCCGTCTCCTGCTAGATACCTCTGCTTCTTGCTCATATACATACATACTCCAAACTTATTAGTATTAGGTAGAGAGACAGCGATCTGTTAGGTGATTAAGCCGGCGAGGATGGCCGGGGCGGCGGCGCAGCAGCAGAAGGGTGGAAGTGGTGGTGGCGGTGGTGCTGTGAGGGTCGGCGGCGGAGGGCCGGCGCCGTTCCTGACCAAGACGCACCAGATGGTGGAGGAGCGCGGGACGGACGAGGTGATCTCGTGGAGCGAGCACGGGCGGTCGTTCGTGGTGTGGAAGCCGGTGGAGCTGGCCCGCGACCTCCTCCCGCTCCACTTCAAGCACTGCAACTTCTCCTCCTTCGTCCGCCAGCTCAACACCTACGTACGTACCACTCTCTTCCTCTACCTCTGCCTTCACTAAATTATTAATCACTCCCATCTGCACTGTTCAACGATCGACGACTTGAGTAGACTACTATAGCAGGTAGAGTAGAGTATGCAGTATGCGTTCTTGTTTGGTTTTAATTATTATTATCTGGAAAAAAAAAGTATCTCGCTCGTCCTCTAAGAGTGATTAGTGATTAGAGATGCAAGTGATGGATCCATATGCCAGTAGCTTGTACCAGAAGAGATTATTATGATGAGATGCGCTCGGCTGCTTCCAGACACGCCCCTGACGTGTCCACGGAAAGCTCTCGGCCCTTCTACCTTTTGTTCTCCACACGACATATTAGTGCGTACCCACGCTATCGTAGTAGGAGCACTTAGCAGGGGTACAGATTGAGCGCACAGCCGGTGGATTCTTTTCCGGCCAGGAAGCTCGTACTCCTCGCTAGGGGTAGTAGTAAGAACTATTGTCACCGAGACCGAGGTAAGGCACGTGGCATGCACGAACGGATGTTTCTGGTTGGGAGTTCATCTTGCTGTCTCGGCCGTACACGTCCTAGAATGGATATACTACACATACGGCTAGCCAGCGCACATGTTCCACTGTTCGCGGTGGGGTCTCCGTTCAAAAGCGCGTGTGGACTTTGGGCAAAGCGAACGGGTGAAACATCTCGAGCTAGCTAATTACATATACTCCTACTGATGATGTTTGTTGCACGGACAAATCCGGATTACCGGCTACTAGTAGTGCAGAAGAAGTACATGGAAGAAGGTGACACATAAAAAAAGGCTACTAGTACCTTATTTTTCCTAGTAGGCTGTTTGTTGGAACAATATGGAAGAAAGATGACGCTCGAAAAGCTTTTTTGGTCGACCTAAAACGTAGAAAACGAGCAAAGCGTTTCACTTGTCGTGTCATGCAACGATATGTATATAAAAAAGTCTCCTTGTGCTGACCATTGACAGGGTAGGTGACAACAAAACTAGCTACGTGTGCGTGTGCCGTCTGCAAGTCAACAAACCATTCAGTTTCCCACGCTTGAGCGTACACGCTTGGACATTAACGCAAAAATAAAATAAAATAGTGGACCGTAGCTGCTTGGAAAATAGAGAGAAAAGACAGTGCAACTTAGAGGGGTGGTGAAAAAACGTGACTAGTGCTGAGTGTCGATGTCGCCTTCGCCTTCTCCTTTTGACAAAATGTGGCCGGTTATCTGGACGTGACGGTCTGCATGCATCATTATGATGCAGAGACCGGGGGTATACCTCCATTTAAAAAAAAAAAAATCTGGACGTGACGGTCACCAAATACCATAAGTGTGCAAATGATCGAAAGGAAGGACGGACGGACGGACGCGCCACCACGCTAGAGAACGGGTTTCACGAAAGCAAATTTAGTGCTTGCCCATCACTGTTTGACACCCCACGAGGTTGAGGTTTTAATTTAGTGCGTCCTCGGTCCTCATTTGGGATTACGCGGGGACTAGAAGCTTGGTGGAACTTTCGACCGGATATTTTTGTGTCCTCTTCTGGAAACTACTCTAGGAAATAGAGCTTCTTTTATTTATTTTTACGAAATGGACTCAGATCTATTATAAATGTTTTAAAAAATATAGGTTCTTAAAATTCATGACATGCACCTATACAATGCACATTCATTCGTCATAGTGAAATACAATCTTCAATGAAAAGTGTCTACTAGAAAGTCCTCTAAAGAATGAATTCTTGCAAAAAAATCAAACAAAAGAGGTCATTTAACTATCCATAATTATTATTTTAATGTGCAAATCGAATTGGAAATCCTACAGAAAACAAGGTCGGTAGCATCAGATTTTATGCAAAGTTACCTTATTTCAAAAGTGGATGATGCTTCAGAGAGCATGGTCAATTTTTTTTATCATCTAGAATACAATCGTCAAAATGGCAAAATATTTTTCCCCGAAACATAGTCAAAGTTGCATACGGAGAGGTTGTCCGAAAGAACATCATCGTCGTTTGCTGTAGGATTCAGTAAGTCATAAACGTTTCATTTTTGTGTGTTTTTCTTATGTTTCTAGAATACCATGCTTCACCCACAAGAAAATTCAGCCAGCTCTCCCGACTAAAAGAAGATAACAGAAATAATCGCATGTTTTTTTATTGTTCTCGCTTAATGTGTTACGTTACTAAATTGCAATTTTTTTCGATATACTACATCTTTTGTTCCTAGACACGCGGCGTAGTTTGACTGTCGAATTCATGCTTTGACCATATATCTCTCCTACAATATGTAGTCAATGTCTACAAAATCATAGATCATACACGAGTGCTTTTTATTACGAATCTAATGATGTCTATTTTGCGCAACATAAACTATGTATTTTAGACTAACCGTTGGTCAAAGCATGCATTTGAATATGGTAAGTATATTTTTCGTCCTGAACTCAAGAAAGTTAAGAAAACGTTCAAATCCAAAGCCGCTAAAACTTAGTCCCTCAACTAATATTCCTTCACGGGGAGCTTGACCGGATGTAAGTCAAGATTGCTATTATCTTATAAAGAAGATAAACTTCAAATCTTCTAGTCTGCCCCAACTTTTTCGAGCCACTCTCCCAGTCAACGTTCAAAGCAAGAACGATGGCAAGCTTAAGAAAGTGCTAATTCCTTTGCTAGTTCCTTTGCTGCGAACGGGTGGAGTTGGTATCCCCAAATTGTTGTTCTCTTAAAACATCTGGCAAGGGGGTGTGTAAGAGTTCAAGGTCCTTTCTAAAGGCAGGCATTAGACTAGAGTTTCGTGAGCCGGGTTGTCTGTCTTTTTGTAGTGCGCAAGTCAGAGTGCACTTTAAAACCAGATAAGTTCCATCCCTGATAAAGCTTCGGGTGGTTTGTGTGTGACGAGGACCCGGTATTGACTAATATTGGCCACGTGGCCTGGTTTTGACCTCTACCTGGGCCGTAGCACGCCCCTTAGTGCCAGCCAGCTGCCGCCGCCCCCTCTATGTTTAGGGTTCGTAGGGGATCGATAGAGTATGGGACAGGGAGAGAACGGCAAGGTGCCCTTAGCCAGTTAGCCACTTAAGTGATGTGGCGGTCGAAACCAGGCCACCATGGCCAATATTAGTAAATCCCGGGTCCATGTCATGCGCAAACCACCTAAAAAGTTATTGGGCCGAAACTTGTCTGGTTTTATTAGTTGATGAGGGATTGAGTTTTGGTGGTTTTGGAGTTGAGGGACGATTTCTAACTTCTCGAGAATTCAGGGACGAAAAATTATGCTTATCCCAAAAAAATATGCTTATCCCATTTGAATATAATTTCATATGATAATGCCCAATGAGTAAGATATAAATTGATGATGCCCCAATCTCGTAGGAATCAGTGAACCAAAATTAAGAAAAAGAAGACTCGCTAATGAGCTAGTAATGATACTCCCGGTGGATATGATGTTTACTTCCAACGGACAGTAGATGACACCCGGATATGTGTGATGTCGCTCAATGTAGTAAATAATATCGAAATATGTGGGACTAATGAAATATTTTAATGATTCTCTTTTGAAAATGTTTGGAAACATAGAAGGGAAATGTTTGAAAATGCTTCTTGATCGGCACATGTATGGAAATGTACCGCGTGGGATACTGACCAAACCGGTGTAAACTATATGCAGGGTTTCCGGAAGGTGGTGCCGGACCGGTGGGAGTTCGCAAACGAGAACTTCCGGCGAGGCGAGCAAAGCCTCCTCTCCGGCATCCGTCGCCGCAAGGCTACGGGGACGACGACTCCCCAGTCCTCCAAAACCTGCGGAACCGGCGTAAACGTCGCGTTCCCTCCGCCGCTGCCCGCTCTGCCTCCCGCATCTGCCAGCACGTCCGGCACCGGCAACGACCACAGCACCTCCTCGGCGTCCTCGCCGACGCGCCCGGATCTCAGCAGCGAGAACGAGCAGCTCAGGAAGGACAACCACGCGCTGGCAGCGGAGCTGGCCCTGGCGCGGCGGCACTGCGAGGAGCTCCTGGGCTTCCTCTCCCGCTTCCTGGACGTCCGCCAGCTTGACCTGCGTCTGCTGATGGACGAAGACATGCAAGGCGCTGCCGGCGGCGCAC
The DNA here is from genome assembly GCF_002575655.3 of Aegilops tauschii subsp. strangulata. Lineage (NCBI taxonomy): Eukaryota > Viridiplantae > Streptophyta > Magnoliopsida > Poales > Poaceae > Aegilops > Aegilops tauschii. The sequence continues at coordinate 366,807,333 of NC_053039.3, forward strand.
GCTCGGCGGACCAAGAGCACTGCTGCGAGAAGAAGGTGAAGCTGTTCGGCGTGGTCCTCAAGGACGCGTCGGCGAGGAAGAGGGGCCGGTGCGACGAGGCGGCGGCCAGCGAGCGGTCGATGAAGATGACGAGGATCGGGGAGCCGTGGGTCGGCGTGCCGTCATCCTGCCCGGCGCGCTGCGGCGGCGGGAACTGATGCGCGCTTCGCCGCGGCCGGACGGCTGCACCCAGCAGGCGCGCGCGCGCTATTGTACATTTGTACGCGTGCATGGGCAGCATGGCTACGCTGATGGCAAGTTGGCAACAAAGCCAACAATGGATGGACCCATTCCATCAACGTTGTTCGTATACAAAAAAAAAAAACTTTTAAGAAAAGCAAAGCTTTGGACACAAAAGTCCATAGCTACGTACCCGTGTAATAAGAAACTAAGAACTAATGCAGGTACGCTGGGAAGTAGTAGGAAGATTGGAAGATGGAAGCTCTCCTCCTTGTCGTGGATCCGATTACACACATAAATGTTTGCAGAACAAATGCTAGGAGCACTAAGTTTGACAAGGTGTAAAGCTATACACCCCATTTGAGATCTACAGATTGTATCCTGAGGTTCTGTCTTGAAATACATACTGATATTCTTTCTCTCCTCCATTTAATTATGTCCAGTTGCAAGAATTATAGTACTACCTCTGATCCATAATAAGTGTGGCAGTTTTGAACTAACCCAGTTCAAAACTGCGACAGTTATTTTGGATCGGAGGCACTACCTTTCTTCGAATGGAAATTGTAGTTTAACCTTGAAAGTGAAAAGGCTCCCTCTACTCAGTAGGAGGAGATGGATAAAAAAAGAAGAAAACTCTTAGGGGGAGATGCATAAAAGAAGAAACTCTCGTAGGAGCAGCGAGCGGAGGTCTGAGACTGTAGAGGCTGTGGCCCATTAAGAGCATTCCAACCGATGATGCATAATAGGGCGGTCAAAAAAATTATGGCATGAGAGAGAAGGTTTTAGGGCAGTAGATTTTTTTTTTTGCCGTAGCATATGATGTAAAATAGGACACCCAAATAAACATGGTCATTGCATATTTTGACATTTTGAATTACCGAATGTTCAAACTTGAATATGAGTTCAACTTAAACATGATACTCACTACGAAAGTACTACGATAGACACTACTACTGGCGCACTACTTGTCATCATCCCCAGAGTCGACATCATTTCACATTTTTAGGAATCACTCATCCGATCACTTTTGAACACAGCATAGTCGTCGTCATCACTCTTGAGGGGCCTGTCACATCCTCCTCCTTGATCTCCCTACCCTTCTTGCAATCCGCATTCCTCGTGGTGACGAATTGGCGCTCCTCCTCCATGAGGTGCGAATTGACCTCGAAGAACCTCGCCATAGCCACTGCATCACTCTCATTGGCAGTGTACTACTCCATGACTAGGCGGTCTTCTTCTCTTTGCGGGACACAAAATGCACGTCGGGAGCGAGGAACTCCGCCTCCGCGACGCTTGGAACATCGGGGAAGCTCATGTCGGACCTCGGTTGGCGGAACCTCCAAGCCACAAGGTCATACGCGCGGGTGGCGAGCTCCAACGTGTCTCTTCAGGGGCCTGCCACATCCTGCTCCTTGATCTCCCTATCCTTCTTGCAATCGGCATTCCTCGTGGCGATGAATTGGCGCTCCTCCTCTATGATGTGTGCGAATTGACCTCGGAGAACCTCGCCATAGCCACCACATCACTCTCATGGGTGGTGTACTACTCCACGACTAGGCGATCTTCCTTCTTCTCTTTGTGGGACACAAACTGCACATCGGGAGCGAGGAACTCCGCCTCCGCGACGCTTGGAACATCGGGGAAGCTCAGTTCGGACCTCGGTTGGCGGAAACCCAAGCCACAAGGTCATACGTGCAGGTGGCGAGCTCCGACGTGTCGTAAGTGCCGAGCCACGTCCACCGCCCGTTGCATGATATTCAGCGACCTAGCAGCCAGCCTTCCGGAGCCGAATGTGCACGGAAGCTCGTGCCGCTCGAGGGACAGCGGTGCGGCAACACCCTCGGAGAGCGGCGAGCCAACGAATCCAGCAAATGGGATGGTGCGGTGGTGGGGGGCGTGGATCCGACATGGGCGGTGTGGTGGTGGCAGGGGTGGACGAAATCAGTCTACACGACAACCGATGCGGTGGCGGCCAAATGGGTGGTGCAACAGCCGATTTAGTCGATGCGGTGGATGGATCCGGCGTGGGCGGTGATGATGGCCGGAATCTGGAGCGGCGTCGGCGTGCGGAGGCAACGGCTATGGAGCGGGATGTTTTTTCTGGGCGGTTGGGTTGTGCAGATTTTAAGGCAACCGCATGGCTAGTGTATATTTGTAGCACTTGGGGGATAAATATAGGGCTAGCTACCTCAATTTTTTGGCAACACCATATAGAAATAGGGATCTGCTGGAGCAGTGTTTTTGTTCCAAATACCTAAAAAATGATTTTTTTTGGCACTTTGGATCTGACGCACAACTAGTGGTCACTCTTGACCGAATCCATCCCATCCCCCCCCCCCCCCCCCCCCGCCGCCCCCAACAAAAATCATGGCAAAGGTGCATGGGTGGTGGTTTGAAGTCATGATCTCCTGAACGAAAGAGGGCCGAGCTTACAACGTTGTGAACAAATTGGGTAAAACTTGCTATATATTTGAAGCTAAAATGTTTGAATTCAATTTTCATTTTGAAGTTACGGCCGAAAAAATCTTCAAAATCTTAAAATTTTCAATCTTTGAAAAAAAATTCCAAAATTGTCCAATGTGCCCATTACATTATCAAAACATTTGCCATATTTTCTGGACAACATTTTTTTTTCAAAACTTGCCATGTGCATTTATATATTTTTCGGGGCATGAGCCCATTAGAAAATCTCAAAGTTGCCATGTTTTTAGAGGAGAAAATTTTCCAAACTTGCCCTATGCATTTTTATTGTGGTAGCATGCAATTTCATTATTTAGACAATGTCATTCTTTTCAATTACCCACAAATTTTTTTACTAATGACACCATGGTAGTTATATTGTAGGTACCATAGCAATTTAGTTATTTAGATTATGGTAGTTGTGTAGATAGCATGGCCATATCATTTTTTAGACCATGGCAATTTTATTAATTAGACCATGACAATTTCTTGTATGTAGCATGACCATTTTATTATTTCACCATGGCAATTTTTTAGTTAGACCATGGCAAGACCATGATAATTTGTTTGTAGGTAGCATGAATGCATGATAGTTTAATTTTTAGACCATGTAGACCATCGAATTTTTTCGTAAATATGCCATGCTTTTTGTGAAACAAATTTCTTTTGCAAAATTTCCATGTGATCATTTAGATACATTTCCATGTTTTTGCTATGTTTCTACATAACATTTTTTTTCCTTTCCATTTTTGCCATGCGATTACTTTTACTTTAACGGGCATCATTTCTATGCTATATAATATAGCATATTTTGTTTGTGCTTTAAGATGGCACATATTTTAATACTTTGATTATTGAAAATGGCCAAACATTTTTCAGTATATAGGTGAATTTTTATCATGAACATTGCAAAGTTCATTTTTATGGAATAATGGCAAGCGTTTTTTTTAATTACCGGGTTTTTTTAGCAACTACACGCTTTTATTAAACCTCTTGCAAAATGTTTCAGGTATGGTGACTGGATCATAGGGAAGATCTAGCGATTTCGCCCAATACCTAATGATGTAGCATGCTTTGCGAGGCTATGTGCCTCAAAATTACAAGTTATATTCACATACATGTAATAACAACTAGCAAAAAATTTTGCCTAGCCTGAATCTCCTGAATAATTGCACCATAGCTCGCGCTGGAACCCATCTTGACTTCTTTCACCAGATCCTGGAAATCAATGGCCAAATGGACTCTTGCGAGGTTCAGGTCCTCGGTAAGAGAGAGACCCTCTCTAGGCATGCCAAAGCTTCCAGACTAGTTGGATCAGTCACATTAGGCACTACAATGACCGACGCTCACAGAAGTCTGCCGCGGACTGGTTTTGATGTTTGAAAAGTTTTTGGTTTTTCTTTTTTACAAAAGAATGAAATTGAAGGGTAAGCAAGCCAAAATGTTCGCGCCGGAGATTTTCCTATAGCGAACATAAAGGTTCGCTCGCGCCTCCCTTCCAGAGGGAACCATACTTGCTAGGGAGGGTCTTCCGACCCTACGTACGCAAGGTATTGGGATCTATAGTTTTTTTTTGGCGGGAAGACTTCCAATCTATTCATCTTTAATCATGACAATACAACAAACATCAGAAATAATAAAAATTACATTCAGATCCGTAGACCACACATGAATAAAGTGTGCCTATGAGAAAAAATAACACATGAATAAAGCCTATCTCCTCCTTTGTTACTCCCTTCGGTCCAAGATAGTTGTAATGGTGACCACAACAACTATTCTGGAATGAAGAAAGTACTTGTTCTTTAATGTCCCTCTTCGTCATCATGTCCCTCCCAACCAAGCTGAGGTCGCCAAAGGAAAGGAGGCCAACATCGTGCCGAGTAGGCGAAACTGATGTGGATTAGACTAGGTTGGGAGTGACGTGAGAAAGAAGCGGGAATGAGATCGAGTTGTGTCGGATTAGGTTGGCGCCAACCATAACTTGATGGTAGGGGTGGACCCATCTTGGGCCGAGTAGGAGCCTAGGCCATCAGCCAATTCCAATTTTCTAGCTTTGAATGTGTCTACAATTAACCAAAGATTTGTGCGGGAGCTATATGTCACCCATGCCAAGACGTATTGCGTCTCTCCTACAGGGCGACATTATTGGACATGCCCAGTACTATAGGTTCCTTTGGCTTTTCTTCATTTTTTAATTTTTCTTTTTTTCTTCGCCTTTTTGGTTACTTTCTCGGCTTTATCGGTTTCTTTGATTTTCAGTTTGTTACACTGTTTTCTTCGGTTTACATCATTTTTTGAATTTTTCCCAACACATGTCTACTTTTTCACACAATGTATATATTTCGTATACATGAATAATATATTTTTATATATGTTTAATATTTTTCGAATACATAATTAATATTTTAAAATATTTTTTGAAGTCTACATTTTTTGTATACATAAAGAACATTTTATTATACACCTTTTGTGATTAAAAAAATTCAAATATGAAAAAAAATATACTGAAGACTGAATCATGTTATATTGGTTTCATTTTAAAAGGAACTGGGAAGCCTTTGTGGCTCTCTAATTCTCTAAAACCATTTTTAAATATATTATTTTATGTATACTGTTTTTCATACTCATTATTCATTTTTGGTATAAATATGAAACATTATTTTTATACATGGTTAACATTTCTAAATACAGGATTAACATTATTTTTAAATAATTTTTATATCTAATTTTTTCAGATACATTTTTGTATACATAAAGAACATTTGTCTATACATGTTTAACTTTTTTCAAATACAATGATTAACATTCTTTTCAAATACTTGTTTTCATGTCTCTTTATTTCATACACATTTTACATTTTTTGTATAATGCGAAATTTATATTATACTCATTTAACATTTTGTAAAATACTTGTTTGATATTTTTTCAAACATATGTTTTTGAATTTTTTTTGAATACGCATTATACATTTTTTCAAATATGCGTTGAAACATTTTTCTAATGCTATCAACATTTCATAAAGTGCACTATTTTTTTACACTGCATAAACATTTTAGAAAAAACTTAAATATTTATTTGTGGAATATATGTAAGTAAGAATTTTATGAAATATAAAAAAGGAATAACGAGAGAGAAAAAATGAAAAAGATTGAAGAAATGTACAGACCTGCTATTGGGCTGGCCTACTAGGGGCATGCATTCAAGTGCCGCTGCTTTCGTCCTTGCTATAAGCGAGGTATAGCCGCGCCCATACAATTGTTCCCCTCTTCACTTTTGTTTTTTCGGGGGCCTCTTCACTTGACCCTCATTGATCCCTCCAAAAAAAACTTGACCCTCACTGACTTTTTAGGCTGAGTCCACCAGTTGCCACCCCCCCCCCCCACCCCACCCCACCCTACCCCACCCCACACACACAAAGATGGGGAATACTCATCTTTTTTATGAGCAAAAGATAAGCTTCGCTCTCGGGTTTCATTTAAAGAAACTCTTTCTTCATCTTCAACAACAAAGCCGTACTTCCTTTTTTTTGGCGTACCAATAGGCTAAAGTTATTTTGGGCAACTGTCCCATTGCCAAACGACCGGGTCATGATTTGATTAGACCTGCACGGACATGCCATTGAATCTATGGCCCAGCATCCGCGTCTCACGGAATTCAGCTAGCCAATGCGCTGCAAGACAGTGCCACGGGGGCGAAAGATCGTTCGGCACCTGGGTGATCGAGCACCGTAGACCCGTGTATGCGCATTAGCTGGCTTTGGAGCCCCACCGCTCTCTCTTGCTCTCGGCCCCCCAACGAACCCAGATTCCCCGACCCGACACACAACGCCGCGCGCGCCAGGGCGCGTGTCGCAAAATATCGTCCCGCCCGACGTGTCGGTCCGCGCGCGCGGCCAGTGCGGCGCGCCCTTGGGACAATGCGGATCGACAAGGGGCCGGCAGCGGTGGCCAACTCCGGTGGCCGTGTATTCTGCGCGCGCAGCGCCATCATCATCATGCCGCTCGTACGTACGACCCTGCCGGCCCGGCCCGGCCAGCGCGGCGTGCGCGCGGACGGGAACGTGGCTGAAAGCGGAAGCCGAACCACCTGTATCTCCCGCGCGTCCGACGTGTGTGCCGGGCACTGTCACGCGTGAGCTGGACTCCAACGGCTTGTCGTGCCCGGGAGGGTGGGGGGTTTGCTGGACGCCAGCCCGCCGCTCCACAGCGGGACGAGCTGGAGCGGCCCGCGGGGCTGGTGTCATGGTGTCGCGTCCGGCCGGGGAGGAGGACATGGCGATGGCAGGTACTGTGCGGTGCTGGTACGTGCGTGGCGTTCGCGCGCTGGGGGAAGGGACAGACGGGGTACACCTGGTACTGGTACTTCTACAGGTGTGCCACTGTGCTGCTAGCAGTAGCAGGGTAGTCGTCGTCGTGGGAGGACGCGGACGCGGGAGGGTTTGGAAGCGGGCGCTCTGCTTGGCCAGCCCGTGACAGAAGTTTTGCATGCAAATCAGGGTGGTTCGTTAGGCACATCGATGTTGCCTGCTGGCTTACTGCTCTCTAGCTGATCGACACGAAGAGCGCACGACGCGTTCACATCTCTTTTTTCTTGAGGGAAGCGTTCACATCTTTTAAAAGAGAGCGATTGGATCGCCCTCGTTATTTCCCTTGCCTATCACGTGCCCTTTACCTTATCTTGAGACAAGTTTTTGCAACATCAGCCCTGTTGCAAAAAAAAAAAAAAAACTCTACAACAAAACTTCTGTCGCAAAAAAAAAAAAACTGCGGCAAGAACTCTCTTGCAAATAAAATACTGCAACACAACCTATGTTGTACAAAATATAGTAGCAACATAACCTTTGTTTCCGCAACAAGATCTCTGTTGTGAAGTAGAGAGAGACGTTGAGCCGACGGATTGTAGTACAAACACATTCAATTCAGTTGGTTTACTGAACCAATCTGCATGCATCGTCGTGATATTGTAGTTTTCTACCCTAACCAGTATTATAAATTGGATTGCACTATAAAACTTTTCTTTTTTTGCGAAGAACTGCACTACAAATCTGACATTAAATTTTGATCATGGCAAATCGAACGTTTTTATGACAAATTATGTTCTTCAAGGATGGCAAGTTTAGCTGACGAGCATCATAAATCCACCTTAGTTTATTTTTGTCAAACGATTACCGTTCTTTTAGACTAAATTTGTCATCATCGCGTCAATATAAATTGCCATGAAAAAAACAGATTTGCCGTGCTTAAATATCTAACATCAGATTTTTAGTGTTTGCGTATAAATTATGTGGGGAGCCTCACTGCTCTAGGCGCCCAGAATAGGATGATGGTCGTCCGATTTAAAGAACCCTCTCCTAGTTTAGTCAAATTTTCTTTTTTGTATTTTAAACAATCAATTCATTAATTAAGAAGAGAGTAGTACATAAGAAGTAATCAAAATTACAAGGACTCTATTCTTTCAGCATGAACAAGCTCAGATGATTCGTGCAGGCTAAGCCCCACAAATTCGCTCCGGCTTCAATTTTTGGAGTGGTCGGTTGCATGGTAGATATATTCCTAAAAATTCTCGCGTTCCAGTCGTTCCCAATTTCCCATAAGACAAGCATAATGAGTGAAGAAATTCCTTTCCAAGTGCGGCCATTACTCATGAGTCATGACAAACAAATCTCATCACTCAATGACCTTGAAGGAGTAACCAAGACTCCATGGATGTCGGCAAGCCCAAACCAATCTTTGACATCCTCCAAATATGCCCCAAGACATGACACTTGTGACACTTGAACATAAGGTGTGCAGCCGTCTCCGGCTACCTCTTGCAAAGATAACACAAGACACAATTTGGCCACCCTCTGCAATCTGTCGGCCGTCCAAAATCGGTCCTGCAATATAAGCCAAGCGAAAACTTTTGCTTCGGCGGTGCCTAATTCTTCCACACCAGATGTTTCAAAGCAGAGGTAGCAACATGACCCACCTGTGTTGAATAGGCCGACTTGGCCAAATAAATGCCCGATGCGGTTCAGTTCCAGACAGTAGCATCCGGGATAGGTTCAATGAGCTGAACATCTTGCGTACATAGCCATAGGCGATACAAATCAATGATGTGTTGAACCATGAGGTCCAAGTTGGAATTGGTGTTATTATTCCATTAATCACTCATCATCTTGTCATTCAAATGTTGGAAGTCAATGAAACGCATGCGGTGCATTGACAATGGGAGGTCAAGGTAGCATAACGGAAAATGAGTCCTAGTTACCAAGAATGCTTGAAGAACCGCATCAAGGTATATCTGCAAACATCATATGGTGGCAACAAGGTGTTTCTGCACATTAGTAACAAGGCAGGTAAACACCCCTAAAATGTTGCAAAATGCACATGCGGTTGTCAATATCTTCTTTGTTAGGAGCCTTGAAAATGGACGCATCGTCGGCATATAAGGATGTGTGGAGGAAAGCTCTATGACACACAATTAGTGAAGGACGCTGGACTCGGTGGCCAAATCAAGCATGTGTTGAAAAGCATCGATGGTCAAGACAAAAACAGGTGAAAGAGGGCCGCCCTAATAAAGGCCCTTCCCATGTGTGATCATCTTCCATGGAAATCCATTAAGCATGACACGAGTATAATAAACGTAGCAAAGCCGTCAGCCAATCTTGAAACCTTGGCAGGAAACCTCTTTTGTGCAGAAGGTCAAGCAAACACTCCGAGTGCAGTGAGTCGAAGACCTTCTTGATGTCAAGTTTCAGCAAGAGCATTGAAGTGTTAGTCCGCTGCAGATGCATCTACATGAAATTATCATGAATGTTCACCATCTTAATAAAAGTGCTCTAGGCTCGCGAAATCAGTGTGTTCACCAAAGGAGCAAGCCTTGTGGCAAACATCTTTGGCACGACTCGGATGAGGCTAATGGGCTGGAAGGAAGTCAGAGATCACCTCATAACCTTCTTTCTTTGGGAGAAATACCACATTTGCCTGCGTGCATTAAGGTATATCTGCGAACATCAGATGGCGGCAACAAGCCGTTTCTACACATTAGTAGCAAGGCAGGTAAACATCCCTAAAATGTCGCAAAAAGCGCATGAGGTTGTCAATATCTTCTTTGATAGGAGCCATGAAAATGGACGCATCGTCGGCATATAAGGAGGTGTGGAGGAAAGCTCCATGCCACACAATTTGTAAAGGACGCTGGACTCGGTGGCCAAATCAAGTATGTCTTGAAAAGCATCGACGGTCAAGACAAAAAGAGGTGAAAGTGGGATGCCCTAATAAAGGCCCTTCCCATGTGTGATCATCTTCCATGGAAATCCATTAAGCATGACACGAGTATAATAAGTATGTAGCAAAGCCGTCAGCCAATCTTGAAACCTCGCCAGGAAACCTCCTTTCTGCAGAAGGTCAAGCAAATACTCCGAGTGCAGTGAGTCGAATACCTTCTTGATGTCAAGTTTGAGCAAGATCACTGAAGTGTTAGTCCGCTATGCATCTACATGAAATTATCATGAATGTTCCTCGTCTTAATAAAAGTGCTCTAGGCTTGCGAAATTAGTGTGTTCACCAAAGGAGCAAGCCTTGTGGCAAACATCTTTGGCATGGCTCGGGTGAGGCTAATGGACTGGAAGGAAGTCAGAGATCACTTAATTAATAACCTTCTTTCTTTGAGAGAAGTACCACATTTGCCTGCGTGCAAATATGAGAACATGGAGAAAACCGCCATGAGATCAGATTTGATGATGGGCTAGAAAGCCCTAAAAAGAGCGCTCGTGAAGTTGTCTAGTCCCAGGGCCTTGTCTCTAGACATCGACTTGATGGCAACGAGCACCTCTTCCTCAAACCGTCACCCGGATAGGTGAGATTGCTTGCAAGGAATTTCATGGCCCGCCATTTAAATTCATGGGCCCTCCATGCCCCCTTTTCATGGCTGAGGTGGAATGATGATGCACAATGAACTCCTTCTCCTTGTGTTAGGTGACCCGGTCATTCCCTCTCTTCTTGTGAATGAAATTCTTCCTCCGCCTAACATTTATCTTAATATGGAAATTCTTCATGTTGGCATCACCCTCTCTCTTGGATTTTTTGACATGAGCATATTGACGTTTCATCGGATTCTCAAGAACCGCAAACTGACTACTCTTCGTTTTAGCCTCTTACGCAAGTCTCGATCATCCAACGAGAGCTCTCTGGATTCCTGAGCAACCTCAAGCCAAAGGATAAAATCAAGTGTCATATGTAGGTGGAGCCTAGCTGAAGAAATAAAGGATTGCCTCCAACTTATCAACTTGATCAACTCCATCCTCCTCATCATGTGGAAAAGCACCTAGCAAGGCTCATGGTGTTCTGACAGCTCAACCCATATCGAGCTGACCATCTCTTTAAAGCACGCCATATTAATCCAGTAGGTCACAAAATTGAAACTGCACAGCCTCCTTGAAACACTTAGAGGAGCTAATAAAAACTAGCAATGCTTCGATAAGGATGAGCAGAGGGCATGAAGAATGTGGTCGCTGAAATGGACGTCTCAATCTGAGTTCCAAAAAACACTGTCCAACTTGCTCAAGGTTGGCGTTGCTCCACGTGAAACGACGGTTCTGTAAGCGGATTTCTCTAAGCTCGCATGCATTAAGGGTGGCATGAAATCTATTGATACATCGACGACACTCAATAAATCTAGGTAACATCTCCGTTGACAAGCCACTTGATCTCGGCAAAGGTTTATGAGCAATGACCTTTGCAAAAAATTGTGTGCCATCGGGCAAAAAAAAGTGGTGTGAAAGGACGTGCCTTCATGCCACTTGATGGTAGCAGATAAGCAAAAAGAGCCAATGTATAAGCCATCTGGCTCAACCACATCATCGTTCAACAACATCACAATCCCTTCCCTTGTGTCCGTCACAATCCTTTGCACAAAACAATGCAGCCTAAACTAGCCAATGTGGACACATCAATGACTTGTATACTCGATTCGTGGATGCACGCAATGTTGCACACTGAGGCGGCGATCGTCTCATGCTTGGTGGTTCTCCTGACGGACAGTTCAAACCATGGACATTCCAATTCACCATAGAGATATCATGTGTACACATTCATAAACTTGGAGCAACTTGATAGAACATAGATGACATTGCATCATGATAGATCAACATGAACAGTAGCAATAGGTGCACACACAACACAACTAGGAATTGGGCTAACAAATGGTGTGCCAGGCGCCCTCCTCTTTGACTCAATCAACTGCAAAAGGCAGTCCTCAAACCTATGGTCGGGGCAAATAGTTGACCTAGTAACCCTAGAGTTGAGCGCACCCAACACAAAAAGGCCGACCGGACAACCTCAAACTAGATACATAAAGATGCAACAACATAGAAACTGGGATTACACCTGGAAGCAATAGGGAGCATGCATCAGGTAACCATGTCGTGCACCTCCTCGTTCAGGGCGTCCTGTCCACCATGTCTCAACAGAGTAGCTTCCATCATCTTGGCCTGCTTGAAATTCAGACTGAACAACGCTCTCAGATCCACAATGGTTGTGCTAGGCAACTCCTTTTAAACATAGCAATAAAATTATGAACTGCACGCTCATTGATCTGTTCATCAGCATTAATGATGCTCAGACGCCGACACAGATCGCTTAGCCATCATTGTGATCGGCATACCACAGTGTAATAGGCTATCATGTTGCATAGACCCATGCATGATAGCTATGACAACATGACAATACTCCCATGCGATGTAATAACACTATGATATGTGGTTTCATGCATGTAATGGGATAATTGGACGTGGATCAGTATTTTCTTACAAAAATATAATGTAGGTGGGGATAGGGATGACCTATTCTTGATAGAGAGGAAAAAATATGCCTTGTTATGCACGTGATGTCGGAATCGCCAACGCCACCACATCCGCATCAATTGGTGGGTTATGAGGGTCGCCGCCCTTGGAGTAATACAAAGCTCGGCGAGCGCGCTGGACTAGATTTGCTGAATCCGCCTCCTCCATCGCCCAAATCATAATATCCATCCCCCCCCCCCCCCCCCCCCCAAAAAACATATGAGCAATCTCATCCCTGTTCGCATCCATAGTCACAATGATCACCGCCTTGATTAACTCCTTCACGTTTGGGAAGCCGGAGAGGACCTCATTCGCTTTCTCCAGCTTGCTTGCATATGCTCCTGCATACACCTCCAACCCGCGCTCCGGTCCATCCCCATGGGCAGAACTGGATTCGGTTGCACCTTTCTCCACTGCAACTGAATGGAGAAAGGAGAGCGCTCGCCAAAAGGCAAGTGGTCAATGGATGCCCCCCTCTCACAGCCCCACCTCCAGGGCACTCATGGGGAGCCACTTCACCTCCCGTGCATTGTGGTCCACATGCTCACGTATACGTGTCAGGTGACAGGGGAAAATATCAGGCCTCCTCCTCGAATCGGTCCTCAACTCGGCTCCCCGGCTTTCGATGAACCACTCCTCGTTGTCGAGCAGCACCACCCTCCGTGTGGATCCTCGCCGGAGAAGGAAACCCAACCGGAAAACGAGTAGGCTCGCCGCCCATAGATCGGAGACGAAGTCAACTCGGTAACGTGTGTCGCACATCATCAACTCACTACCTCCCTCCCAATCGATAGATCACCCTGAGACCGTTGGAGAGAGGGGGGGGGGGGGGGGGGGGGGCTTTTGAGTTTCGAGTGTGGTGGTAGCCGGGCTGGAGTGAATTGTTTCAATGCAATATTCCGGAAAAAGGAAGCGTCATTTTATGTGCGTATCAATGACAATACATCATTGACAACATAAGCACTACGGTACATGATCATCGTCATCCTAAAAAGTCGTGCTGTTGTTTCTCCTCTAATGATTTTCATAGAGAAGAATGCCACAGCAACAACAACAAAAAGGGAGAAAAGAGCCCTCTAGCTATCTACGTTGACTAATCACACTATCACTTCGTCGTCGTCGTCGTAGTTGTCCTCAGTCGGGCACCCCTTCCTACCCACGCAGACGCTGTCATCTCGCCGTAACCTGGCGAGCAGGCCATGGCGGGGAACAGGGAATGGGCTGTACTCGACGTCGTCGCTCGATCCAACAACCTCCCACCTGCAAAAACCAAGCACCAACACACATCAATCATCACCCCCATTCCTACCTAAATCGATTTAGTACCACAGCTGTCGCCATGGCAGCGAGTGATCAGCGGTAGCACAGCTCATAGGCAGGCGCCTCTACGTGCAAGGCAGGGCGGGCAGCAATGGACCACCCGGATTTTCATGACATGACGTGACACGATCGGCGCATGGTTGGAGTATGCGTGCCGTGGAACTGGGCGCCAGGTGAAGGGTGGCCCGGTGAATTGGCGCCACTGCACCAGCCATGGGACGTTCTTGTCCACAGGGACAAATCACAAATGGGAATATATGGAGGATCTGTGTGGAGGCGGAGGGAGGGGGGCACGCACCTGTAGCCGGTGACCAGGTGGTGGATGAGCACCAGCATCTCGAGCTTGGCCAGCTCGTTCCCGGGGCACGCGTGCACCCCGCTCCCGAACGGCGTGAAGGTGCTCGGCCGCGGCGCCACCTGCATGTTTTACCACCACAAGAAAATGAGACCCCGTAAAAAGTTGGCTCTACTAATCTGGGAAACAAAGGCGGATTCAAATATTCTAGATAGGGCATGTATCGTCAGGATTTAACCGTGTTCAAGTGGTATTTAACACCGTATTCACCAGGCTACTCATGAATGGAGCGTATTGATTGACCAATGAAGGGCACGATTTAATGCATCGAAAGGAACAATTTTTCAGTTGCTCCTTTTTTGAAGGTCACGATTTTCAGTTTGGCCAGACGCATCCACATCGAGGTTGCACTCCGGCGAGGGGGACGCGTACGTACCTTGAATCTCGAAGGGTCGAACTTCTGTGGATCCTGGAAGTAGTCCGGGCTGTGATGGATGTTCCTGAAGAGCGGCATCACCTTCCACCCCTTGGGGATAAGAAACCCTGCACGCCAGGCAAAATTTTAGGTCACGTCGCATCGTCGCACCGTCCCAAATTAAATCCCATGCACGGTAACGCCACGTCTACGTAGCGCCACGTCGACCCTAGCTTAGCTAGCTGCGGTGCACGTGATGGCCCGGGCGTTGCGTGCGTACGTACCTTTGTACTCCACGTCGGCCACGGCCTCCCGGAACGTGAAGGAGATGATGCTCGCCATCCTCAGGCTCTCCAAAATCACCTGCGCGCGCGTACGACGGGCGACATCAATCAGCAACCACAAGGCACAAGAAAACATATAACTGTAAGCCTTGAAGTGTATGGCACGCACCCTGTGCGTCAGCGTCATGCTCCTCGTCTGCGCCCATGCCAACGGCCGCCTCCCGCCGTCGTTGGCCTCGTGGATCGCCGCGTGCTCCGCCCGGACGGCCTCCAGCAGCTTCGGGCGGTCGTGGAGGTACTTGACGATCCAGGTGAGCACGCTGGCCGTCGTGTCCTGCGCCGCGAACAGCACGCCGATGACGTTGTCGGCGACCTGCTCGTCCGTGAGCAGCGCGCCCTCGTCGCCGTCGTCGTCGCCGCCGGCCCGCGACCGCATGAGGCAGCCGAGCAGGTCGTCCCCGGGCTCGCCACGCTCCCGCCGCTCGTGCAGGATGTCGCTCAGCACGCCGTTCAGCCGCCGCCTCGCCTGCATGCGAAATCGCGGTTTTCGTCACATGGCATTCGTGTATATTGTTGTGCTGCTGATATTAAAGACGTATACACCACGACGACGAACGTGACGAAGGCGCACGGTTTTCGTCGGTTGCTTACCTGGATCGCCTTGTAGTATAGCGTCCCGGGGAAGCTGTTGGGGAAGGAGTTGTAGCCTTTCTCCACGACGGCGTAGTTCCGCCGGAGCTCCTCCTTCCGCCGCTCGTCCAGCCGCCCGCCGAAGATCGTCACGATGCCGACGTCGAACGAGAGCTGACGAAAACAAAATATGCACTGGTTAATACTCCAACACCACAGCTGTTCTGGACAGCAACTACACGTGCAGCTGAGGCTGAGCTAGCTGCTCTAGCTTACCCTCTTCATGGCGTGGAAGGTGCTGGCGGCGTCGCCGTCCGCCCAGGCCGCGAGGGTGGCCCGCACGGCGGCCTCGATGTCCGGCACGAGCTTGCGCAGGGCCTCGGGGCCGAGCGGGCCCTGGACGAGCCTGCGGAGGCGGAGGTGGTAGTCGCCCTGGTGGAAGAAGAGCGCCGACGGGCCGATGAGGCGCTCCTTGCTCCGCGGGTACGTCGGCTTGAAGAGGTGCGCCCGCGACACCAGCACGAACCGCGCCGCCTCCGGGCTCGCCAGCATCACGCACGGGCAGCCGAGGAGGTGCGTCTTGAAGATCTCGCCGTACCGCTTCTGCTTGGAGGAGAGGAAGACGCTGGGGTCCTGGGAGTAGAGCTGGAGGGTCTCGCCGATGTAAGGCAGGCCCATGGAGCCAGGGGGCAGCTTGAGGGCGGCTTGCTCATGGCGACCATGACCATGAGCGCAGCCCTGGCGCTGCCGCCGGATTACGTGGTGGGCGTAGGACACGATGGCCGCAGAAATGAGGATGCACAGGAGGAGGAGGAAGAAGGCCATCCAAATGATCCTTGAGAAGGATCACTTAGACCAGCGAGGTGCTCTGAGCTTGCTGTGTGCTAGCTTGTGTCTGTAAATCTGCGCTGCTGGCAGAGGAGAGCTGTGAGGTCGAGGAGAGTGAGGAGAAAAATCTTCGGTGGATCTTTCGAATTGTGGAGGGCGTGGGAAGGCCTCGCCGCGGTATTTATAGATGGGGCCGGAAAGCGAGAGGCCAATTTGGAGGCTCTTGGGCTGCTGGGCTGGCAAGCCTAGGTGTGAAATGTCAAAGTGAAGAGGACAACTTCTCTTCTTATATTATCGCATTTTGCTGGAGCAACAAGGGAACCACAGCTTCATAACGGTGAAACCCAAAGTCAAGTTGCATTGCAAGTTCAGCACCGGCAAAAGAAAAACAGGCTGCTTCCACCGATGCTTAAAAAGTGTAGCTTTAGAGCAAGCTCACACTTCTTTTAAACATGACTAATCACAGAGCTACTGCTATCAAAATGTGGCATGGGACACGCACGCACATCGTCGTAGCTAACATTCGACTCATCACTTTAACACGCAGAAGGATAAGTACTACGGAGATTAAGCATGTGCGCTGGGAGCAGAAATTTCACATGCGATTTATGGCCGATGGTGTTTGTTTAAATCTTGATTTCTCCAAATAGGTTCACACAAGGTTGTCTTACTAAGAAATAGCAGGAGAAATTTTACAATTGCATAAGGAGAACTGGAAAGTGTGGGATGCAACTATAGAGATGAATATTCATTTCCGTGCCCAAGCTCATCTAATCTTGGTGAACAAAGTAGAATTTTTAAAAAAAAATCTGTTTTTTTGGCATGGAAGATGTTTGAGTGCGTGATTTCTGTGCCAAATTTCAGAGTGTTCGAACATCTGAGTAACTCCCAGCAAAAATAACAAAATCGGTCTGAACAGTAGAAGAACATTAAAAAAAATCACAGACCCAGCCAATTTTTTTGCCGAGAGCTACTCAGATATCCAAATACACAGAAATTTGGAACGGACATCACACACACTCAAACATCTCCCATGCCAATTGTTTTTTTGGATTTTTTTAATTTTTTTCTAGTTTTTTACTGTGCATAGGCGGGGGCAGATGAGCTCGGGAGCTATTTCGCTGCTTTACTATAGAGAGATGTTATCTATTGTGCTCATCTTCTTGCGGGGCATCTACCGCGCCCATTCGAATACGTTTGTCCAACCTGATTTTGCCTATTTTAGTATTTATTTGCCCTTTTACGACAATTTTTCTACATCATGTCTTCGAGTAAGCACATCATAACATAGTTAATAACCGTAAACTACTGGTGCTCCATGTCATCTATACAATAGGTTGGGAACAATGAATATGAGTTCTGCAAGTAATCAAGAGGTTGTCTCGGGCATCTTAAGAACACATTCTTCCAATGCATATAGTCCAGAGAAGTGTACCAACATATGTAAAATATCACATCCAAATCAAATTTAATTACCCTCTTGAAAAGTGTATCTCTCTCTCAGAAACCACTCAGAGGAAAATAGATTGAACACTATACATAGGGGTGGATCATGAATCATAAGCATACAATGAAGAGGTAATTAGCATCGACTAGTTAGGGTATAAATTATTTCACATGAAATTAAGAGGCAATTTTACCAAACTTAAGTCGTGATCCATTGCTAAAACTATTTGGGCCAGGTCAGAACAAAATAGCCATATCAACTTGTATTTGTATTATTGAAAAGGAATTAGAGATATTTGCTAAATTGGAGTGCAAAACATCATGTGGTTTGTCCTTTCATGAGTTACAGAGCACATTACCCTGTTGCGAGATTTATGTGGGGGTTCAGCTGATGCACCCCTGCCCATCCGAGTTCGAGTCCACGTTCCTCACAACATCAAGCTGTCACGCGCTCCACTTTTTAATAACTAAAAAAGACGACCGGTTTCTTCCCCCTCTGTCGTCATTTGTATGTAGTAGGATTGGTGAATGTGCAAATGAAGTGCACTGTAATGCAATGCTATAACAAAAGTATAGCTTGTATTCCCTCTGTTTCGGTTTATATGA
This sequence comes from Aegilops tauschii subsp. strangulata, assembly GCF_002575655.3. NCBI lineage: Eukaryota > Viridiplantae > Streptophyta > Magnoliopsida > Poales > Poaceae > Aegilops > Aegilops tauschii. The sequence goes on from NC_053039.3 coordinate 366,825,659, forward strand.
CATGCACATATTTCAAATTATCAATTCGACCAAGGAAATACGAGTTGTATGTCAGAAAAAATACGTATTCTAAATAAGTTTATGATGTTGTATTTTTTGTGATATATAACTCGTACTATCGTTGATCAAACAGAAGACAACACGGCGAGAAAAGAGAATAATAATATACTGTATTGGACACACAGCTCGAGAGTAGGACCAACACGTGCGTATGTAATCAACTAGTCATGATGCTCCACTATTTTTTGGAACAGATCATGGAGCTCTTTCGCTGGAAAATTATAAGGCTCAAAATAGACGGCGCCCATGATGGGGCGCGTGTGGCCCTGGCCCTTGCCGTACGCACGGCCTCGGTGCCGCCCGGGCCCCCAGGGCGGCAGCCAGCTGGGTGCAACAGTCGCACAAGTCGGAGCACATTCACCCGGCGTCCCAGTAGCAGTACGAGGCCTTCCTCTCTACTCTACAGGACCCCCCACGTCAGCCACAGTCCGTCATGGGCTCGTACCCATCATATCTACGGGAGATCGGGCGTGCCAGGTGTTGTCTTCCCCGGCCGAGAGGGCGGGGCCCTCCCGGGGATCTGGTTCCCGTCGCCGTCGCGGCCAGCTCGGACGGCGGGGGTCACACGCGTCGCCAGGCGGCTTCGAGACAGCTCTGGGCCGCGGCACTGCACGCTTGCCTCTGGCTCCGGGCGCGGCCGTCGACGCCGCCGCCGGCAATTCGCAGACGCGAACATCTTGCGCGCGCCTCGTAGAACACGAGGCACAGCAGCATGCAGCCGCCGCCCAGCCTGGGAGCATCTACAGCCGGGCTCGTTCACAAACATATGACCCAGCCGAATGTCTTAAACGGCCTCAATGCCCGGGCTGTTCGACGCACCTCAGTGCATCTACAACCGTGATGGGCAAATCCGGCCTCTAAGCGGGTACGCCTCATATTTGTCACTCTGCATCCGCGTATCTCATATCCGTTGCCTTATATTCATACTACACATGTAACATTGATATACTCTACGTAATCAAATGACGGACAATTAAATCGGCTGCAAACGAACACAAAATCGGTTGCAAACGAACATTAACAAAGTTTGCCGCATCCAAAAGATCATCTTAGTTTGTCACGGGACAAGTTCTTAACCTTGTACAACTAAAAACAATATAAACATTGAGGGGGAGGGGGGTGGGGATCACCAATTCCTCGTCGGCGCAGCTGTAGGCGTCCACGACTGGTGAATGGTCTTGGTCGTCCGAGAAGGAGGTGCAACGGTCGCCGCCGTCGGAGTCGGAGAGGACGATGAGCCCCTTCATCCGACGGACCGCTCTGTCCTGCTCCCGCTTCAATTTGGCGACTCGAGCCGTCTCCGCCGCTGCCTCCCTCGCCTTGCGCTCCGACTGCTCAATAGCAAGCCAGAGCACCTTGGCGTTCTTTCGTCGGAGGCGGTGAGTGTCCGTCTCTGCCGTTGTGAGGGACCGGTGGTAGACCCATGCGAGGAGCCACGCGTCCTCGTCGGGGTCCGCCACCATCTCGCGACGGCGGCGCGGACTGCTCCGCCGCGTCCCCCTCCCGTGTACGCTGCCTCTCGCGGCGCGCGGCGCGCGCCTCTGATCCCATAGTGCACGTGCAGGCTGGCGGTGCGGGCACTAGCACCCACCGCTGCCCACGTGGAGGAGAGGCCGGCGGGGGAAGGAGACAGCGCGGGAGAGGTGCGGACTGCGCTCTCCTGGGGTCGCTGCGGGCGGGCTGGGAGGGTCCAGCTCCGGCGTCCGTGCTGCGGCGGCGCGGCAGCTGCGGCGGCGCTCCAGATCCAGGGTTGCCGCCGGTCTCCACCTTGGACCGCTCCAACGCAATGCGGAGGGCCATCTTCTCCTCGTAGTCGAGCTCGAAGCCGGAGTCGCTGCTGGAGCTGGACATCGTAGTGGATGGGATTGGAATCGGAGAGGGAGAGGAGAGGATTGAGGAGAGAGAGTGAGCTAGGGTTCGGAGCGAGGCGCCCGAATTAGAGTTTTTGTGGGACAGCTGTGAGCTCGGTGGTGGGCTGGGCCTGTCAGGCGGACGAGTCTGGGCGTGTCCAGGCTGCCCCATATCTGTCATATATTTGGGCTGGATATGAGGGGTGCCAGTCATCCCAGTCGTTTGCCCGCGGTTTGAGAGGTCCGGTTGGATCGATTTTTTGACCGGTCAGTGACCGGACGGCCTGCTCGGGCGTTTGAAACGGGTATGAGAGGTCCGGTTGTAGATGCTCTCATATCCAACTCAAATATAGGGCGGATATGATGCTGTCCAGACGCGTCCGGGCGCCCCTGACACGTTAGCCCGGCCCACCCCGACCCCGCTCCATCCTCACAAATATTCACAATTCAAAAACCCTACCTCGCTCCGCTCTCACTCCGTCTCTTTTTCTCCCCCACAATTTCTCCAATTTCGATCCAGTCCGATGACTCCGACGACCATGTCGAGTGCCGCAGCCGCTCTGACTCCGACCTTGAAATTGACGAGGAGCTGGCCCTCCGCATTGCCCTCGAGAGGTCCAAGGTGGACAGGGGGGCTAGTTCCGGACCGGCCACCTCGCCTCTCCCCCGATGGCTACAGCTGCGCCGGCGACCGAAAGGGGAAAGGGCCGGCGAGGAAGTGGTGAAGATCCGCTTCAATTTAATTTCAAGTATTTAAATGTAATTTAAAGTTGTCCGTTGTTTATGTGAACTTTGGCGGTCTTTTGAACATCCGTTTGTTGATCTTTGGTGAACGTATCGCAGTTGATTATGTCCGTTTCTATGTTCATTTGATGATTTTATGTAGTTTGATCGACATTGCATGGTTTAATATGAATATAGTGTATCGAATATGAAATTCATAGATGTGTAAGATGTAATTTGAGACGTGACTGGTTAATGAACACGTTTATAGACGTTTGAGGGACCGGATTTACAAAGTCCGGCTGTAGATTGGACGCGCCGTGCAAATTGGCTAGAGACCGCCTGCTGGCGCACGGCATTCCTGCCCGGGGCATCCCCGGTCCGGTTCGTGGTACACTGCGGCAGTGCATCCTCAAAGGTTGTTTGCCCCCTTCTCCATTTTTAGTCGGTCGAAAGGCGCTTGCTCGCGCTATCGAATGCGGGATGCGGCTGCGCTGGCGAGTGCTCGCGGTGTTCTGCCAGATCTGCTTACTCGCGGACAATCCAAGGGAGAGAGGCGTGGTCGTGCGCGGACCAGCTCAACAGCACTTTGGAACGTAAAGACAGAGGACGCACGTCTGCAACGGGAGCGCACCTTCGCCAAAAGCGGGTCAATCGAAGTGCGGACAATGTGAGGCGTTATGGCGGTGTGTTTTTGTTTTTGTTGAGAGGCCGTTGCCAGTTTTTTTTTATACTCCCTCCGTTCATAAATATAAGTTTTTTTTAGGAATTTTAATATGAAATACACACGGAGCAAAATAAGTAAATTTACACTAAAATACGTCTATATACATCCGTATACAGTTCGTATTGAAATATCTTAAAAGGGCTTATATTTAAAAACGGAAGGAGTAGTTTGGATTGCTTACCATATGTATCACTTGGTCTGAGGCCGTTGCCAGTTGCCTTGCAATTTCGTTCTATATGCTTTGTGTTTTACTTTAGCTATAGAAAGTTGATTGGTTTTAAAATATAGGTAAGTCAATCTTTTGACTTTAATTCTTTTGTCAAGATTTGTGTTGTTCTCTTTGTTTCTTGACCCTTAAGTTGATTTTTGACTTACCCTTGTTTGGGGCAAGTCAACTTTTTCTTAACCTGAATTTTTTGACTTGCCCCTCTTTGGGGCAGGTCAACTTTTTCTTAGCCTGAATTTTTGACTTGCCAATGTTTGAGGTAAGTCAATTTTTTCTTAGCTGAATTTTGTCTTGCCCCTGTTTGGGGTAAGTCAATCTTCTCTTAGCCTGAATTTTTGACTTGCCAATGTTTGGGGTAAGTCAATTTTGCTATAGGGCTTGAAGCCCCTTACATATTGCATGTTTATGTTTGTATGTGTTTTTTTTGCTTTTACTCATTTTTTAATTCTAAAAGAAACCTTTTTCTTGTTTCTTACTTGATTTTTCCTTTTCCTATACGGGTATTTTTGCATACTAGATGAGTGAAAATGTATACACGTAATACTATACAGTATGTGTTTGAATTACACTAGAATATGAAAATTGCACTATTATATACTTAATCTTTGCATATTAAAAGAGTGCAATCTCAGTGCAAAGTTGTGTGGACGTTTTTTTTTGTTCTAAAAAGGCAATACCAATGTCACTTATTCATTCTTTCTTAGAAAACATCACTATTTTACCTTTTTGTATTTTTTATTTCTTCTGAATGGGTAATATCAATGCTACTAATTCATTCTTTCTTAGAAAACTCCATTATTTTGATTTTATTGTAGTTTTTTGTTTCATTTTGTTCATCTAAGAGGGTAGTATAAATGCCACAAATTCATTATTTCTTAGAAAACTTCATTATTTTGATTTTGATTTAGATTTAGTTTTTATTTTATTTTATTCTTTAAGGGTAAAACCAATAGTGCGCCTACTGCTCACTCTGCATCACCGATGTTCGTTGTTGTTCCTATCTACTATGCATATCTGTCGTTGCATGCTTTTCTTTGATTTGACCCACCGATTCCTCAAAGTCGAGATTTAGCGTGCACCTAGCATTATTATGCTTGCTTAATCTTATGTATGAATAATGCAAGCACACAAGATTCATTACCAATGCCAATAATTCATTACCTTGTACGAAACTTCTTTTTTGCGAAAATTCCACTATTATATGTTTAATCATGCATATTATAAAAAACACAATTTCTGCGTAAATTGCATGCATATATTTTGTTACTTTGTTTTAGTTTTTTTCTTCATTTCTGTTCTTCTTAAAGGGTAACATCACTGCCACAAATTCACTCTTTCCTAGAAAAAATCATTATTTTGATTTGATTATGCATTACTTTTATTCATGTTATTCCTTTTTAAGAGTAATATCAATGCCACTAATTCATTCCTTCTTAGAAGTTCTATTTTTAGGGAAATTCCATATTATATGCTTATTCTTGCATATTATTAAAGTACCAATTTATGTGCAAATTGTGTGCAATTTTTAATTATTTGTTCTATTTTTAGAGTCCAAAAGATGGAATTATAAGATAATTAGAGATTTCATTTTTTATTCCATTTTAGTTTTTGCATAGGGGAAGAAAAAGGGTGGTGGAAGAACAAGCTAGTTGGGCCATTGCATCAAGATTGAGTGATGAGGAGATATTTGACTGAACATCGTCGTCGTCCTGAACCGCACGACCCAGTAGCCCTCCACGCCATTATTGATGAGGCTGCTGCCTCGCCCCCAGCGCCACACATCCGCCTAAGGAGGCTGCCCCACATCGGCTTGCCCCATCGCCTATGTCAACCGGGCATTGCCTGGCGGCGCGCTCCGGCGTCGGTGATGGGGAGGGGAGTGCGAGGTGGGAGCGACGATGGCTGCGCAGCTAGGGTTGCTCACCCCATCCCATGTACGTGCGCTCGCTGGAGCGGGTCGGGCGAGACAAGAAAGTGGGAGAAAAAATGAACAATTGCACAGGAATGAATCAAATCCAACGTACCCAACCAATTAACCATGAACATGCATGTAGTTGCACCACATCAATCAATTCAAATTAAAACATGCATATAGTTCATCTAAAAGGCACCACTTCAATCAAGATTCAAAATCACCACAACATAGCATGTCTTATGTCGTGGATCGAGCCCAACCAAAGGAATGCAACACAAACTCAAACACAATCATCATCAAAGAAACCATGACCACCTTCAAGGCCTCCATAATCACTAACTTCAAGTCCACCACCATCCGCACGACCACCGCTACCACCTTCTTGTCCATCACCATCTCCTCGGCTGCCAGCCCCATCACCACCTTGTCCACCACCACCATCTCCACGACCACCAGTATCCACATGGCCACGACCACCATTTCGAAAGAGATATCTTCGTTTGGTTCATGATCTTTGCAAAAAAATTGCCGTTGCATCCATCATGTTTGGGTTCAGGAATATGATAACACATTCTTTGGACTTCTTCTCTTTCACAAGCCTCTCCTCCTCGAGTGTGAGCCTACGCTCCTCTGGCTTCAGCTTCCTCTCCTCGGCCCTTCGACCTCCATTTCTAGTCCTCCAACAAGTTGAGCTCATTCCACCTTTCCGCATTCTCTTCTTTGTGTTTGGCCACCAAGGCTTTCTTGGTCTCAATCATGGCCACAAGCTCTTCCTTGTAGGTGCCGCCGAAGGCTCCTCTCTTTTTCATCTCTTTTCCAATCTTGTTACCATCCGGCCTCTTGTTGGGATTTTTATCCTCCTCGGTATATTCTTCAACGAATATGTTAATCCTTGACCTTTCGGTGTGGTCTCAGAGTTTCTCCTAATTCAGTTCTAATTGTTGCAAAGTTCTTTGTAGCAATGGTGCAATGTGAAGGGCTTGGAACCATTCTTCTTGTTGTGTTCCTTGTATAGCTCTAGGATGATAGGTCCATAGTCCGACATTTGCATCCCACTTGCTGGCACATGGTTGACTTGACCAATACAACTGGACCATCGGTTGCTTGGTCTTGGATGGTACCCAAATGGTGCCCAAGAGAGCCTTGGGTGTAGTTTGATGCGACTTCCACGTAGGCGCTATAGTACTCTTCAATCCTACCCCAAAACTTGTCTTTGATTCATCCGTGAAAACCGATGCATCACGCGACACGCTCATCCAAGCGTGACACAAAGCAATATATTCATCTTGGCAATAGTTGTGTGTCCTCGACCTTGATGGTGGCTTCGCTCTTGATTATATCTCCATGGGATGATCAACCTCCATGGCCTCATCCTCCTCCACTTCAGGCTCATAATCCTCCTCGGCCTCTTCTAGTTGAGAAAACACTGAATCTTCATAGCGTAGATCGTCAAGGACAAGCATGTGTCTGTGTGTGTGTGTTGGAAATTTGCCCTAGAGGCAATAATATTTTTATTACTTATTTTCATGTTTATGATTAATAGTTTATATTATATGCTGTAAGTGTTATAGTTCTTGAATATGTGATCTGGAGGAAAACTCATAAGCACGTGTAGAATGATAAATTGTAAAACCTCATTCCTAATCTTGACTCTAGGACGAGCTCAAGTGTTGTGTGATGATTATGTTTTCCTGATCATGGGCATTTGTTTAATGTAACAAGGATCCCAATGAAATTGAGGGTATGATGATAGTAGAATGATCATACAGAATTGACCCAACTTGATTGTTATACTTTGAGATGATATCGTCACAAGTCTAGAGTTATCACACAGAGAGTTAATGTATGCTCAAGTTCCTTAGACCATGAGAGTATCATAGTCATTTCATAGTGAACGATACACTTTGGCGTTGTTCCAATGTCATCTGTAACACGATGATCATAATGACAACTTATAGGTTTATCGAAAAGTATGCCAAGGGGCTAGGTATATCAAGAGTAGGATTTGCTCCTCTGACGATGGAGAGATATTCTTAGTGCCCTCTCGGTGTGATGACATCCATTATTGCCTGGCCAAACATAGGTGACTAGGTCACAGGGATGTCAGAACATGTCAGTGAGAAAGAAGAACAAAACCGGCAACAAGGAGAGCAGTATTATGAGAATGAGAATGACTCAAGGGGATACTGATATATCTCACCTCGTTTTGTAAAGTATCATGAAGCAAAGGTAATATCATATGATATAACAAGGTTCACTCAAATATTATTCGTGTAATCATAGGTGTCAATATGGATGTCCATGGTTCGTTGTAGATCATCAAATGAAAGGGGTTTCGTTCATGCATGTCTATGTTTTACCGAACCTACCGGGTCACACGCCTAAGGGAACTACAATCTGTTGAGACTTAGTGGAGTGAGGTATATGAGAAAATATTCTTAGAATAGTTTTGGGAGTAAAAGAAATAGTTACGAGAGAAACCGGAAACATTTTGGTGTTTCCGAAAGAGTTTGGGGGAATACCGGGTAATACAGGGAAATGATATATTGATATATAGGTGGAAAATATTTCCAAAGAAATTAAATAAATAATAAAAGGTTCTAATATTGATTAGGAATCTTTTAGAGTTTATTCTATATGAATGGGCTAAAGAAAATACTAAAAGGCCTAGAAGTGGAGAAGTGGGGCGCCCCCCTTAGCCTTTTAGGAGGCCAAGAGGGGGGCGAATAGGAGTGGGAGTAGGACTCCTCCTCCTCGTCAGGGTGGCACAAAGGCAAGAGTTGTCCTTCCCTTGGGGGTGCCCCTCCCTTTCCCCTCAACCTATATATACTAGAGGATTTTAGCCATTGAGAACACACAAGTTTTGGAGCCTCCTCTAGTTCTCTAGTTTTAGTATAATTATAGCTAGACCTAGTTATCTCTAATCCTCGTAATAGAATATCCTCGTGTGGTTCTCTTCTTCTCCCTCTAATTCTCCAGTGACAACAAATCTTTCGACAGCGAAGTGTTGCCCTATCGTAAAGCCCGAACGCGTGCAATCCATAGAGAGGTCCTGCTTTCGGTCTTTGGTTCGAGGGATCGTTCGTGAATAGTTCAACGGACTCTTCTTCCGCTGCCACTCGAAGTTAGTTACGATCTGATCTACACCTCTAACACATCTTCATAGTGTTCCTGGGATTGTGATCATAGGGCATTTTTTTGTTTTCTACTATGTTTCCCAGCAGTGTGACTCATACAAAGATGGCAAGAGTTCAGGTGCATTTATCTCCAGGCCTATAGCCGCAAGAAATCACCAAACAATGCATCAACTGAAATGAAAAGACACAAAATTTTACCTTGATAACATGTCATCAACCACTTGGTGGCCATGGACCTTGGCGCTGAAAGTGGCACCTAGATGCACCAGACGAACGGGCGTAGATGTGGCTAGAGACGGGGTACGAGCTACTGGGCAAGGACGATGCACCAGAGCCCCCTCCAGGCTTAGAATAAGCTGGTCTTATCGACCATTGTACATTTCCTCAATCATGGCACAACGCTTATGCAGTGGTCCCCTAGCTATTTTTCGTTTCTTTCAGGAGTAGCTTACTAGTTGCCACCTATAGTTTGTTACGGCAACACAAAGTGATCGCAGTTGGCCATTAATTCGGTATACAAATGGTGCACACCCTCAACCAATGCGTTCAATACCGCTTCATGAGCGCACAACCTAGGTATGTATTTTTATGTGAGGAAAATACTTGTATTACTCATTAGGGTGGATTACATTAGGTTTCACAGTTGGGATGATGCCTGAAGGTCTCATGCCTCACCAAATTGTGGTACGCTGCTGCACCCTACCACAGGATGCCATGAAATGGCATTATTTTGACTGTGTTGAACATAGGTAATGCAAGATTCCCTTTCCTCTAGCTTGCGCTTGATCTCCTGAATGAATAATGTTTGGATCTATCAGGTTCTTCATTCCTTGACAAGTTTATGGCTCCAAACAATCGGATTCAATTATAAGGGGGGATGGATCCATTTAGCATGAGAGAGACTCCACTACTCCTGTTGGAGTTGTTGGATTCCCCAAAGAGGAAGGGTGATGTAGCACAACAGAGAAAGTATTTCCCTCAGTTAAGAACCAAGGTTTATCAACATTAGAAGTACCTGTACACAAAAAAATAAATTACTTGCACGCACCAATGCCACCGAGGTTGTCAATCCCCTTGTTCACCTAGTTACAAGATTAAAAGCAAATAGTGACAGGGCAAAGTGGCTGATGTGGCTAGAGACTCCGTCAGTATTTCCCCAAAGAGGAAGGGATGATGCAGCCCAGCTACGGTAAGTTTTTCCCTCAGTTATGAAACCAAGGTATCAATCCAGTAGGAGAACCAAGCAACACTATGTAAACGGTACCTGCACACAAAGAACAAATACTTGCAACCCGACGCGTAAGAGGGGCTGTCAATCCCTCCACGGTAAAAAGATTGATTGGTTTGTATGAGATTGGATAAATAGATATGAATAAAACACGAAACAAAATAAGTAAAGGAAAAGTGAAGCAAGGTATTTTTGGGTTTTTAGAATAATAGATCTGAAAACAAATGTGATAAAAGATAGATCTGAAAGCAATATGATAAAAGATAGACCCGGGGCCGTAGATTTCACTAGTGGCTTCTCTCGAGAAAATAGCATACGGTGGGTAAACAAATTACTGTTGGGCAATTGATAGAAGAACAAATAATTATGACGATATCCAAGACAATGATCATGAATGTAGGCATCACGTCCAAGATTAGTAGACTGAAACGATTCTGCATCTACTACTATTACTCCACACATCGACCGCTATCCAACATGCATCTAGTGTATTAAGTTCATGGAGAAACGGAGTAATGCAATAAGAACGATGATATGATGTAGACAAGATCTATTCATGTAGGAATAGACCCCATCTTGTTATCCTTAATAGCGATACATACGTGCGTCGCTACCCCTTCTGTCACTGGGTGAGGACACCGCAAGATCGAACCCATCACAAAGCACCTCTTCCCATTGCAAGAAAAATCAATCTAGTTGGCCTAACTAAACCAAAGATTCAGAGAAGAAATACAAGGCTATAAATAATCATTCATAAAAGAGATCAGAGAAGACTCAAATAGTATTCATGGATATAGATCTGATCATAAACTCGAACTTCATTAGATCCCAACAATCACACCGCAAAAAGTCACTACATCAAATAGATCTCCAAGAGACCATTGTATTGAGAATCAAAAGGAGAGAAGAAGCCATCTAGCTACTAGCTACGGACCCTTAGGTCTATGGTGAACTACTCACGCATCATCGGAGAGGCACCAATGAGGATGATGAACCCCTCCGGCAGAGTGCCAGAATAGGGCTCTAGATTGGATCTCATGGTTCTGGAATTTGCGGTGGCTGGAATTATGTTTCGTCGACTCCCCTATGGTTTCTGGAATACTTGGGTATTTATAGAGCTGAGAGGCGGTGGAGGAGACCCCTGTGGGCCCCACAACCCATCAGGGCATGCCAGGGGCCTCTGGCATGCCCTGCTGTCTAGTGGGCCCCACGGTCCTCCTCTCCGGTGCCTCCTTGGCTCCCAAGTTGTCTTCTGGTCCAAAAAAATCTCCAAAAAGTTTCACTGTGTTTGGACTCCGTTTGATAGGGATATTCTGCGAAGTAAAAAACAAGCAAAAAACAGCAACTGGCACTGGGCACTATGTCAATAGGTTAGTCCTAAAAAATGATATAAAGTTGCTATAAAATAATTGTAAAACATCCAAGAATGATAATATAACAGCATGGAACAATAAAAAATTATAGATACGTTGGAGACGTATCAGCAGCACGAAAGTAAAATAGCAATTTTGTAGGAGTTTCTGTACTGATGGAAAATAGACCCTGGTGCCATAGATTCACTAGTGGCATCTATATCTAAAGCGGCATGATAACAAATTACTTTTGGGAAATTGACAGAACAACGCAAATTATAACTCTGATCATTCATGGGATATTCACACATAGGCATTACGTGTGTGATAAGTAGATTGTTAAACTTAATGACGTCTACTACTATTACTCCACCCCAAGATTGCTATCCAGTATGCATATCAAAGTATTAAGTTCCCAAGAAAATAGAGTAACACAATAAGCAAGATGGCACAATGTAGACATGAGGAAACCTAGCAATAAGATAAATTACCTCACCATTTTATCCTTAGTAGCAACAATACAATACGTGTCTTCGTCCTTTTTGTCACCGGATTAGAGCACCGGTAGATTGAACCCACTACCATGCACCACTCCCTATGAAGAGCTACTCATCTATCTTGGCAAGAGAAGACTCATAGACTGAAAAGCATATAGCTATTTAATTATGCATCAAAGAAACTTCAAGAGGTTCAAATAATTCAGTGAACAATCTGATCATAAATCCATAATTAATCGGATCCCAACAAACACAACAATCTGATTGAGAAAGAGAGAGAGAGAGAGACATCTAGTTACTACTATGGACGCATAGGTCCTGAAAGAACTACTCACACATCATCATGGAGGAAACAAGGTTGATGAAGATGGCCTTCCCAACGATTCCCCCCTCTGGCAGAGTGCGAGAACAGAGCTCTAGATAAGATTGCGTTGGAGCAGAGGCTTGCGCCAGCGATAAAATTGTTTCGGTTCTCGCTCCAAGGGGTTTTAAATATATGTGAATTTATAGGCTAGGAATTAGGGATACGGAGCAGCAGGGGCCCCAAAAGCCTAGATGGCGCAGCCGGAGGTAAGTCGCGCCCGTGGGCTTGTGGGTCCCTCACCCATCTTCTGATCTCCTCCTGAAGCTTCTAGGGTCTCTTATGTTCCAGAAAAAATCATCAAAATTTTTGTCGTGTTTGGACCTTCGTAGGTATCGAGTTTGTGTAAAATGAAAAACAAGAAGAAAATAACAGGCATTGGGCACTAAATTAATATGTTACTCCTAAAGAATAATATAAAATGATGGAAAAAGCATGTAAAAATGATAATATAATAGCTTTTAATAATAAAAAATTATATATACGTTTGAGACGTATCAAACTCCTTTAGATAATGTGCATAGTTTCATTTCAAGCGCATCCTAGCATGAAATAAGATGTCTACGGGCTGTGAAGATTATTTCCCCTTGGAAACCCTCAAAACTATACATGTTGCCGCAGAGCCGTCGATAATCACAAAAGATCATAAATGCTTGTCATGTGATGCATTGACCGACCTCTGCACCATCTGATTGGCGGTCGGAGTATCCAATTACAATGCATACCTTCTCAATGATGAGAGGGATTGAGGATGGGATGGACTACTGGTGAATAATGAGTGGCCCAGTAACCCCGTCTCTGCATTGCACTTTCGCTAATACAAACGCGAAATGCCCCAGCGAGCCACCTCACTTGAACAAGACAATCATAGTACTAGCCATCATCTTAGCGCAAGCAGCTGTTGAGCACCCTGTCCCAGCCTCCCAGTAGAGCGTGGAGGGTGTCATACAAATTTCACAACGTGAGGTCATACTACGTGAAACACGAAGAATAACAGGCGTGGATACAATTTTATTAGAAAAGAAAAGGTAAAATACGCACGTCGATAAAAACTTGGGCCCGAACTGGTAACCAGATTCTCCTTTAAAGCCAACTACTAGACCATCATGATCTCTCATCCAAAAAGTATTGTTTTAATCTGCACAGTGATTCAATCATGAGTGGTGTATGGAAGCAGAATCATTATTTATTATCTCATAGTTCATCCAAATTTAAAATAGTTCAACAGGAAAAGCACCAAATACGGCTGCTCGAAGGGTAATAGAAAATATGTGGGGGAAATGAGCATCATGCATCACAAATCATACTAATAATCCGACAAACAAATTGGTTCAATAAACCCCAATCGATCATATCCAATTGTTTGAACTCAAACACCATGGGAGCCTGCTCCTCCTCCCTATGAAGTAAGGCAATGTATGGATCTAGATGATGGCCTTGAAGATAACTTGTAATTTTTTTGGAGCATCCGTTCTATTAAAATACAATCATTATGAGCTTTCAAATGATCCAAAGTAAAACAAAAATTGCCACATAGATCTAACACTTCAACTTGGGCTGCACCCCCAATCGTCGGCTAAGGTTGATTAAAAGCTATATAGGCATAGCGCCAAAGTAGCTTGACAAGTGGACAATGAAGAAATAATGTTAAATCGACTCTTCATTACCACAAAAACAACAATTAGTGCATCATTGCAAAAAAATGTGGTTTTGATATAGTGAGGATGTGAATCAATTTTTTTTGAGGAACCGATAGGAGCACTGCCTTTTCATTGAGAAGGGGAAATATTTACATGGTGGCATGTTTTAAAAGGGGACATGCCGAAACCCCAAGATCCCAAGGATCGCAGTCCAATCCACTTGCTAACTACTCATGAATTGAAATTATTCGTGGTCCGAAGGCCAATTCCCGTTGCTAGATTTCCTCATAGACGAGATGGGCTGCCTGGACGTATGTCAGCATCATGCCTTCGAAGTGAAGGAAATATGCCCTAGAGGCAATAATAAAGTTGTTATTTTATATTTCCTTATTCATGATAAAGGTTTATTATTCATGCTAGAATTATATTGATCGGAAACTTAAATACATGTGTGAATACATAAACAAATACCTTGTCTAGTAAGCTTCTACTCGACTAGCTTGTTGATCAAAGCTGGTTAAGGTTTCCAAACCATGGACATGTGTTGTCATTTGATAACGGGATCACATCATTAGGAGAATGATGTGATGGACAAGACCCATCCGTTAGCTTAGCATATTGATCGTTCAGTTTATTGCTATTGCTTTCTTCATGTCAAATACATATTCCTTCGACTATGAGATTATGCAACTCTCGGATACCGGAGGAATACCTTATGTTCTATCAAACGTCACAACGTAACTGGGTGATCATAAAGATGCTCTATAGGTATCTTTGAAGGTGTTTGTTGAGTAGGCATAGATCAAGATTAGGATTTGTCACTCCAAGTATCGGGGAGGTATCTCTGGGCCCTCTCGGTAATACACATCATAAGCTTGCAAGCAAATGACTAAGGAGTTAGTTACGAGGTGATATATTACGGAACAAGTAAAGAGACTTACCGTTAACGAGATTGAACTAGGTATAGAGATACCGGCGATCGAATCTCGGGCAAGTAACATACCGATGGACAAAGGGAATTATGTATGTTGTCATAACAGTTCGACTGATAAAGATCTTCGCAGAATATGTAGGAGCCAATATGGACATCCAGGTTCCACTATGGGTTATTGACCGGAGAGGTGTCTCGGTCATGTCTACATAGTTCTCGAACCCGTATGGTCCGCACGCTTAACGTTCGTTGACGATATAGTGTTATATGAGTTATATGTTTTGGTGACCGAATGTTGTTCGGAGTCCCGGATGAGATCACGGACATGACGAGGAGTGTCGAAATGGTCGAGAGGTAAAGATTGATATGTAGGACGATGGTATTTGGACACCGGAAGTGTTTCGGGACGTACCGGGAAGGGGTTCCGGGCACCCCCCGACAAGATATGGGCCTTATGGGGCAAAGGAGGGGACAGACCAGCCCAAAAGGGGGATGGTGCGCCCCTCCCATGGCTGGCCAGCCCTAAGGGGAAGGAAAGGGGAGGGGTGGCCCCTCCTGCCTTTCCCTCCTTAGGAGAGAAAGGAAAGGGGGAGGGGGCGCCACCACCTCCTACCTTCCCCCACGCTCCAAATAAGGAAAGGGGGTGCGGCTTGGGAGAGACCCCAAGTTGGATTCCTCCTACTTGGGCGCCCCCCTTGGCTGCTCCTCCCTCCCTCCCACCTATATATATGTGGAAGGGGGGCACCTAGCAGACAACAGACAATTGCCTAGCTGTGTGCGGCGCCCCCTCCACCGTTTACACGCCAGGTCACATTTTCGTAGTGCTTAGGCGAAGCCCTGCGGAGATCACTTCACCTTCACCGTTACCACACTATCGTGCTGTCGGAACTCATCCACTACCTCGCCGTATTGCTGGATCAAGAAGGCGCGGACGTCACCGAGTTGAACATGTGCTAAACGCGGAGGTGCCATACGTTCGGTACTCGATCAGTTGGATCGTGAAGAAAGTTTAACTACATCAACCACGTTGTGAAACGCTTCCGCTTACGGTCTATGAGGGTACTGTAGACACACTCTCCCCCCTCATTTATATGCATCTCCATGGATAGATCATTGTGTGTGCGTAGAATTTTTTTTTGTTTTCCATGCAACGTTCCCCAACAGTGGCATCCGAGCCAAGTCTATGCGTAGATGATATGCACGATTAGAACATAAAGAGTTCTGGGCGGCGATATTCATACTGCTTACCACCACCAACGTCTTATTTGATTCGGCGGTATTGTGGGATGAAGCGGCCCGGACCAACCTTACATGTCCACGCACATGAGACCGGTTCCACCGAGTGACATGCAACTAGTTTTGCATAAAGGTGGCTGGCGGGTGTCTGTTTCTCCTACTTTAGTTGTATCGAATTTGACTGTGGCCGGTCCTTGAAGAAGGTTAAAACAACAAACTTGATAAATCACCGCTGTGGTTTTTGTGTAGGTAAGAACGGTTCTTGCTGGAAGCCCGTAGCAGCCACGTAAAACTTGCAACAACAAAGTAGAGGACGTCTAACTTGTTTTTGCAGGGCATGTTGTGATGTGATATGGTCAAGACATGATGTGATATACATTGTTGTATGAGATGATCATGTTTTGTAAATTTATCGGCAACCGGTAGGAGCCTTATGGTTGTCTCTTTATTGTATGAATTGCAATCACCATGTAATTGCTTTACTTTATCGCTATGCATTAGCACTAGTTGTAGAATCAATAGTTGGCGAGACGACCACGACACAGCAATGGAGATCAAGGTTTTGAGCTGGTGATGATGCAGATCATGACGATGCTTTGGAGATGGAGGTCAAAAGCACAAGATGATGATGGCCATATCATGTCACATATTTTGATTGCATGTGATGTTTATACTTTATGCATCTTATATTTCTTAGAACGGCGGTAGCATTATAAGATGATCCCTTCACTAAATTTCAAGATAAAAGTGTTCTCCCCGAGTATGCACCGTTGCTAAAGTTTGTTGTTTCGAAGCACCACATGATGATCGGGTGTGATAGACTCTACGTTCACATACAACGTGTGTAAGACAGTTTTGCACATGCAGAATACTTGGGTTAAACTTGACGAGCCTAGCATGTATAGACATGGTCTCGGAACACTGGAGACCGAAAGGTCGAACGTGAGTCATATAGTAGATATGATCAACATAGAGATGTCCACCATTGATGACTACCCCATCTCACGTGATGATCGGACATGGGTTAGTTGATTTGGACCACGTATCACTTAGATAACTTGAGGGATGTTTATTTAAGTGGGAGTTCATTAGTAATTTGATTGATTGAACTTAATTTATCATGAACTTAGCCTTGTAGTTTTGCATATCTATGTTGTAGATCAATGGTCCGAGCTACCGTTCCCCTGAATTTTAATGCATTCCTAGAGAAAGCTAAGTTGAAATATGATGGTAGAAGCTACACGGACTGGGTCCGTAACTTGAGGATTATCCTCATTGCTGCATAGAAGAATTGTGTCCTTGATGCACCGCTAGGTGACAGGCCTGCTGCAGGAGCTAATGTAGATGTTATAAACATCTGGCAAGCTCGATCTGATGACTAATCGATAGTTCAGTGTGCCATGCTTTACGGCTTAGAACCAGGACTTCAAAGACGTTTTGAACGTCATGGAGCATATGAGATGTTCCAGGAGTTGAAGTTAATATTTCAAGCAAATGCCCGGGTTGAGAGATATGAAGTCTCCAACAAGTTCTATAGTTGCAAGATGGAGGAGAATAGTTCTGTCAGTGAACACATACTCAAAATGTCTGGGTATTATAATCACTTGACTCAGCTGGGAGTTGATCTTCCAGTTGATTGTGTTATTGACAGAGTTCTTCAATCACTGCCACCAAGCTACAAAGGCTTTGTGATGAACTATAATATGCAAGGGACGAACAAAACAATTATCGAGCTCTCCGCAATGCTTAAGGCCGCGGAGATAGAAATCAAGAAGGAGCATCAAGTGTTGATGGTTAACAAGACCACTAGTTTTAATAAAAAGGGCAAGGGAAAGAAAGGGAACTTCAAGAAGAATGGCAAGCAAGTTGCCACTCCCGGGAAGAAGCCCAAAGCTGGACCCAAGCCTGAAACTGAGTGCTTCTATGGCAAAGTGAGTGGTTACTGGAAGCGGAACTGCCCCAAGTATTTGGCGGATAAGAAGGATGGCAAAGTGAACAAAGGTATATTTGATATACATGTTATTGATGTGTACGTTACTAATGCTCTTAGCAGCACCTGGGTATTTGATACTGGTTCGGTTGCTCATATTTGTAACTCGAAACAGGAGCTGCGAAATAAACAAAGATTAGCTAAGGATGAGGTGAGAATGCGCATCGGGAATGGTTCCAAGGTCGATGTGATCGCCGTCGGCACACTACCTCTACATCTATCTTCGCGGTTAGTTTTAGACCTGAATAATTGTTATTTGGTGCCCGCGTTGAGCATGAACATTATATCTGGATCTTGTTTATTGCGAGATGGTTATTCATTTAAGTCAGAGAATAATGGTTGTTCTATTTATATGAATAATATCTTTTATGGTCATGCACACTTGAAGAGTGGTCTATTCTTGTTGAATCTCGATTGTAGTGATACACATATTCATAATATTGATGCCAAAAGATGCAAAGTTGATAATGATAGTGCAACATATTTGTGGCATTGCCGTTTAGGTCATATTGGTGTAAAGCGCATGAAGAAACTCCATGCGGATGGGCTTTTGGAATCACTTGATTATGAATCATTTGATACATGCGAACCATGCCTCATGGGCAAGATGACTAAAACTCCGTTCTCCGGAACAATGGAGCGAGCTAATGACTTATTGGAAATAATACATACCGATGTATGCGTGTCACGCCCAATATGCGACCCTATCCAAGAGGAACTCGAAGGTTCCACCAAGGATAGACCCGCATATTGAAACGCTTTTGCAAGGTGGATATCATTACATCAAAATTACATAATAGATGGGGAAACATACAAGGCATACAAATGCCGCAAGAATACATCAATACATTACACGTAAAATCAACATCCGACTACGGATGAAACACAAACAGAAGCTCAAACGACATCCACCCTGCTAGCTCAGGCTGCCGACCTGGAACCTATCCCCTGATCGAAGAAGAAGCAGAAGAAGAACTCCAAAACAAGTAACATCGCTCTCGCGTCATGAACATCGCAAACCTGTACCTGCAACTGGTGTTGTGGTAATCTGTGAGCCACGAGGACTCAGCAATCCCATTACCAGGGGTATCAAGACTAGCAAAGCTTAAAGGGTAAGGAAGGGGTAAAGTGGTGAGGTTGCAGCAT
The DNA here is from genome assembly GCF_002575655.3 of Aegilops tauschii subsp. strangulata. Classification (NCBI taxonomy): domain Eukaryota; kingdom Viridiplantae; phylum Streptophyta; class Magnoliopsida; order Poales; family Poaceae; genus Aegilops; species Aegilops tauschii. The sequence continues at coordinate 366,844,678 of NC_053039.3, forward strand.
CGACTAAGCATATATGGTGGCTAACATACGCAAATAAGCAACGGAACGGTCGAGAAGCTAGAAATGATCAAGAAGTGATCCTAAACTCCTACTTACGTCAAACATAACCCAAAAACCGTGTTCACTTCTCGGACTCCGCCGAGAAGAGACCATCACGGCTACACACGCGGTTGACGCGTTTTAATTAAGTCAAGTGTCAAGTTCTCTACAACCGGACATTAACAAATTCCCATCTGCCACATAACCGCGGGCACGGCTTTCGAAAGATAATACCCTGCAGGGGTGTCCCAACTTAGCCCATTATAAGCTCTCACGGTCAACGAAGGATATTCCTTCTCCCAGGAAGACCCGATCAGTCTCGGAATCCTGGTTTACAAGACATTTCGACAATGGTAAAACAAGACCAGCAAAGCCGCCCGATGCGCCGACAATCCCGATAGGAGCTGCACATATCTCGTTCTCAGGGCAACACCGGATGAGACATCCTACGAGTAAAACCAGCCCTCAAGTTTCCCCGAGGTGGCCCCGCAGTCTACTCGGTTCAGACCAGCACTTAGAGAAGCACTGGCCCGGGGGGGTTAAAATAAAGATGACCCTCGGGATGCGCGACTCCCAAGGAAAAAGGTTAGGTGAGGCAAATGTAAAACCAAGGTTGGGCCTTGCTGGAAGAGTTTTATTCAAAGCGAACTATCAAGGGGGTCCCATAAATCACCCAACCGCGTAAGGGACGCAAAATCAAGGAACATAACACCGGTATGACGGAAACTAGGGCGGCAAGAGTGGAACAAAACACCAGGCATAAGGCCGAGCCTTCCACCCTTTACCAAGTATATGGATGCATTAATTAAATAAGAGAAATTGTGATATCCCAACATAAACATAATCCAACATGGAGCAATCTTCATCTTCACCTGCAACTAGCAACGCTATACGAGGGGCTGAGCAAAGCGGTAACATAGCCAAACAACGGTTTGCTAGGTAGGGTGAAAAGGTTAGAGGCTGACATGGCAATTTGGGAGGCATTGAAGAGCAAATGATAGGTAGCGCAGCATAGCGATAGAACGAAGCAACTAGCATAGCAATGATAGTAATGAGATCCAAGGTGACGGTCATCTTGCCTGAAATCCCACTAGGAAGAAGAACGAGTCCATGAAGAAGATGAACCAAACGTAGACGAACGGATCCTCACGAACGCAACGAAACAGGAACTATTGAGAAGAAGCACAACCGGAAAGAAGCAAACAACAAGGTAAACACACAACACATAACAAGGCATAATGCACAACCAAGCATTATGCATGACAAAGCTACATGCAGCTACTTATGGCAAGAGATGATGCATACAAGAGTAACACATCAAGGCAAGTTTAAATGAGGCCGGAAACAACATATAACAATTCCGGTAAGTCCTCATATGCAAATTTCGAAATTGGTCCAGATCTGAATAAATAATATGTTCAAGTTGTTAAACAACAATTTAAGATGCACCAAGATGATCTACACGAAATTCTAGTCAAGTTTCATATAAAGTTCATTAGATTCGGAGTTACGGCCTAGAAGATATGAGCAACACAAGATAAACGTGGCATTGACGCAAAATACATGCAAACATCAAGCACACACTCCAAAACATGGATGCAACATGATAATATTGAGCTACATGCAAAACTAAGCAAGTTTCATATAGAGCATGCTCAAAACGTAGCAACGGTGCAACACTTACACTCCCAACAAGATATAACAACAATCTGTTCAAAACAGTAACTATGCATCTTGCAAGCATCAAAACAACATGCTACAGCAACCCAACATGATAACAAAAGGCATGGACGTGATGTACAGGTAAAGCATGACAAAACATGAACACTGAGATATCTCCAGAAACCACTAGAATATGCTCAAAAGGACATTGCAAGATTGCAAATAATAACAGTTCCCAGACTTAGCAGAAAATCACTGGGCATGACAGAAATAACATCAGGTTGCAATGTTTAGAGCAAGAAAACAACATGCTACAGGAAACTATCATGGCAAAATTAAACATGGCATGATTCTACTCAAAGCATGTAACAAAAGATCCTTACTGAACATGAGCCAAAAAGGCAGAGATGATATGATGACACCCATGTAAACATAGCAAGTTTCATAAACAGATTCAGACTTAGCAGAAAAATTGAGCATGGCATAAACTGAATTATGAAGGCATCTTTGCGAGCTCAAATTACTCATTATAAAGCATTTTATGGCATGTGAAGGCATCCAACAGTAAGATGGCATAATTATGAAGCGAAGCATGGCAAGAGCAAGTTCATAGGATGCATGGATCACTAGCAAAACACATGTCAAAACTGAACTTAAAGTTAACAGGCTGGCAGCAACATTATTTAGCAAATTGAGAGCATGATAACAATAAGCTACAGCAGGCTATAAATGCAACCAAGGGTACAGATGGATAGAGCATAAAATGTATAACAAAACACCCTTAGTGAACATCTCCAGATTATGCATAGAACTCATGGTAGCAACAAGTTTACATGGCAACAAAATATAACAAACTCGGACTTGGCAGAAATGACTGTCACAGAAATCAGCAACATCACGAAGGCTACTTGGCATGCTTGTGCTAGTCACCACATAGATCACAAAAATACAAGACAAGAACCCCTGTAAAGATGGCATGATGTAGTTCAAAACACATGTAGAGCTCATGCTCATAGGATGAACACACAAAATGTGATGAAAAAGATAAATCACCAAGTTCTGATAACAGACAGCAGGTTAACATCACATAGCACTCTTGCAACAATGATTAGGGCATCAAGATAATCTCAAACAAGCATGGCACAATGGAACAAAATGAATAGCATCTCACAATGAACATTTTGATATATCATATGCATGAATCGGAGCAGTATGCAAAGAGATATGATAGGTCAAAGTAGCACACATGAGATGAAAAGTTTCGGGGACTTGGAAGAAAACCGGGTCAACCTCAGTTCTAGGGCTTCTGCACGGATTTCGAGGCGAGGCGGATTTCGCCGGAGAGCACGCCGGAGAGGAGGGAGACGACGGCCGGAGCAGCGGGGAAGGGTCACCGGCAAGGCGGGGGCGGCGGATCCAGCCGGCGGGGTCCTCCCCGACCGGGATCTCGCCGGATCCGGGCACGGGCGGTCGAGGAGGCGGGTCGGCGGCGACGAGACGGGCAGCGCCAGCGAGCGGCGGCGTGCTCGGCGGCAGGCGTCGGCACTGGAGGCGGCGGTCGGGGCGAGGCGCGGGCGCGGAGCGCTCGGGGCTCGCGCGCCCGCAGGAAGAGGCGACGGCGGAGATCCGGGGCGGCGCCGGTGACGGGCGGCGACCGAAGGACGGCGGCGCGCTCCGGTGGGGTCGAGGCGGCGGCGGACGACGAACGGGCGGCGGCGAGCGGAGGCGAGGCGCGGGAGGAGTGCGGGCCGGCGGCCTGCGGCGGACGGGCCCCGCGGGCCGGCGGCGGCGGGAGGAAGCAGAGGGCCATGTGGCGCGATGCCACTGGCTCCGGGCGGCGGCAGGCTGACGTGTCGCCACCCGATTGGACGGGGCGACGCGTCCGGCGGACACGTCCGGCGGCGGGGATTTCGTCCGGTGGCGCAGAGGAGCGGGGCTAGGGTTTGGACTGCGCGAAATTTCAGGGGGATGCACATATATATAGGTAGAGGGAGTTAGGAGTGTCCAAATAAGGTGCGGTTTTCGCCTACATGATCGTGATCGAACGGCCGAGAGCATGGAGGGGGTTTGGATGGGCTAGTGGGCTGAATTGGAGGGGTGCTGGGCTGCAAAGAGAGAGGGGTTTCGGGCTACGTGGTTAACCGTTGGGGCATCAAACGACCTCCAAATGGAACGAAATTTGACGGGTGGTCTACCGGTGCTATACCAAGGCCACTCGGCAAATCTCGGCCCATTCCGAGAACGTTTTTCTCCCGCTCACGAAACAAGGTCTGAGAGGGGCGACGGGCGCGTGCGAGTGTGGTTGGGCTCAGAACGGACGAACGGAGAGGACATGGGGAACCCGAACGGATGCAAGTTTTGAAAAACATGCAGACGAAATGCAGATGATGACATGGAAATATGCAACACGCAAGCAAACGACATGGCAACAACGACGAATAACTGGAAGACACCTAGCGCATCGAATCCGGGGCGTTACAATGCGGTCCGATGAGTGTTGAGGCACGTGGCGGGTATCGTTATTTTCTGACCTTCACAGATAATTTGAGTAGATATGGGTATATCTAATTAATGAAACACATGTCTGAAACATTTGAAAAGTTCAAAGAATTTCGGAGTGAAGTGGAGAATCATCATAACAAGAAAACAAAGTTTCTACAATCTGATCGTGGAGGTGAATATTTGAGTTGTGAGTTTGGCCGTCATTTAAAATAATATGGAATTGTTTCACAACTCACGCCACCTGGAACACCACAACGTTGTCCGAACGTCGTAACCGTACTTTATTAGATATGGTGTGTTCTATGATGTCTCTTACCGATTTACCACTATCGTTTTGGGGTTATGCATTAGAGACATCCGCATTCACGTTAAATAGGGCACCATCTAAGTCTGTTGAGATGACACCGTATGAACTGTGGTTTGGCAAGAAACCTAAGCTGTCGTTTCTTAAAGTTTGGGGTTGCGACAATTGGGTACACCTTCTACCACAGATCTGAAGGCAAGATCTTTGTTGCTAAGAGTCGATCCTTTCTAGAGAAGGAGTTTCTTTCGAAAGAAGTGAGTCAGAGGAAAGTAGAACTTGATGAGGTAGTTGTACCTTCTCTCGAATTGGAAAGTAGCACATCACAGAAAACCGTTCCCGTGATGCCTACACCAACTAGAGAGGAAGCTAATGATAATGATCATGAAACTTCAGATTAAGTTACTACTGAACCTCGTAGGTTGACCAGAGCACGATCCGCACGAGAGTGGTATGGTAATCCTGTCCTAGAAGTCATGTTACTAGACCAAGGCGAACCTACAAACTATGAAGAAGCTATGATGAGCACAGATTCTGACAGATGGCTTGAGGCCATGAAATCAGAGATAGGATCCATGTATGAGAAGAAAGTGTGGACTTTGGTGGACTTGCTCGATGATCGGCAAGCCATAGAGAATAAATGGATTTTCAAGAAGAAGACTGACGCTGATGGTAATGTTACTGTCTACAAAGCTCGACTTGTCACTAAAGGTTTTCGACAAGTTCAAGGGGTTGACTATGATGAGACTTTCTCACCCGTAGCGATGCGTAAGTCCGTTCGAATCATGTTAGCAATTGCCGCATTTTATGATTATGAAATCTGGCAAATGGACGTCAAAACTGCATTCCTTAATTGATTTTTGAAAGAAGAGTTGTATATGATGCAACCAGAAGGTTTTGTCGATCCTAAAGGTGCTAACAAAGTGTGCAAGCTCCAACGATCACTAATGTAGGATGGTCCAAACGCAACAGTCGAATCAGAGACCCTTCGACGAAACTGTGTGCGATGCATCAATCACAAACGATGATGTAATAAAACCGTCAAAAAGGATGGAAAGCGCTTGCGATGGCGGCGACATCAAACACGGTTCATATTAGATTTGCGTGTGCGATGAGTGGCAAACAGTTAATCCAGAAGAACTGTTTGTGATGATGCAGAACAACAGAAACGGGCAGCCATATGAGGGTGTGTGTGATATACGGCATACAGTTCACTAGGATGAACTGTGTGTGATTAGGCAACACAATGGAAACGGTTCAACTGAACAAGATGTGTGTGATACGCGGCAAACAGGTCCATAATCAAAAATGTGTGCGAAGACCAATAATAACACAGACGATTGCTGCTAATAAGCCGTGTGATTTGCTCTGTCTACAGAAGAATAACATGTATATGTATATGTATATGTATATATATATAACTGAAATAAACATCCAATTACATAAGTGACTATACAGATCATTCGCACACACCTCAATAAAAAATTGCATGCATTCTAAAGTAGGAGAAACTATCATCTAGTCATCTACTTCTTGTGACGCTCCCGCCACTGCTCTGTGGCTCGATCGCTCGTCTGGGGCAGGAAGAAGACACTTCCTCATGTCAATGATCCGCCTGTACATCTCGTAGCTTGTGTATGCGTCCTTGGCCGCGTACTTGACGTGTTGTTCATCTAGTCTCTCATGCCAGACAGTGTGCCGGGCGTTCTTGTCCTTCTTGCTCTCATCCTTCATCTTCATGTAGTAGGGGTCGATGATGGACGAGGCGAGGTCAACCAGGGAGTTCAGTTTGTTGTTGTCGCTGCCCTAGACCTTGTAGTGGTCCTGGATGTTGACAAGATTCGGGCATTTCAAGCCTGAAACCATGAGCGTTTTTGGATAGTTGGTGGTGTCCACCGTAGCGAAACTGTAGTCGGAGCTCTTGATAAACCTAGAGAAACGCTCGCAAGGCCTTGTGGCCAGGTGGTAGTGGTAGACGAGGGCGTCATGTCGCACGCACAGCTGGGCGACTGCAACCTTCTGATCATGCCCGGCACGACCGATGGTGTACTCGAGTTCGAAGCCAACCACTTGGTACTTGTCCTCGGTAAGGAACTGCTCCATAGTTTGGATGGAGCTCTCCACCGAGACCGGATCGTTCGTGTACACCACCGAGAGGGCCTTCCCCCTCACGTGGGTGTCCACTACGTGATGCGTGGTGAACTGCCCGCCGTTATCGTCGTCGGCCGCTGGGAGCGCCATTGGAGCGACGGGGAGCGCCATTGGAATCGCTGGATGTCCTCTCTGTATGTGTCCTCGTGGGTGTGCTTATTGTGTGGTGTGACGCGAGAGATGAAAGGTAAATGGCCGCAGGAATAAATGGGGGCCGGGCAGCCTGGATTCTCGGCGCGTCCGCATGACAGTTTTTGCAGCGGGTAACTGCATCGTCGCGGCCCGTCCGACGCAACCACATGCAGACGAACGTGCGTGATCGTGCGCCGGCCCCAAACACTGGTAGTGCGCGTGGAGGGATGAGGGCAGAGCACCCGGAGGGATGTGAGAGCAGAGCGCACGCGGTGGGACGCGAGCAGAGCATGCCGCGGCCGCCTCAACTGCAAGCAACCACACGCATAAAGCAGTTGAACACGCAGGAAATGGTCGCCTACAAGCCGGCCGACAGTTGCGTCGCTGCGTAGAGAGCAGCCGTGTGCTACTACCTCCGTCTTGGTTGTCCCCTTTATATTCTGTGCCATACTTTGCCCTTAAATTTAACCAACAAAATGTTAATGAATGTTATAAAAATTATATAATTGGAAACTATGTTCAAATACGAATCCAACTATATAATCTTTGGCGACATGCATTCGTACTTTATTAGTTAAATCCTACTTATAAACCAGGACGGGGGTATAGTAGGTAATTAAATCGCAAACATTTTTTTATTAACCGTATGTGTATGTGGCCTTTCGTCCTCCTCTCGCACGTCTTGTCACCCCGCTGTCGTAGACGGCTTACAGCGCAAGCTTGCGCAGCGCGCGGGGGCGTTTTTTTGCCAAACAGTGGCTCGAAGTGGCGCCAATGAATCATCGGTGAGCCCATTCCCACGCAACCTTGCAGGTTCCCGCGCAAGCTTCCTGCCCGACTCGGTGAAATCCCCCAAAATCCCAATGCTTACCGGCCTGCTATATAAACCCTCACAGCCGGCGAGTCCTGCATCGCATTTTCCCCTCCCTCCCAGTAGCTTATCTCATCTGCTTTTCCCACAATCGCCAATGGCACCGCTTAGACCTCGCTTGTGCTTAAGCGAAAACCAAAATCGAAAAACATGTCCACATGCTTTGAGAGAGAGGTGTCGATAAAAACAAAATACGGACATAGAAGCATCATGTTGATTATTATAACAGCAACAAATTTAAACATAAGACTTTTATCATATACTTCCTATGAATAAGTAACAGTTCATCACACAATCGAAGTATAAAGCAAAAACTCTATTAGAAACCAACAAACTATGTTCTCAGTCAACTTTGCAACTACAATTCATCATCTTTTCAGGAAGGGTCACATGTCGGAGCCTTTAGGAAAGTACACATACTCAACCATCATATAGTCTTCTATGATTGCTAACACTCACCTTGTACACATGATCAAAACGTTTCAACCGGACACATAGAAAGATAGGGGCTTATAGTTTCGCCTCCCAACATACTCACCTCAAGGGTGATGTCAACAATAATAACTCATGCTATCTATATTCAACTGGACATATGTGCCTAGATCTTTCCTCACCACATGATGCTTGCCAAAAAGAGAAAAATAAAAAGGAATAGAAGGTAAACTTTGATTCTTTGCATAAAAAGTAAATACATGAAAGTAAAAGATAGGCCCTTCGCAGAGGGAAGCAGAGGTTGCCATGCACTTATTTGTTTGCATGCTCAACCCTTAGTGCAAGAGAACATCATGTTGTATTCCCCCTTAAGATGACAACCTTTATTATGCAGTCTGTCACTTTTATTCTTTGTCATCCAAGTTCGTACAATGCTCAATTTTCTCTTACACTAAATGATCTCACATATTTAGAAGCAATTTTTATTGCCCTTTTGCACCGATGACGACTTACTTGAGGGATCTTGCTCAATCCCTAGGTAGGTATGGTGGACACTTGAAAAAGATTTGGGTTTAAGGGTTTTTGGATGCACAAGTAGTATCTCTACTTAGTGCGGAATTTTTGGCTAGCAAAGATAGGGGGAAAGCATCACATGTTAAAGGATCTATGACAATATGACTTCTATGTGAATATAAACAAATATAAACCATTAAGTTGTCTTCCTTGTCCAACGTCAACAATTTTGGCATATAATATTTTGATGAGGGCTCACAATCACAAAAGATTTCTAGGATAGTATATTTATATGTGAATCTTCTCTTCCCTTATTAATTCTTTTATGAGTTGCATCATTGACTAATGCTATGTTTGTCAATCTCTAATAAAATTTCCTACTTATACTTTTCCTTATGTGGTGCCATCACCTACCATAGGATTATTATATGATCTTATTGATTTATTTCTTTTCTTTTATTTATTTCCTTTCTCTTTTTATTTTCTTATTTCTTTTCTTTAATTGTAACATGAAAGTAAAGAAAGCAAAAACTCAAACTAAACTTTATTATATAGCTTGCACACGATTACAATGATAGATCACTAAGCAAACTCTCAAATAAGAAAGGATCGAACTAACTTTATTTTATCTAAAGCAAAAGATCGAACTAAGATAAGTAAAAGCAAAAAGATAGTGGGATGATACGATACCGGCGCACCTCCCCCAAGCTTGGCGGAAGCCAAGGGGAGTGCCCATACCAGATACTCAGTTCTCCTTTGGTGGTGAAGAATATGGTGGTGGTGATGAAGAAGAGGTCTTGTCCTCGGATTTTCATGGCAGTGGTCCACCATCATAAGAGGAAGAGTGAGTCTCATGGGTCTTGCAACTAGCAGCCAAACTCATACCTTTAAACCTCGCCTCATATTCAAAGACTTGGTTCTGGAGGTCATAGATCTGGCGTTGGAGGAAGTTGATTTGCTCGTTGAAGGTGAAGACAATGTTCTTCATGGGCTTGCCATCCACCTTGAGATCACAGGAGAGGTCCGTGATCATTAGGTGGTTGGCATGGAGTCCACGCTCCACCGCCCCCTTGCACCGGAAGACATCTTGCTCCACAGCTTCAAGCCTAGCTCCATGGTTCCCGTCCCCTTAGAACAGGGCACATCGCGAAGGTGAAGCACCCCCTCATGCATCTCAATCACTTGAGGGTGCTGCACCACCTCCCGCCAATATGGGTTGATGACGTTCTTGAAGAACTTGTCCTTGGAGGAGCTCGAAGCAGCCATGGTAGATGGGATCTGACAGAAAACAGCAAGGAAAAAGAGAACAGAGGATTTCTTCACGATACGGTGGTTAACAGGTTCAGGAAGTATTTATAGATTTTTTTATCTTGGGGGACAAGTACATGGAAGAAAAATGGAGTACGGAAGGTGTCCCAGGTGGGCACAACCCACCTGGGTGCACCAGGCCTGGTGCGCCATAGTGTCTTGTGCCCACTAGGGGACGCTTCCTGGGAGTTTCTTTATTTCCAAAATTCTAAAATATTCCAAAACTGACAAAAAATATTTTTGCGGATTTTTCGGAGTCCGTTTACTTACTGTATCATGTACCTCCTTATTTTCACAATTCTGGAGTGTTCCGGAAGGACTCTTTTATATGTTCTTCCGGTGTCAAAGTTTGGATAATATTACTTTCAACATTAATAGGCGTACCTGAGATATAATGCTTTATTCGTTGCCCATTGACAACTTTCGGGTTAGTACCTTCAGAATTATTTATTTTGATAGCTCCAGACCGGTAAACCTCCTCGATGACATATGCGCCTTCCCATTTTCAGAGGAGCTTTCCTGCAAAGAACCGGAAACAAGAGTTGTACAAAAGAACATATTTTCCGACTTTAAACTCATGCTTTTGAATTCTTTTATCATGCCATCTTTTAACTTTTTCTTTGAATAACTTTGCATTTTCATAAGCCTGGGTTCTCCATTCATCCAATGAGCTAATATCAAATAACCTCTTTTCACCAGCAAGTTTGAAATCATAGTTGAGCTCTTTAATTGCCCAATAAGCTTTATGTTCTAACTCAAGAGGCAAATGACAAGCTTTTCCATAGACCATTTTATAAGGAGACATACCCATAGGATTTTTATATGTTGTTCTATAAGCCCAAAGTGCATCGTCTAATTTCTTAGACCAATTCTTCCTGTACCTATTGACAGTCTTTTGCAAAATTAATTTTATTTCTCTATTGCTAAGTTCAACTTGACCACTAGAATGAGGATGATAGGGTGATGCAATTCTATGGTTAACATCATACTTAGCAAGCATTTTACGAAAATCACCATGAATAAAGTTTGAACCACCATCAGTCATTAAATATCTAGGGACTTGATAACCCACAAGTATAGGGGATCACAACAGTTTTCGAGGGTAGAGTATTCAACCCAAATTTATTGATTCTACACAAGGGGAGCCAAAGAATATTCTCAAGTATTAGCAGTTGAGTTGTCAATGCAACCACACCTGGATAACTTAGTATCTGCAGCAAAGAATTTAGTAGCAAAGCAATATGGAAGTAACGGTAACGGTAGCAAAAGTAATATTTTTGGGTTTTGTAGTGATTGTAACAGTAGCAACGGAAAAGTAAATAAGCGAAGAACAATATGTGAAAAGCTCGTAGGCATTGGATCGGTGATGGAGAATTATGCCGGATGTGGTTCATCATGTAACAGTCATAACATAGGGTGACACAGAACTAGCTCCAATTTATCAATGTAATGTAGGCATGTATTCCGAATATAGTCATATGTGCTTATGGAAAAGAACTTGCATGACATCTTTTGTCCTACCCTCTCGTGGCAACGGGATCCTAGTGGAAACTAAGGGATATTAAGGCCTCCTTTTAATAGAGTACCGGACCAAAGCATTAACACATTGTGAATACATGAACTCCTCAAACTACGGTCATCATCGGGAGTGGTCCCGATTATTGTCACTTCGGGGTTGCCGGATCATAACACATAGTAGGTGACTATAGACTTGCAAGATAGGATCAAGAACTCACATATATTCATGAAAACATAATAGGTTCAGATCTGAAATCATGGCACTCGGGCCCTAGTGACAAGCATTAAGCATAGCAAAGTCATAGCAACATCAATCTCAGAACATAGTGGATACTAGGGATCAAACCCTAACAAAACTAACTCGATTACATGATAGATCTCATCCAACCGTCACCGTCCAGCAAGCCTACGATGGAATTACTCACGCACGGCGGCGAGCATCATGAAATTGGCGATGGAGGATGGTTGATGATAATGACGGCGACGAATCCCCCTCTCCGGAGTCCCGAACGGACTCCAGATCAGCCCTCCCGAGAGGTTTTAGGGCTTGGCGGTGGCTCCGTATCGTAAAACGCGATGAATCCTTCTCTCTGATTTTTTCTCCCTGAAAGTGAATATATGGAGTTGGAGTTGAGGTCGGTGGAGCGTCAGGGGGCCCACGAGGTAGGGGCGCGCCCTAGGGGGGTAGGCGCGCCCCCGCCCTCGTGGACAGGGTGTGGGCCCCCTGACGTGGATTTTTCTTCCAATAGTTTTCTTATTTTCCAAATAGATGTTCCGTGGAGTTTCAGGTCATTCCGAGAACTTTTGTTTCTCCACATAAATAACACCATGGAAAGTCTGTTGTAAACAGCGTCAGTCCGGGTTAGTTCCATTCAAATCATGCAAGTTAGAGTCCAAAACAAGGGCAAAAGTGTTTGGAAAAGTAGATACGACGGAGATGTATCAACTCCCCTAAGCTTAAACCTTTGCTTGTCCTCCAGCAATCAGTTGATAAACTGAAAGTGAGAAAGAAAAACTTTTACAAACTCTGTTTGCTCTTGTTGTTGTAAATATGTAAAGCCAGCATTCAAGATTTCAGCAAAGATTATGACTAACCACATTTGCAATAACTCTTAAGTCTCATGTTTACTCATATCAATAGCATAATCAACTAGCGAGCCATAATAATAAATCTCGGATGACAACACTTTCTCAAAACAATCATGATATGATATAATAAGATGGTATCTCGCTAGCCCTTTCTGAGACCGCAAAACATAAATGCAGAGCACCTTTAAAGATTAAGGACTGACTAAACATTGTAATTCATGGTACAAGAGATCCAGTTATAGTCATACCCAATATAAATTAATAGTGATGGATGCAAATGACAGCTGCGCTCTCCAGCTAGTGCTTTTTAATAAGAGGGTGATGACTCAACATAAAAGTAAATAGATAGGCCCTTCGCAGAGGGAAGCAGGGATTTGTAGAGGTGCCAGAGCTCGGTTTTGAAATAGAGATAAATAATATTTTGAGCGGCATACTTTCATTGTCAACATAACAACAAAGAGATGGCGATATCTTCCATGCTACACACATTATAGGCGGTTCCCAAACAGAATGGTAAAGTTTATACTCCCCCTCCACCAACAAGCATCAATCCATGGCTTGCTCGAAACAACGAGTGTCTCCAACTAGCAACAGTCCCAGGGGGAGTTTTGTTTGCAATTAATTTGATTTAGTTTGCATAAAGCATGGGACTGGGCATCCCGGAGACCAGCCATTTTCTCGTGAATGAGGAGCGGAGTCCACTCCTCTTGAGAATAACCCGCCTAGCATGGAAGATAAGGACAACCCTAGTTGATACATGAGCTATTCGAGCATTCAAAACAAAATGTTTATTTGAAGGTTTAGAGTTTGGCACATACAAATTTACTTGGAACGGCAGGTAGATACCGCATATAGGAAGGTATAGTGGACTCATATGGAATAACTTTGGGGTTTAAGGGTTTGGATGCACAAGCAGTACTCCCGCTTAGTACAAGTGTAGGCTAGCAAAAGACTAGGAAGCGACCAACTAGAGAGCGACAACAGTCATGAACATGCATTAAAATTAATAAACATTGAGTACAAGCATGAGTAGTATATAATCCACCACGAACATAAATATCGTGAAGGCTATGTTGATTTGTTTCAACTACATGTGTGAACATGTGCCAAGTCGAGTCACTTAAATCATTCAAAGGAGGATACCACCCCACTATACCACATCACAACCATTTTAATAGCATGTTGGCACACAAGGTAAACCATTATAACTCATAGCTAATCAAGCATGGCACGAGCAACTATGATCTCTAATTGTCATTGCAAACATGTTTATTCATAATAGGCTGAATCAGGAACGATGAACTCATCATATTTACAAAAACAAGAGAGGTCGAGTTCATACCAGCTTTTCTCATCTCAGTCAGTCCATCATATATCATCATAATTGCCTTTCACTTGCACGACCGAACAAAGTGAAAATAATAAGAGTGCACGTGCATTGGACTAAGCTGGAATCTGCGAGCATTTAATAAACAGGAGAAGACAAGGCAATATGGGCTCTTGGTTAAATCAACAATAATGCATATAAGAACCACTTCAATAATTTAATCATGGTGTTCTCCTATCGATCCCCAAAGAAAAGAAAAGAAATAAAAACTATTTACACAGGAAAGCTCCCAACAAGCAAAAAAGAAGAACGGGAAATCCTTTTGGGATTTTCTTTTTAATTATTACTACTACAGCAAGAAAAGGAAAATAAACTAGCATGGATATTACAGTGAAAAAGTATGAGCACCGACATCTAGCAATGAGTGTGTGAACATGAATGTAATGTCGGTGAGAAATATGTACTCCCCAAAGCTTAGGCTTTTTGCCTAAGTTGGTTCATTGCCACGGATGGCCTGGCGGATATGCATAGTTGTAGCCAGGGTCGTACTGAGATGAAGAAGACTCTGATTGCCACTGGCTGGCAGTCATCTCCGGATCCCAAAAGTAATCAGACTGTCGTGGAGGCTGAAATTGTGGTTCCGGCTCCGGGGCTGGTGTTGGGTTCCGGTAAGCGTAAATGGCTGCCCACGGAACGAGATACGGGCCTGCAGATAAATTAAACAAGGAAGGAGCAGGCAAGATAATAGTCTCAGGGTGATGCTTATCAAAGAACAATTTGTATTTAAGCTCCCCTTCCTTGTTCTTAACAATGAAATCATGCGCTACCATACTCTTATAATCTAAATAAGCAGTGGGCAACAATTTTTCTTCTTTTTCATAATGCCTAATAGGTATATTATAATATGCAGCAAGGCATGAAGCATAAATACCTCCAAAGATGGGACCCTTTGTACGGTTCAAACTTAACCGTTTAGCAATGATACCACCCATACTAACAGTGTTATCAGAAAATAAACCATGTAACAAAATGATAATACCAGGAACACTAAGATTTCCACAGTTTCCGCGACCAATTAAGCAACGACTAGCAAATAAAGCAAAGTAGCGTAAGACAAGAAAATGTATGCTAGTGATTCTTGCATCGGAAACCTTCCTAGTTTCCCCCACAGTAATAGTGTCAATAAACCCGTCCACATCTTTACGATGTGGTTCATCTAAACTACCCTCGAAAGGTATTTTGCAAACCTTGCAAAATTCATCTAGTGGCATCTTCTTAACAACATCATATAAATGAAACTCTACTGCACAAGGTGTTTCCTTAGGAAAATAGTAGAAGTTTTGCACAAAAGTATTGGTGAGTAAGAGATACTGATGACGTTGGTCGCGGAGGAAGTCGGTGAGGCCTGCATTCTCAGCCAATGAATAGAAATCTTCATAAATCCCGGCTTCTCTCAAGAAATCATCGGAAGGCCATTCACACGGCCGAACCTCCGCAGTGCGAGGCAAATTATATTTGGGCCTCTGTGCTTCTTCATTCTGCTTTTCCTTCGAGCTTCGGCTCGATGAGCCCCTCAAAAGTCTCTTCATTATTTTCTGAAAATTTCTGAAATTTTTAGTAACTTCAAATAAAAGTGAACCAAGCTCAACAAAATTGATAGCAACTACTCCTACAAGTGACTAGAGCCTATATCAAGCATTAGAACTACTTGGAACCATATAAATTTGACATGCAAGCTCAAGAACTTGGTCACCTAGGCAGCACAAATTTGCAATGAATAAAGCACTAGAACAAAAACTAATTGGACCAATGGAGGAGTCACATACCAAGGAACAATCCCCCAAGCAGTTTTGCGAGAGGTGCTTTGAGCAAGGAGATCAAAAATCGCAGCAAAATGAGCTAGAACTCGTGCTTGAGCTGGATATTGGTGTTTGTGGGAGGAAGAAGAAGTGTGTGGGTGCAGGAATAAGTGGAGGGGGCCCACCATGGGCCCACGAGGCAGGGGCGCGCCCAGGGGGGTAGGGCGCACCCTCCACCCTCGTGGCCAGGTGCTTGCCCCTCCTGCTGTGTTCTCGGTGCCAGATATTCTCAAATATTCCAGAAAAAATCATATTCCATTTTCAGGGCATTTGGAGAACTTTTATTTTCGGGGTATTTTTATATTGCATGGATAAATTAGAAAACAGACAGAAAAATACTATTTTTACTTTATTTCAACTAAATAACAGAAAGTAGAGAGAGGGTACATAAGGTTGTGCCTTCTAGTTTCATCCATCTCATGCTCATCAAAAGGAATTCACTAACAAGGTTGATCAGGTCTTGTTAACAAACTCATTCCGAATAACATGGAACCGGAGAAATTTCGAATAACACTATGTTACCTCAACGGGGATATGCACATCCCCTATAATAAGAATATCATATTTCTTTTTGACAGTAGGTACAGGAAATTCAACGCCTCCAAAAATAATCGATGGAATTTTTCCAATAGAATTGATACTGTGGACCTGAGGTTGTTTCCTCGGAAAGTGTAGCGTATGCTCATTACCATTAACATGAAAAGTGACATTGCCTTTGTTGCAATCAATAACAGCCCCTGCAGTATTAAAAAAAGGTCTTCCAAGAATAATAGACATACCATCGTCCTCGGGAATATCAAGAATAACAAAGTCCGTTAAAATAGTAACGTTTGCAACCACAACATGCACATCCTCACAAATACCGACAGGTATAGCAGTTGATTTATCAGCCATTTGCAAAGATATTTCAGTAGGTGTCAACTTATTCAAATCAAGTGTACGATATAAAGAGAGAGGCATAACACTAACACCGGCTCCAAGATCACATAAAGCAGTTTTAACATAGTTTCTTTTAATGGAGCATGGTATAGTTGGTACACCTGGATCTCCAAGTTTCTTAGGTTTTCCACCCTTAAAAGTGTAATTAGCAAGCATGGTGGAAATTTCAGCTTCCGGTATCTTTGTTTTATTAGTAACAATTTCTTTCATATACTTAGCATAAGGATTCATTTTGAGCATATCAGTTAATCGCATACGCAAAAAGATAGGTCTAATCATTTCAGCAAAGCGCTCAAAATCCTCATCATCCTTTTTCTTTGATGGTTTGGGAGGAAAAGGCATGGGTTTCTGAACCCATGGCTCCCTTTCTTTATCATGTTTCCTAGCAACAAAGTCTCTTTTATCATAGCGTTGATTCTTTGATTGTGGGTTATCAAGATCAACTGCAGGTTCAATTTCTATATCATTATCATTGCTAGGTTGAGCATCATCAATAGCATTTTCATTAGGCTCATGTTCATTACCAGATTGTGTTTCAGCATCCGAAATAGAGATATCATTTGGATTCTCAGGTGTTTCAGCAATAGGTTCACTAGAAGCATGCAAAGTCCTATCATTTTGCTTTTTCTTCTTTTTAGAAGGGCTAGGTGCATCAATATTATTTCTCTGAGAATCTTGCTCAATTCTCTTAGGGTGGCCTTCAGGATACAAAGGTTCCAGAGTCATTCTACCAGTTCTAGTAGCCACTATAGCAGCATAATCATTTTTCTTACTATTCATTTCATTGATCAAATCATTTTGAGCTTTAAGTACTTGTTCTACTTGAGTGGTAACCATAGAAGCATGTTTAGTAATGAGTTTAAGTTCACCTTTAACTCTAGACATATAATCACCCAAGTGTTCAATCATATAAGCATTTTGTTTTAATTGTCTACCAAAATAAGGATTGAAATCTTCTTGCTTAACCATAAAGTTATCAAACTCATCCAAGCATTGGCTAGCAATTTTAGTAGGAGGGATTTCAGCTTTATCAAATCTACAGAGAGAATTCACCTTTACTACCTGTGTCGGATTATCAAGACCATGAGTTTCTTCAATAGGTAATGGATTAAGATCATATGTTTCTTCAACAGGCGGTAGATTAAGACCATGTATTTCTTCAATAGGAGGTAAATTCTTAACGTCTTCAGCTTTAATACCTTTTTCTTTCATAGATTTCTTTACCTCTTGCATATCTTCAGGACTGAGAAATAGAACACCTCTCTTCTTCGGAGTTGGTTTAGGAATAGGTTCAGGAATTGTCTCAGGAGCTGGCTCAGGAAGTGTCCAATTATTTTCATTTGTCAACATATTATTCAATAGAATTTCAGCTTCATCCGGTGTTCTTTCCCTGAAAAGAGAACCATCACAACTATCCAGGTAATCTCTGGAAGCATCGGTTAGTCCATTATAAAAGATATCAAGTATTTCATTTTCCTTGAGAGGATGATCAGGAAAAGCATTAAGTAACTGGAGAAGCCTCCCCCAAGCTTGTGGGAGACTCTCTTCTTCAATTTGTACAAAATTGTATATTTCCCTCAAAGCAGCTTGTTTCTTATGAGCAGGGAAATATTTAGCAGAGAAGTAATAAATCATATCCTGGGGACTACGCACACAACCAGGATCAAGAGAATTAAACCATATCTTAGCATCACCCTTTAATGAGAACGGAAATATTTTAAGGATATAAAGGTAGCGTGTTCTCTCATCATTAGTGAACAGGGTGGCTATATCATTTAATTTAGTAAGATGTGCCAAAACAGTTTCAGACTCATAGCCATGAAAAGTATCAGATTCAACCAAAGTAATTATATCAGGATCAACAGAGAATTCATAATCCTTATCAGTAACACAGATAGGTGAAGTAGCAAAAGCAGGGTCATGTTTCATTCTAGCATTAAGAGATTGCTGCTTCCATTTAGCTAATAACCTCTTGAGTTCATATCTATCTTTGCAAGCTAAAATAGCTAAAGCAGCTTCTTTTTCAAAAACATAACCCTCAGGAATAACAGGCTAGTCTTCATCATCACTTTCATCTATATAATCAGTTTCAATAATTTCTTTCTCTCTAACCCTAGCAATTTGTTCATCAAGAAATTCACTAAGTGGCACAGTAGTATCAAGCGTGGAAGTAGTTTCATCATAAGTATCATGCATAGCAGAAGTGGCATCATCAATAACATGCGACATATCAGAACGAATAGCAGAAGCAGGTTTAGGTGTCGCAAGCTTACTCAAAACAGAAGGTGAATCAAGTGCAGAGCTAGATGGCAGTTCCTTACCTCCCCTCGTAGTTGAGGGATAGATTGTTGTCTTAGCGTCTTTCAAGTTCTTCATAGTGACCAGCAGATATAAATCCCAAGTGACTCCAAGAATAGAGCTATGCTCCCCGGCAACGGCGCCAGAAAATAGTCTTGATAATCCACAAGTATAGAGGATCGCAACAGTTTTCGAGGGTAGAGTATTCAACCCAAATTTATTGATTCGACACAAGGGGAGCCAAAGAATATTCTCAAGTATTAGCAGTTGAGTTGTTAATTCAACCACACCTGGATAACTTAGTATCTGCAGCAAAGTATTTAGTAGCAAAGCAATATGGAAGTAACGGTAACGGTAGCAAAAGTAATATTTTTGGGTTTTGTAGTGATTGTAACGGTACCAATGGAAAAGTAAATAAGCGAAGAACAATATGTGAAAAGCTCGTAGGCATTGGATCGGTGATGGAGAATTATGCCGGATGCGATTATTCATGCAACAGTTATAACATAGGGTGACACAGAACTAGCTCCAATTCATCAATGTAATGTAGGCATGTATTCCGAATATAGTCATACGTGCCTATGGAAAAGAACTTGCATGACATCTTTTGTCCTACCCTCCCGTGGCAGCGGGGTCCTAGCGGAAACTAAGGGATATTAAGGCCTCCTTTTAATAGAGTACCGGACCAAAGCATTAACACATAGTGAATACATGAACTCCTCAAACTACGGTCATCACCGGGAGTGGTCCCGATTATTGTCACTTCGGGGTTGCCGGATCATAACACATAGTAGGTGACTATAGACTTGCAAGATAGGATCAAGAACTCACATATATTCATGAAAACATAATAGGTTCAGATCTGAAATCATGGCACTCGGGCCCTAGTGACAAGCATTAAGCATAGCAAAGTCATAGCAACATCAATCTCAGAACATAGTGGATACTAGGGATCAAACCCTAACAAAACTAATTCGATTACATGGTAGATCTCATCCAACCCATCACCGTCCAGCAAGCCTACGATGGAATTACTCACGCACGGCGGTGAGCATCATGAAATTGGTGATGGAGGATGGTTGATGATGACGACGGCGACGAATCCCCCTCTTCGGAGCCCCGAACGGACTCCAGATCAGCCCTCCCGAGAGGTTTTAGGGCTTGGCGATGGCTCCGTATCGTAAAACGCGATGAATCGTTCTCTTTGTTTTTTTTCTCCCCGAAAGTGAATATATGGAGTTGGAGTTGAGGTCGGTGGAGCGTCAGGGGGCCCACGAGGTAGGGGGCACGCCCTAGGGGGGTAGGTGCGCCCCCACCCTCGTGGACAGGGTGTGGGCCCCCTGACATGGATTTTTCTTCCAGTATTTTTCTTATTTTCCAAATAGATGTTCCGTGGAGTTTCAGGTCATTCCCAGAACTTTTGTTTCTGCACATAAACAACACCATGGAAAGTCTGCTGAAAACAGCGTCAGTCCGGGTTAGTTCCATTCAAATCATGCAAGTTAGAGTCCAAAACAAGGGCAAAAGTGTTTGGAAAATTAGATACGACAGAGACGTATCAGGACTCCAAACCTTGGGAAAATAACTTCCTTAAGCATTTTAATAGGTGTTTTGATCAACACTACTGGTTGGAATAGCTTCTACCCATTTAGTAACATAATCAACAGCAACCAAAATATGTGTATACTCATTAGAGGAAGGAAAAGGTCCCATGTAATCAAATTCCCAAACATCAAATGGTTCAACAGCAAGTGAATAATTCATAGGCATTTCATGACGCTTACCGATATTACCTATTCTTTGACATTCATCACAAGATGAGACGTACTTACGGGCATCCTTGAAGAGAGTAGGCCAATAAAATCCAGACTGCAATACCTTATGAGCAGTTGTATCTCCAGCACGATGCCCTCCATAAGCCTCGGAGTGACATTCCATAGGATTTGTCCATGTTCATGCTCAGGTACACAACGTCTAATAATACCATCTACTCCTTCTTTATAAAGATGTGGGTCATCCCAAAAGTAATGTCTTAAATCATAGAAGAATTTTTTCTTTTGTTGGTATGTAAAGCTAGGTGGCAACTATTTAGCAACAATGTAATTAGCATAGTCAACATACCAAGGAGTACTATTAGCAACATTTATTGCAGCTAACTGCTCATCAGGAAAAGTATCATCAGTAGGAAGTGGGTCATCAAGCACATTTTCAAGTCTAGACAAGTTATCAGCTACGGGGTTCTCAACTCCTTTTCTATCAATAATATGTAAATCAAATTCTTGTAACAAGAGAACCCAACGAATAAGTCTATGTTTAGCATCTTTCCATTCCATAAGATATATAATAGCAGCATGGTCTGTGTGAACAGTTACTTTGGAATCAACAATATAAGGTCTAAATTTATCACAAGCAAACACCACTTTTAAGTATTCTTTTTCAGTACTAGCATAATTTCTTTGAGCACTGTCTAGAGTTTTACTAGCATAATGAATAACATTCAATTTCTTATCAACTCTTGTCCTAGAATGGCACCAACAACATAATCACTAGCATCACACATACTTTCAAAAGGCAAGTTCCAATCAGGTGGTTAAACAATAGGTGCAGAAATTAAGGCTTTCTTGACTGTTTAAAAGGCTTCAAGACAATCGTCATAAAAAACAAAAGGAATATCCTTTTGCAAAAGATTAGTAAGAGGCCTAGAAATTTTAGAAAAGTCTTTGATAAATCTCCTATAGAAACCAACATGACCTAGGAAACTACGAATACCTTTGATGTCCTTGGGACATGGCATTTTCTCAATTGCATCAACCTTAGCTTGGTCCACTTCAATACCTCTTTCAGAAATTTTATGACCCAAGACAATGCCTTCATTGACCATAAAGTGGCACTTCTCCCAATTCAAGACAAGATTTGTTTGTTCACATCTCTGCAAAACTCGATCAAGATTGCTTAAACAATCATCAAAAAACTTCCCATAAACAGAGAAGTCATCCATGAAAACCTCAACAATCTTCTCACAAAAATCAGAGAATATAACAGTCATACATCTTTGAAAGGTAGCAGGTGCATTACATAAACCAAAAGGCATACGTCTATAAGCATAGGTTCCAAAAGGACAAGTAAAAGTGGTCTTTTCTTGATCAGGTTGAGAAACAGGTATTTGTGAGAAGCCAGAATATCCATCAAGGAAGCAGAAGTGTGTGTGCTTAGATAATCTTTCAAGCATTTGATCAATAAAAGGCAAAGGGTAATGATCTTTTCTAGTTGCTTTGTTTAATTTTCTATAAACAATTACCATTCTATAGCCTGTAACAATTCTTTGTGGAATAAGGTCATTCTTATCATTAGGAACAATAGTAATACCTCCTATCTTAGGGACACAATGAACATGACTTACCCATCTACTATCAGCTATGGGATAGATTATACGTGCTTCCAGAAGTTTTAATATTTCCATTCTTACCACCTCTTTCATCTTCAGATTTAACCGACGTTGGTGATCAACAACGGGTTTAGCATCAGGTTCCATATTAATTTTGTGCTGACATAGAGTGGGACTAATGCCTTTTAAATCATCAAGAGTATATCCAATAGCTTCTCGGTGCTTCCTTAGAACTTTCAATAATCTCTCTTCTTCATGTTCTGAAAGGTTAGCACTGATAATAACAGGATATTTTTTCTTTTCATCAAGATAAGCATATTTCAAAGTGTCTGGCAATTGTTTTAATTCAAACACAGGATCACCTTTAGGTGGAGGAGGACCTCCAAGAATTTCAATAGGCAAGTTGTGTTTAAGTAGAGGACGTTGTTCAAAGAAAATTGTGTCTATTTCATTTCTTTCATGCATTTGTAAATCATTTTCATGGTCTAGCAAATATTGTTCTAAAGGATCAGTAGGTGGCACAGCAATAGCAGCAAGACCAATTAATTCATATTTACTAGGCAATTCTTTTTCATGATGATTTCTACTAAACTTGGAAAAATTAAACTCATGAGACTCATCACCAAAACTAACACCCATAGTTTGTTTCTTACAATCTATCTTAGCATTAACTGTATTCAAGAAAGGTCTTCCAAAGATAATGGGACAGAAGTCATCTTGTGGGGAACGAAGAACAAGAAAATCAGTAGGGTATTTAATTTTCCCACACAAGACTTTGACATCTCTAACACCCAATTGGTGATATAGTGTCTCTATTAGCAAGTTTAATAGTAACATCTATTTCTTCTATCTCAGCAGGTGCTATGTATTTCATAATTTCTTGACATAAAGTGTAAGGAATAGCACTCACACTAGCACCAATGTCACATAAACCATGATAACAGTGATCTCCTATTTTAACTGAGATGACAGGCATGCCCACAACAGGTCTACATTTATTCCCTTTTTCCGGTTTAGCAATTCTAGCAGCTTCATCACAGAAGTAAATAACATGCCCATCCATGTCTTCTTCCAAGAGATCCTTAACCATAGTAATGCTAGGTTGTACTTTAATTTGTTCATCAGGTTTAGGTGTTCTAACATAGCTTTTGTTAACCACAGTTGAAACTTTAACATGTTCCTTTATCCTAACAGGAAAAGGTGGTTTCTCAATATGAGCAAAAGGAACAACTGGATCAACATTATAAAGTATAGTTTCTTCTTTAACTGGTACCGGTTCTTTAATTTCTTCTTTAATAGGTGGGTGATATTTAAACCACTTCTATTTAGGCCTTGTACAATGGGAGGTGCTTAGGAGAGGTGCTTAGAGAAATAAACCAGGATTTCCTTAAGCATCGGTGCTTATTTGTACAGGGTAGATGCTTAACTAAGCGTCTCTCCTATAGAAATAGGCGCCGGTGCTTCAGAAAAACCCGGTTTATTTTTCTAAGAACCTCCCTAAGTATCTCCCATTGTACAAGGCCTTAGGGAGTTCAACATGAGTAGCAAATGATTCACAAAAGGAGGCTACTATCTCAGAGTCAAGTCCATATTTAGTGCTAAACTTTTGAAAAGCATCGATATTCATAAAAGATTTAACACAATCATACTTAAGTTTAATACCTAACTCTTTACCTTCGTCGAGTTCCCAATCTTCAGAGTTGCATTTAATTCTTTATAAAAGATCCCACCGGAATTCAATAGTTTTCTTCATAAAAGAACCAGCACAAGAAGTATCGAGCATGGTTTGATCATTACGAGAAAGCCGAGCATAAAAGTTCTGAATAATAATTCCTCTTGGGAGCTCATGATTGGGGAATGAATATAACATTGACTTAAGCCTCCCCCAAGCTAGAGCGATACTTTCTCCTTCACGAGGCCAAAAATTATATATATAATTCCGATCACGATGAACTAGATGCATAGGATAAATTTTTTGGTGGAACTCCAATTTCAAACGATTCCAATTCCATGATCCAATATCATCGCATAGCCTAAACCATGCCAATGCTTTTCCCTTCAAATATAAAGGGAAAACCTTTTTCATCACCTCATCTCCGGGTAAACCTGCAAGCTTAAACAATCAACAAATTTGTTCCACATATATTAAGTGCATATCAGGATGTTCGGTTCCATCTCCTGCATAAGGATTAGCTAGCAGTTGTTCTATCATACCCGAAGGAATTTCATATTCAATATTTTCAGTAGGTGCAGTAGGTTGAGGGGTAACTAATTGTGGTTCTGGACGAGGTGAAGATACCCTGAACAAACCCCTCAAAGGATTGTTTTCCATAGTAACAAGTGACAATAAATTTCAGCACACTATACAAATGTTTCCTTACCAAATTCCACTTGCCAAAGGCGCTTCACTCCCCGGCAACGGCGCCAGAAAATAGCCTTGATGACCCACAAGTACAGGGGATCAATTGTAGCTCTTTCTTTTCGATAAGTAAGACTGTCGAACCCAACGAGGAGCAGAAGGAAATGACAAGTAGTTTTCAGTAAGGTGATATCTGCAAGTGCTGAAATTGTAAGTAGCGAGTAGTTTGATAGCAAGATAATTTGTAACGAGCAAGTAACAATAGTAACAATAAGTATGCAACAAGGTAGCCCAATCCTTTTGAGGCAAAGGAAAGGCAAAAACGGTCTCTTATGATAAGCAAAGCGTTCTCGAGGGTACACGGGAATTTCATCTAGTCACTTTCATCATGTTGGTTTGATTTGTGTTTGCTACTTTGATAATTTGATATGTGGGTGGACCGGTGCTTGATAACCCACAAGTATAGGGGATCGCAACAGTTTTCGAGGGTAGAGTATTCAACCCAAATTTATTGATTCGACACAAGGGGAGCCAAAGAATACTCTCAAGTATTAGCAGTTGAGTTGTCAATTCAACCACACCTGGATAACTTAATATCTGCAGCAAAGTATTTAGTAGCAAAGTAGTACGATAGTAACCGTAATAGTAGCAAAAGTAATATTTTTGGGTTTTGTAGTGATTGTAACAGTACCAACGGAAAAGTAAATAAGCGAAGAACAATATGTGAAAAGCTCGTAGGCATTGGATCGGTGATGGAGAATTATGCCGGATGCGATTATTCATGCAACAGTTATAACATAGGGTGACACAGAACTAGCTCCAATTCATCAATGTAATGTAGGCATGTATTCCGAATATAGTCATACGTGCCTATGGAAAAGAACTTGCATGACATCTTTTGTCCTACCCTCCCGTGGCAGCGGGGTCCTAGCGGAAACTAAGGGATATTAAGGCCTCCTTTTAATAGAGTACCGGACCAAAGCATTAACACATTGTGAATACATGAACTCCTCAAACTACGGTCATCACCGGGAGTGGTCCCGATTATTGTCACTTCGGGGTTGCCGGATCATAACACATAGTAGGTGACTATAGACTTGCAAGATAGGATCAAGAAATCACATATATTCATGAAAACATAATAGGTTCAGATCTGAAATCATGGCACTCGGGCCCTAGTGACAAGCATTAAGCATAGCAAAGTCATAGCAACATCAATCTCAGAACATAGTGGATACTAGGGATCAAACCCTAACAAAACTAACTCGATTACATGATAAATATCATCCAACCCATCACCGTCCAGCAAGCCTACGATGGAATTACTCACGCACAGCGGTGAGCATCATGAAATTAGTGATGGAGGATGGTTGATGATGACGACGGCGACTGATTCCCCTCTCCGGAGCCCCGAACGGACTCCAGATCAACCCTCCCGAGAGAGTTTAGGGCTTGGCGGCGGCTCCGTATCGTAAAACGCGATGAATCTTTCTCTCTGATTTTTTTCTCCGCGAACGTGAATATATAGAGTTGGAGTTGAGGTCGGTGGAGCTCCAGGGGGCGCACGAGGCAGGGGGGCGCCCTGGGGGGCAGGCGCGCCTCCCACCCTCATGGACAGGGTGTGGGCCCCCTGGCCTTGATTCTTTCGCCAGTATTTTTTACTATTTCGAAAAATAATCTCCGTGAAGTTTCAGGTCATTCCGAGAACTTTTGTTTCTACACAAAGATAACACCGTGGCAATTCTGCTGAAAACAACATCAGTCCGGGTTAGTTCCATTCAAATCATGCAAGTTAGAGTCCAAAACAAGGGCAAAAGTGTTTGGAAAAGTAGATACGACGGAGACGTATCAACTCCCCCAAGCTTAAACCTTTGCTTGTCCTCAAGCAATTCAGTTGATAAACTAAAAGTGATAAAGAAAAACTTTTACAAACTCTGTTTGCTCTTGTTGTTGTAAATATGTAAAGCCAGCATTCAAGTTTTCAGCTAATATTATGACTAACCATATTCACAATGACACTTAGGTCTCATGTTTACTCATTTCAATGGCATAATTAACTAGCGAGCAATAATAATAAATCTCGGATGACAACGCTTTCTCAGAACAATCATGATATGATATAACAATATGGTATCTCGCTAGCCCTTTCCGGGACCGCAAAACATAAATGCAGAGCACCTTTAAAGATCAAGGACTGACTAGACATTGTAATTCAGGGTAAAAGAGATCCAGTCATAGTCATACCCAAAATAAATTAATAGTAATGGATGCAGAAGACAGCGGTGCTCTCCAGCTAATGCTTTTTAATAAGAGGGTGATGACTCAACATAAAAGTAAATAGATAGGCCCTTCGCAGAGGGAAGGAGGGATTTGTAGAGGTGCCAGAGCTCGATTTTGAAATAGAGATAAATAATATTTTGAGCGGCATACTTTCATTGTCAACATAACAACCAAGATATGGCGATATCTTCCATGCTACACACATTATAGGCGCTTCCCAAACAGAATGGTAAAGTTTATACTCCCCCTCCACCAACAAACATCAGTCCATGGCTTGCTCAAAACAACGAGTGCCTCCAACTAACAACAGTCCCTGGGGAGTTTTGTTTGCAATTATTTTGATTTGATTTGCATAAAGCATGGGACTGGGCATCCCGGTGACCAGCCATTTTCTCGTGAGTGAGGAGCGGAGTCCACTCCTCTTGAGAATAACCCGCCTAACATGGAAGATTCAGACAACCCTAGTTGATACATGAGCTATTCGAGCATACAAAACAAAATTTCATTTGAAGCTTTAGAGTTTGGCACATACAAATTTACTTGGAACGGCAGGTAGATACCGCATATAGGAAGGTATGGTGGACTCATATGGAATAACTTTGGGGTTTAAGGGATTGGATGCACAAGCAGTATTCCCGCTTAGTACAAGTGAAGGCTAGCAAAAGACTGGGAAGCGACCAACTAGAGAGCGACAACAGTCATGAACATGCATTAAAATTAATGAACATTGAGTGCAAGCATGAGTAGGATATAATCCACCATGAACATAAATATCGTGAAGGCTATGTTGATTTTGTTTCAACTACATGCATGAACATGTGCCAAGTCAAGTCACTTAAATCATTCAAAGGAGGATACCACCCTATTATACCACATCACAACCATTTTAATAGCATGTTGGCACGCAAGGTAAACCATTATAGGCTCCTAGCTAATTAAGCATGGCATAAGTAACTATAATATCTAATTGTCATTGCAAACATGTTTATTCATAATAGGATGAATCAGGAACGATGAACTAATCATATTTACAAAAACAAGAGAGGTCGAGTTCATACCAGCTTCTCTCATCTCAATCAGTCCATCATAAATCGTCATAATTACCTTTCACTTGCACGACCGAACGATGTGAATAATAATAATAGTGCACGTGCATTGGACTAAGCTGGAATCTGCTAGCATTCAATAAATAGGAGAAGACAAGGCAATATGGGCTCTTGGTTAAATCAACAATAATGCATAAAAGAGCCACTTCAACAATTTCATTATGGTCTTCTCCTATCGACCCCCAAAGAAAAGAAATAAAAACTATTTACACGGCAAAGCTCCCAACAAACAAAAGAAGAATAAGAAATCCTTTTGGGTTTTCTTTTTAATTATTACTACTACAGTATGGAAGTAAACTAGCTAAAAGCTACTACTATTTTTTTGTTTTTCTTAAGGTTTTTCAAACACACAAGAAGAAAGCATAAAAAGGAAATAAACTAGCATGGATATTACAGTGAAAAAGTATGAGCACCGACAACTAGCATGAGTGTGTGAATGTAAATGTAATGTCGGTGAGAAATACGTACTCCCCCAAGCTTAGGCTTTTGGCCTAAGTTGGTCTACTGCCACGGATGGCCTGGCGGATATCCAAAGTTGTAGTTGGGGTCGTACTGAGATGCAGCGGCTATCGCATCATGGGCTGCAGCTTGGAGGCGAGCTGCCCTCGTCCTACTCTCGTACTCATTTGCCTCCTCCCTGGTTATAAAATATCTCCCCTTTGCCTGAAAGTCAAAGAGAGTAGGAGCTGGGAGGACAATATTGACGGTGTGACGCCTATCAAAGATTAGTCGGTACTGGAGAGGCAGTTCATCCCTCTCAACAAATCAATGGTGAACCATGGCATTAAAATCTAGATAAGAAGGAGGCAATTCCATATCATAATCATGAATGGGTATATTAAGAAAATTAGCTAAACGGGTTGCATAAATTCCACCAAAGAAATATCCATTAAATATATTATTATGCAACCTACGTGCAACAATGGCTCCCAAATTATAATGTTTATCTCCTAATACAGCACTCCTGAGAACACTGAGATCAGGGACACACATGTGGCATGCTTCATCCTTACCATTTATGCACCTACCTATGAAGAGAGCAAAATAATGTATAGCAGGAAAATGAATGCTCCCTATGGTAGCTTGTGTTATGTCTCTAGATTCACCCACGGTTATACTAGCAAGAAAATCTCTAAATTCAGATTTGCGAGGTTCAGTAGGACTACCCCATTGTGGAAGTTTGCAAGCAGTATTAAAATCCTCTAAGTCCATAGTATAAGAATTTTCATAAAGATCAAATAGGACAGTTTGAGAGTTGCGTGACGATGAAAATTCAAACCTCCTCACAAAGGAATCAGTGAGATAGTGTACTGACGGTACTTATCTGTCTCGAAGCTCACAAGATCAGCGTTACACACACATGCGTTAAATTCTTCCCTGATTCCTGCTCGATCCATTAAGTCCTCTGAAGGCCATTCACAAGCCCGCACTTGAGCGTCCCTTGGTGGTTCATCGTCGGCATCACGCATCGCGAGCCTGGGTCCTTGCTTCCTTGAAGGGCCACCTTGGTACATTTTTCTAAACATATTTCTTCCTCTGAAAAATTCTGAAATTTTTATTAACTTCAAATAAAAGTGAACCTAACTCAACAAAATTGATAGCAACTACTCCCACAAGTGCCTAGAGACTATATAATGCATTAGAACTACTTGGAACCATATAAATTTGACATGCAAGCTCAAGAACATGGTCACCTAGGCAGCACAAATTTGCAATGAATAAAGCACTAGAACAAAAACTAATTGGACCATTGGAGGAGTCACATACCAAGGAACAATCCCCCAAAGTAGTTTTGTGAGAGGTGCTTTGAGCAAGGAGATCGAAAATCGCAGCAAAATGAGCTAGAACTCGTGAGTGAGCTGGTTGGTGATTTTTTGGGAGGAAGAAGGAGTGTGTGGGTGCAGGAATAAGTGGAGGGGAGCCACCATGGGCCCACGAGGCAGGGGGCGCGCCCTGGACCCTCGTGGCCAGGTGCTTGCTCCCCCTGCTGTGTTCTCAGTGCCAGATATTCTCAAATATTCCAGAAAAAAATCATATTTCAATTTCGGGGCATTTGGAGAACTTTTATTTTCGGGGTATTTTTTATTGCACGGATAAATCAGAAAACAGACAAAAAAATACTAATTTTACTTTATTTCAATCTAAATAACAGAACGTAAAAGGAGGGTATAGAAGGTTGTGCTTTCTAACTTCGTCCATCTCATGCTCATCAAAAGGAATCCACTAACAAGGTTGATCAGGTCTTGTTAACAAACTCATTCCGAATTGCATGAAACCGGAGAATTTTTGAATAGCACTATGTTACCTCAACGGGGATATGCACATCCCCAATAATAAGAATATCATATCTCTTTGTGATAGTAGGAAGAGGAAATTCAAAACCTCCAAAAATAATCAATGGAATTTTTCTAATATAATTTATACTATGAACTTGAGGTTGTTTCCTCGGTAAGTGTACCGTATGTTCATTGCCATTAACATGAAAAGTGACATTGCCTTTGTTGCAATCAATAACAGCCCCTGTAGTATTCAAAAAGGGTCTTCCAAGAATAATAGACATACTATCGTCCTCGGGAATATCAAGAATAACAAAGTCCGTTAAAATAGTAACGTTTGCAACCACAACAGGCACATCATCACAAATACCGACAGGTATAGCAGTTGATTTATCAGCCATTTGCAAAGATATTTCAGTAGGTGTCAACTTATTCAAATCAAGTCTACGATATAAAGAGAGAGGCATAACACTAACACCGGCTCCAAGATCACATAAAGTAGTTCTAACATAGTTTCTTTTAATGGAGCATGGTATAGTGGGTACTCCTGGATCTCCTAACTTCTTAGGTATTCCACCCTTAAAAGTGTAATTAGCAAGCATGGTGGAAATTTCAGCATCCGGTATCTTTCTTTTATTTGTAACAATTTCTTTCATATACTTAGCATAAGGATTCATCTTGTGCATATCAGTTAAACGCATACGCAAAAAGATAGGTCTAATCATTTCAGCAAAGCGCTCGAAATCCTCATCGTCCTTTTTCTTGGATGGTTTGGGAGGAAAAGGCATGAGTTTCTGAACCCATTGTTCTCTTTCTTTACCGTGCTTCCTAGCAACAAATTCTCTCTTATCATAACGTTGATTCTTTGATTGTGGGTTATCAAGATCAACAGCAGGTTCAATTTCTACATCATTATCATTACTAGGTTGAGCATCATCATGAACATCTTCATTAACATTATCACTAGCTTCATGTCCATTACCAGATTGTGTTTCAGCATCAGAAATAGAAATATCATTGGGATTCTCAGGTGTGTCTACAACAGGTTCACTAGAAGCATGCAAAGTCCTATCATTTTTCTTTTTCTTCTTTTTAGAAGGACTAGGTGCATCAACATTATTTCCCTGAGAATCCTGCTCAATTCTCTTAGGGTGGCCTTCAGGATACAAAGGTTCCTGAGTCATTTTACCAGTTCTAGTAGCCACTCTAACAGCAAAATCATTATTCTTACTATTCAATTCATTGAGCAAATCATTCTGAGCTTTAAGTACTTGTTATACTTGAGTGGTAACCATAGAAGCATGTTTACTAATGAGTTTAAGTTCACCTTTAACTCTAGACATATAATCACTCAAGTGTTCAATCATATAAGCATTGTGTTTTAATTGTCTACCAACATAAGCATTGAAGTTTTCTTGTTTGACAATAAAATTATCAAACTCATCTAAGCATTGGCTAGCAGACTTATAACGAGGAATATCACCTTCATCAAATCTATAGAGAGAATTTACCTTTACTACCTGTGTCGGGTTATCAAGACCATGTGTTTCTTCAATAGGTGATGAATTAAGACCATGTATTTCTTCAATAGGAGGTAAATTAAGGCCATGTATTTCTTCAACAGGAGGTAAATTCTTAACATCTTCAGCTTTAATACCCTTTTCTTTGATAGATTTCTTTGCCTCTTGCATATCTTCAGGACTGAGAAATAGAACACCCCTTTTCTTCGGAGTTGGCTTAGGAGTTGGTTCAGGAAGTGTCCAATTATTTCATTGGTCAGCATATTATTCAATAGAATTTCAGCTTGATCAACAGTTCTTTCCCTGAAAACACAACCAGCACAACTATCCAGGTGGTCTCTGGGAGCATCGGTTAGTCCATTATAAAAGATATCAAGTATTTCATTTTTCTTAAGAGGATGATTAGGCAAAGCATTAAGTAATTGGAGAAGCCTCCCCCAATCTTGTGGGAGACTCTCTTCTTCAATTTGCACAAAATTATATATTTCCCTTAAAGCAACTTGTTTCTTATGAGCAGGGAAATATTTAGCAGAGAAGTAGTAAATCAAATCCTGGGGACTACGCACACAACCAGGATCAAGAGAGTTAAACCATGTCTTAGCATCACCCTTTAATGAGAACGGAAATATTTTAAGGATACAATAGTAGCGAGTTTTCTCATGATTAGTGAACAGGGTGGCTATATCATTTAATTTAGTAAGTTGTGCCACAACAGTTTCAGATTCATAGCCATAGAAAGGATCAGATTCAACCAAAGTAATTATATCAAGGTCGACAGAGAATTCATAATCCTTATCAGCAACAAAGATAGGTGAAGTATCATAAGCAGGATCATATTTCATTCTAGCATTCAGAGTTTTTTGTTTTAGCTTAGCTAATAATTTCTTAAGATCACTCCTATCATTGCAAGCTAGAAAGTCTCTAGCAGTTTCTTCATCCATAACATAACCCTCAGGCACAACAGGCAATTCATATCTAGGGGGAGAATCTTCATCATCACTTTCATCAATATTATCAGTTTCAATAATTTCATTCTCTCTAGCCCTAGCAAGTTGTTCATCAAGAAATTCACCAAGTGGCACAGTAGTATCAAGCATAGAAGTAGTTTCATCATAAGTATCATGCATAGCAGAAGTGGCATCATCAATAACATGCGACATATCAGAATTAATAGCAGAAGCAGGTTTAGGTGTCGCAAGCTTACTCAAAACAGAAGGTGAATCAAGTGTAGAGCTAGATGGCAGTTCCTTACCTCCCCTCGTAGTTGAGGGATAAATTTTAGTTTTCTCGTCTTTCAAGTTCTTCATAGTGACCAGGAGATGTAAAGCCCAAGTGACTCAAAGAATAGAGCTATGCTCCCCGGCAACGACGCCAGAAAATAGTCTTGATAACCCACAAGTATAGGGGATCGCAACAATTTTTGAGGGTA
Source organism: Aegilops tauschii subsp. strangulata (assembly GCF_002575655.3). Taxonomy (NCBI): domain Eukaryota; kingdom Viridiplantae; phylum Streptophyta; class Magnoliopsida; order Poales; family Poaceae; genus Aegilops; species Aegilops tauschii. Next base: position 366,877,974 of record NC_053039.3, read on the forward strand.
GAGTATTCAACCCAAATTTATTGATTCGACACAAGGGGAGCCAAAGAATATTCTCAAGTATTAGCAGTTGAGTTGTCAATTCAACCACACCTGGATAACTTAATATCTGTAGCAAAGTATATAGTAGCAAAGTAGTATGATAGTAATGGTAAGAGTAGCAAAAGTAATATTTTTGGGTTTTGTAGTGATTGTAACAGTAGCAACGGAAAAGTAAATAAGCGAAGAACAATATGTGAAAAGCTCGTAGGCATTGGATCGGTGGTGGAGAATTATGTCGGATGCGATTATTCATGCAACAGTTATAACATAGGGTGACACAGAACTAGCTCCAATTCATCAATATAATGTAGGCATGTATTCCGAATATAGTCATACATGCTTATGGAAAAGAACTTGCATGACATCTTTTGTCTTACCCTCCCGTGGCAGCAGGGTCCTAGCGGAAACTAAGGGATATTAAGGCCTCCTTTTAATAGAGTACCGGACCAAAGCATTAACACATAGTGAATACATGAACTCCTCAAACTACGGTCATCACCGGGAGTGGTCCCGATTATTGTCACTTCAGGGTTGCCCGATCATAACACATAGTAGGTGACTATAGACTTGCAAGATAGGATCAAGAACTCACATATATTCATGAAAACATAATAGGTTCAGATCTGAAATCATGGCACTCCGGCCCTAGTGACAAGCATTAAGCATAGCAAAGTCATAGCAACATCAATCTCAGAACATAGTGGATACTAGGGATCAAACCCTAACAAAACTAACTCGATTACATGATAAATATCATCCAACCCATCACCGTCCAGCAAGCATGCGATGGAATTACTCACGCACGGCGGTGAGCATCATGAAATTGGTGATGGTGGATGGTTGATGATGACGACGACGACGGATTCTCCTCTCCAGAGCCCCGAATGAACTCCAGATTAGCCCTCCCGAGAGAGTTTAGGGCTTGGCGGCGGCTCCGTATCGTAAAACGCGATGAATCTTTCTCTCTAATTTTTCTCTCCCCGAACGTGAATATATAGAGTTGGAGTTGAGGTCGGTGGACCTCCAGGGGGCCCACAAGGCAGGGGGCGCGCCCTGGGGGGGCAGGCGCGCCTCCCACCCTCGTGGACAGGGTGTGCGCCCCTGGCCTTGATTCTTTCTCCAGTATTTTTTATTATTTCCAAAAATAATCTCCGTGAAGTTTCAAGTCATTCCGAGAACTTTTGTTTCTGCACAAAGATAACACCATGGCAATTCTGCTGAAAACAGTGTCAGTCCGGGTTAGTTCCATTCAAATCATGCAAGTTAGAGTCCAAAACAAGGGCAAAAGTGTTTGGAAAAGTAGATACGATGGAGACGTATCAGTGCTTAGGTGTTGTTCTTACTTGAAGAAACCACCTACTTATGATTAACCCTCCCGCAAGCATCCGCAACTACGAGAAAAGTATTAAGAATAAATTCTAACCATATCATTAAACTCTAGGATCCAATCGGTCCCTTACGGAATAGCGCATAAACTGGGGTTTAAGTTTCTGTCACTCTCGCAACCCATCATCTAATTGCTACTCCACAATGCATTCCCTTAGGCCCAAAATATGGTGAAGTTTCATGTAGTCGATGTTCACATGACACCACTAAGGGAATAACAACATACATACTATCAAAATATCGAACACATATCAAGTTCACATGATTACTTGCAACATGATTTCTCCCGTGACCTCAAGAACAAAGGTAACTACTCACAAATGATAAACATGTTCATGGTCAGAGGAGTATTAAATAGCATAATGGATCTGAACATATAATCTTCCACCAAATAAACCATATAGTAACCAACTACAAGATGTAATCAACACTACTAGTCACCCACAAGCACCAATCTATAGTTCCGGTAACAAGATTGAATACAAGAGATGAACTAGGGTTTGAGATGAGATGGTGCTGTTGAAGATGTTGATGGAGATTGCCCTCCCCAAGATGAGAGAGTTGTTGGTGATGATGATGACAATGATTTCCCCTTCCGGGAGGGAAGTTCCCCCGGCGGAATCGCTCCGCCGGAGGGCAAAAGTGCTCCTGCCCAAGTTCCGCCTCGAGACGGTGGCGTTTCGTCCCAAAAGCCTTCTCCTTATTTTTTCTAAGTCCAAATGACTTATATACCAGAAGATGGGCACCGGAGGTGGGCCGAGGAGGGCACAACCGAACAGGGCGCGCCTGGGCTCCTTGGCGCGCCCAGGTGGGTTGTGCCCACCTGGTGGGCCCCCTCTGGTAGTTATTTGCTCCATTAATTCTTAAATATTCCATAAAAAATCTCCGTGAAGTTTCATCTCATTTGGAGTGTGCAGAATAGGTAGCCTGACGTAGCTTTTTCAAGTCCAGATTTCCAGCTGCCGGAATTCTCCCTCTTGGTGTGTACCTTGCAAATTATGAGAGAAAAGGCATTAGGGTCACTCCAAAAAGCATTATTATGGATAAAACATTATAAATAACAGTAATAAAACATGATGCAAAATGGATGTATCAGTTGTCATTTGATGAACGGGATCACATCATTAGAGAATGATGTAATGGACTAGACCCATCCGTTAGCTTAGCATAATGATCGTTTAGTTTTATTGCTATTGCTTTCTTCATGACTTATACATGTTGCTCTCACTATGAGATTATGCAACTCCCGAATACCGGAGGAACACCTTGTGTGCTATCAAATGTCACAACATAACTGGGTGATTATAAAGATGCTACACAGGTGCCTCCGAAGGTGTTTGTTGGGTTGGCATAGATTAAGATTAGGATTTGTCACTCCGTGTATCGGAGAGGTATCTCTGGGCCCTCTCGGTAATGCACATCACTATAAGCCTTGCAAGCAATGTGACTAATCAGTTAGTTACGGGATGATGCATTACGGAACGAGTAAAGAGACTTGCCGGTAACGAGATTGAACTAGGTATGAGGATACCGACGATTGAATCTCGGGCAAGTAACATGCCGATGACAAAGGGAATGACGTATGTTGTTATGCGGTTTGACCGATAAAGATCTTCGTAAAATATGTAGGAGCCAATATGAGCATCCAGGTTTTGCTATTGGTTATTGACCGGAGATGTGTCTCGGTCATGTCTACATAGTTCTCGAACCCGTAGGGTCCGCACGCTTAACGTTCGATGACGATTTGTATTATGAGTTGTGTGTTTTGGTGACCGAAGTTTGTTCGGAGTCCCAGATGAGATCACGGACATGATGAGGAGTCTTGAAATGGTCGAGAGGTAAAGAATGATATATTGGAAGGTTAAATACGGACACCGGAATGGTTCCGAAGAGGTTCGGGGATTTTTCGGAGTACCGGGAGGGTAACGGAACCCCCCGGGAAAGTTAATGGGCCTCATGGGCCATAGTGGAGAGAGGGAGAAGGGCCACATGAGGTGGCGCGCGCCTCCCCCCTGCCCAAACCAAATTGGACAAGGGGTGGGGGCGCCCCCCCTTCCTTCTCCTCTCCCCCTTTCCCCTTTCCCCTCTCCGTTGGAAGGAAGGGGGGCGAATCCTACTAGGAGTGGAGTCCTAGTAGGACCCCCCTTGGCGCACCTCCTCTTGGCCGGCCACCTCCTCCCCCTCTCCTTTATATACGGGGGCGGGGGGACCCAAAGGTACACCAAGAATTATCTTAGCCGTGTGCGGTGCCCCCTCCCCAGTTTACTCCTCCGGTCATAGCGTCGTAGTGCTTAGGCGAAGCCCTGCGCGGATCACATCACCATCACCATCACCACGCCGTCGTGCTGATGAAACTCTCCCTCGACCCTCTACTAGATCAAGAGTTCGAGGGACGTCATCGAGCTGAACGTGTGCTAAACACGGAGGTGTTGTACGTTCGGTACTTGGATCGGTTGGATCATGAAGACGTTCGACTACATCAACCGCGTTAATCTAACGCTTCCGCTTTCGGTCTACGAGGGTACGTGGACACACTCTCCCCCTCTCGTTGCTATGCATCTCCTAGATAGATCTTGCGTAATCATAGGATATTTTTTTGAAATTGCATGCTACGTTCCCCAACAGTGGCATCTGAGCCAGGTCTATGCGTAGATGATATGCACGAGTAGAACACAAAGAGTTGTGGGCGATAATAGTCATACTGCTTACCACCAACGTCTTACCTTGATTCGGCGCTCGGCGGTATTGTTGGACGAAGCGGCCCGGACCGACATTACATGACCGCGTTCATGAGACTGGTTCTACTGACGTGCTTTGCACAGAGGTGGCTGGCGGGTGTCTGTTTCTCCAACTTTAGTTGAATCGAATTTGACTACGGCCGGTCCTTGTTGAAGGTTAAAACACCACACTTGACGAAAAATCGTTGTGGTTTTGATGCGTAGGAAAGAACGGTTCTTGCTTGAAGCCCGTAGTAGCCACGTAAAACTTGCAACAACAAAGTAGAGGACGTCTAACTTGTTTTTGCAGGGCATGTTGTGATGTGATATGGTCAAGACATGATGTGATGCACGTTATTGTATGAGATGATCATGTTTTGTAAAAGTTATCAGCAATTGGCAGGAGCTTATGGTTGTCGCTTTATTGTATGAAATGCAATCGCCACGTAATTGCTTTACTTTATCACTATGCGATAGCGATAGTTGTAGAAGCAATAGTTGGCGAGACGACAACGACGCTACGATGGAGATCAAGGTGTCAAGCCGGTGACAATGGAGATCATGACGGTGCTTTGGAGATGGAGATCAAAGGCACAAGATGATGATGGCCATATCATGTCACATATTTTGATTGCATGTGATGTTTATCTTTTATGCATCTTATTTTTCTTAGTACGTCGGTAGCATTATAAGATGATCCCTTACTAAAATTTGAAGGTATAAGTGTTCTCCCTCAGTATGCACCGTTGCGATAGTTCGTTGTGCCGAGACACCACGTGATGATCGGGTGTGATAAGCTCTACGTTCACATAGAACCGGTGCAGGACAGTTTTGCACATGCGGAATACTCGGGTTAAACTTGACGAGCCTAGCATGTACAGACATGGCCTCGGAACACTAGAGGCCGAAAGGTCAAACGTGAATCATACAGTAGATATGATCAACATAGAGATGTTCACAATTGAAGACTACTCCATCTCACGTGATGATCGGACATGGATTAGTTGATTTGGATCACGTGATCATTTAGATGACTCGAGGGATGTCTATCTAAGTGGGAGTTCCTAAGTAATATGATTAATTGAACTTAATTTATCATTAACTTAGTCCTGATAGTATTTGCATGTCTATGTTGTAGATCAATAGCTTGCGATGTAGCTCCCCGTTTATTTTTGATATGTTCCTAGAGAAAAATAAGTTGAAATATGATAGTAGCAATGATGTGGACTGGGTCCATGATATGAGGATTATCCTCATTGCTGCACAGAAGAATTATGAACTTGATGCACCGCTAGGTGACGGACCTATTGCAGGAGCTGATGCAGACGTTATGAACGTTTGGCAAGCTTGGTATGGTGACTACTTGATAGTTTAGTGCACCATGCTTTAGGCTTTGAACCGGGACTTCAAAAACGTTTTGAACGCCATGGAGCATATAAGATGTTCCAAGAGTTGAAATTGGTATTTCAGACTTATGCCCAAGTCGAGAGGTATGAAACCTCTGGCAAATACTTTAACTACAAGATGGAGGAGAATGGTCCAGCCAGAGAGCATGTACTCAGAATGTCTGGGTAGTACAATCGCTTGAATCAAGTGGGAGTTAATCTTCCAGATAAAATAGTAATTGACAGAGTTCTCTAGTTACTATCACCAAGCTACTAGAACTTCATGATGAACTATAATACGCAAGGGGATGACGAAAACGATTCCCGAGTTCTTCGCGATGCTGAAATCGATGAAGGTAGAAATCAAGAAAGAACATCAAGTGTTGATGGTTGACAAGACCACTAGTTTCAAGTAAAAGGGCAAGGGAAGGAAAAGGGAACCTCAAGAAGAATGGCAAGCAAGTTGCCACTCCCGTGAAGAAGCCCAAAGCTGGACCGAAGCCTGAAACTGAGTGCTTATACGGCAAAGGAAATGGTCACTCGAAGTGGAATTGTCCCAAACATTTGGCCGATAAGAAGGATGGCAAAGTGAACAAAGGTATATTTGATATACAGATTATTGTGTACCTTACTAGTGTTCGTAGTAGCCCCAGGGTATTTGATACTAGTTCAGTTGCTAAGATTAGTAACTTGAAACAGGAGTTACAGAATGAACAGAGACTAGTTAAAGGCGAGGTGACGATGTGTGTTGGAAGTGATTCCAAGGTTGATAAATATCACCATCGCACACTCCCTCTACCTTCGGGATTAGTGTTGAACCTAAATAAATGTTATTTGGTGTTTGCGTTGAGCATTAATATGATTAGATCATGTTTATTGCAATATGGTTATTCATTTAAGTCAGAGAATAATTGTTGTTCTGTTTATATGAATAAAACCTTCGATGGTCATACATCCAATGTAAATGGTTTATTGAATCTCGACCGTAGTGATACACATATTCATAATATTGATGCCAAAAGATGCAAAGTTGATAATGATAGTGCAACATATTTGTGGCACTGTCATTTAGGTCATATTGGTGTAAAGCGCATGAAGAAACTCCATGTAGATGGGATTTTGGAATCACATGATTATGAATCATTTGATACTTGTGAACCATGCCTCATGGGCAAGATGACTAAAACTCCGTTCTCCGGAACAATGGAGCGAGCAACAGATTTATTGGAAATCATACATACTGATGTATGTAGTCCAATGAACATTGAGGCTCGTGGCGGGTATCGTTTTTTTCTGACCTTCACAGATGATTTGAGTAGATATGGGTATATCTACTTAATGAAACAGAAGTCCGAAACATTTGAAAAGTTCAAAGAATTTCATAGTGAAGTGGAGAATCATCATAACAAGAAAATAAAGTTTCTACGATCTGATCGTGCAGGCAAATATTTGAGTTACGAGTTTGGCCTTCATATAAAACAATGTGGAGTAGTTTCACAACTCACGCCACCTGGAACACCACAGCGTAATGGTGTGTCCGAACGTTGTAACCGTACTTTATTAGATATGGTGCGATCTATGATGTCTCTTACCGATTTACCACTATCGTTTTGGGGTTATGCATTAGAGACAGCTGCATTCACTTTAAATAGGGCACCATCTAATCCGTTGAGACGACACCGTATGAACTGTGGTTTGGCAAGAAACCTAAGCTGTCGTTTCTTAAAGTTTGGGGTTGCGATGCTTATGTGAAATAGCTTCAGCCTGATACTCTTTGGGTGTTAATCACATAGAGATGTGAACTAGATTATTGACTCTAGTAAACCCGTTGGGTGTTAGTCATATGGCGATGTGAACTAATCACATAAAGATGTGAACTATTGGTATAAAACCACATGACGATGTGAACTAGATTATTAACTCTAGTGCAAGTGGGAGACTAAAGGAAATACGCCCTAGAGGCAATACTAAAGTTGTTTTTTATATTTGCTTATATCATGATAAATGTTTATTATTCATGCTAGAATCTTATTAACCGGAAACTTAGTACATGTGTGAATACATAGACAAAACAGAGTGTCCCTAGTATGCCTCTACTTGACTAGCTCGTTAATCAAAGATGGTTATGTTTCCTGACCGTAGACATGTGTTGTCATTTCATGAACGGGATCACATCATTAGAGAATGATGTGAAGGACTAGACCCATCTGTTAGCTTAGCAAAATGATCGTTTAGTTTTATTGCTATTGCTTTCTTCATGACTTATACATGTTCCTCTCACTATGAGATTATGCCACTCCCAAATACCGGAGGAACACCTTGTGTCCTATAAAACGTCACAACGTAACTGGTGATTATAAAGATGCTCTACAGGTGTCTCCGAAGGTGTTTGTTGGGTTGGCATAGATCAAGATTAGGATTTGTCACTCCGTGTATCGGAGAGGTATCTCTGGGCCCTCTCGGTAATGCACATCACTATAAGCCTTGCAAGCAATGTGACTAATCAGTTAGTTACGGGATGATGCATTACGGAACGAGTAAAGAGACTTGCCGGTAACGAGATTGAACTAGGTATGAGGATACCGACGATCAAATCTCGAGCAAGTAACATACCGATGACAAAGGGAATTACGTATGTTGTTATGCGGTTTGATCGATAAAGATCTTTGTAGAATATGTAGGAGCCAATATGAGCATCCTGGTTCCGCTATTGGTTATTGATCGAAGATATGTCTCAGTCATGTCTACATAGTTCTCGAACCCGTAGGGTCCGCACGCTTAACGTTCGATGACGATTTGTATTATGAGTTGTGTGTTTTGGTGACCGAAGTTTGTTCGGAGTCCCGGATGAGATCACGGACATGACGAGGAGTCTCGAAATGGTCGACAGGTAAAGATTGATATATTGGAAGGTTATATACGGACACCGGAATGGTTCCGAAGAGGTTCGGGGATTTTTCTGAGTACCGGGAGGTTACCGGAACCCCCCGGGAAAGTTAATGGGCCTCATGGGCCATAGTGGAGAGAGGGAGAAGGGCCACATGAGGTGGCGCGTGCCTCCCCCCTGCCCAAACCGAATTGGACAAGGGGTGGGGGCGCCCCCCCTTTTCTTCTCCTCTCCCCCTTTCCCCTTTCCCCTCTACGTTGGAAGGAGGGGGGGCGAATCCTACTATGAGTGGAGTCCTAGTAGGACCCCCCCCCCTTGGCGCGCCTCCTCTTGGCCGGCCACCTCCTCCCCCTCTCCTTTATATACGGGGGATGGGGGAAACCCAAAGGTACACCAAGAATTCTCTTAGCCGTGTGCGGTGGCCCCTCCCCAGTTTACTCCTCCAGTCATAGCGTCGTAGTGCTTAGGCGAAGCCATGCACGGATCACATCACCATCACCGTCACCATGCTGTCGTGCTGATGGAACTCTCCCTCGACCCTCTACTGGATCAAGAGTTCGAGGGACGCCATCGAGCTGAACGTGTGCTGAACACGGAGGTGTCGTACGTTCGGTACTTGGATCGGTTGGATCGTGAAGACGTTCAACTACATCAACCGCGTTAATCTAACACTTCTGCTTTCGGTCTACGAGGGTACATGGACACACTCTCCCCCTCTCATTGCTATGAATCTCCTATATAGATCTTGCGTAATCGTAGGAATGTTTTTTAAAATTGCATGCTACGTTCCCCAACAAGAAAACCGTTCATGTGATGCCTACACCAACTAGAGAAGAAGCTAATGATGATGATCGTGAAACTTCATATCAAGTTACTACTGAACCTAGTAGGTCGACCAAAACACGTACCGCACCCGAGTGGTACGGTAATCCTGTCCTGGAAGTCATGTTGTTAGGCCGGCGAGCCTGCGAACTATGAAAAAGCGATGATGAGCCCAGATTCCGGCAAATGGCTTGAGGCCATGAAATCTGAGATATGATCCATGTATGAGAACACAGTGTGGACTTTGGTGGACTTGCCCGATGATCGGCAAGCCATTGAGAACAAATGGATCTTCAAGAGGAAGATGGACGCTGATGGTAATATCACTATCTACAAAGCTCGACTTGTTGCAAACGGTTTTCGACAAGTTCAAGGGGTTGACTATGATGAGACATTCTCACCCGTAGCGATGCTTAAGTCTGTCTGAATCATGTTAGCGATTGCCGCATTTTATGATTATGAAATTTGGCAAATGGACGTCAAAACCGCATTCCTTAACGGGTTTCTTAATGAAGAGTTGTATATGATGCAACCGAAAGGTTCTGTCGATCCTAAAGGTGCTAACAAAGTTTGCAAGCTCCAGCGATCCATCCATGGACTGGTGCAAGCATCTCGGAGTTGGAATATACGCTTTGATGATGTGCTAAAGCATTTGGTTTTATACAGACTTACGGTGAAACCTATATTTACAAGAAAGTGAGTGGGAGCTCTATAGCATTTCTGATATTATATATGGATGACATATTGCTGATTAGAAATGATATAGAATTTCTGGATAGCATAAAAGGATATTTGAATAAGAATTTTTCAATGGAAGACCTCAGTGAAGCTGCTTACATATTGGCCATAAAGATCTATAGGGATAGATCGAGACGGTTAATAGGACTTTCACAAAGCACATACCTTGACAAAGTTCTGAAGGAGTTCAAAATGGACCCATCAAAGAAAGGGTTCTTGCCTGTGTTGCAAGGTGTGAAATCGAGACAGACTCAAAGCCCGACCATGGCAAAAGATAGAGAGAATGAAGGTCATTCCGTATGCCTCAGCCATAGGTTCCATAATGTATGCCATGCTGTGTACCAGACCTGATGGATGTCTTGGCATAAGTTTAGTAGGGAGGTACCAAAGTAATCCAGGAGTGGATCACTGGACAGCGGTCAAGAATATCCTGAAGTACTTGAAAAGAACCAAGGATATGTTTCTCGTTTATGGAGGTGACGAAGAGCTCGTTGTAAAGGGTTACGTCGATGCTAGCTTCGACACAGATCCAAATGACTCTAAGTCACAAACCAGATTCGTATTTATACTGAAAGGTGGAGCTGTCAGTTGGTGCAGTTCTAAGCAGAGCATCGTGGAGGGATCTACATGTGAAGCGGAATACATAGCTGCTTCGGAAGCAGCGCATGAAGGAGTCTGGATGAAGGAGTTCATATCCGATCTGGGTGTACTACCCAGTGCATCGGGTCCAATGACAATCTTTTGTGACAACACTTGAGAAATTGCCTTAGCGAAGGAATCCAGGTTTCACAAGAGAACCAAACACATCAAACGACACTTCAACTCCATTCACGAATATGTCGAGGATGGAGACATAGAAATTGGTAAAGTACATACGGATCTGAATGTAGCACACCCGTTGACTAAGCCTCTTCTGCGGACAAAACATGATCAGCACCAAGACTCCATGGGTGTTAGATTCATTACAATGTAATCTAGATTATTGACTCTAGTGCAAGTGGGAGACTATTGGAAATATGCCCTAGAGGCAATAGTAAAGTGGTTATTATTATATTTCCTTAATCATGATAAAGGTATATTATTCATGCTAGAATTGTATTGATTGGAAACATAAATACATCAAATACCAAGTCCCTAGTATACCTCTACTAGACTAGCTCGTTGATCAAAAGATGGTTAAGGTTTCCTAACCATAGACATGAGTTGTCATTTGATAACGGGATCACATCATTAGGAGAATGATGTGATGGACAAGACCCAACCGTTAGCATAGCATATGATCTTTCAGTTTATTGTCACTGCTTTCTTAATGTCAAATAGATGTTTTCTTCGACCATGATATCATGCAACTCCCGGACTCCGGAGGAATAACTTGTGTGCAATCAAACGTCACAACGTAACTGGGTGATCATAAAGGTGCTCTACAGGTATCTTTGAAGGTGTTTGTTGGGTTGGCATGGATAGAGACTTGCATTTGTCACTCCGTGTAACAGAGATTCATCTCTGGGCCCTCTCGGTAATACAGCATCACAAGAAGCTTGCGAGCAAAGTGACTAAGGAGTTAGTTATAGGATGATGTATTACGGAACGAGTAAAGAGACTTGCCAGTAGCGAGATTGAACTAGGTAGATACTGACGATCGAATCTCGGGCAAGTAACAGACCGACGGACAGGGAACTAGTATGTTGTCATAAAGGTTCGATCGATAAAGATCTTCGTAGAATATATAGGAACCAATATGGGCATCCAGGTACCGCTATTAGTTATTGACTGGAGAAGCGTCTCGGTCATGTCTACATCATTCTCGAACCCATAGGGTCCACACACTTAACGTTCATTGACGATATAGAATTTATGTATGTTGGTGACCGAATGTTGTTCGGAGTCCCGGATGAGATCATGGACATGACGAGGAGCTCCGGAATGGTCCGGAGGTAAAGATTTATATATAGGATGATATGGTTGGGCCAAGGGGTAAGGCCCACAAGGCCTTAAGATAGTACACAAAGGGGTTTTCTCGGAGGGCAGGGGCTAGACGCAAAGGTTCCTGGCGTCTACCCCCTGGGCCAGACGCCGGAGTCCGTGGATCTACGTAAATGCTGGGAACCATGGCGTTTGGTCCCGGAGTCCGAGAAGGACTCTTGCCTTGCGGGCTAAACCGACTTTGAGGAGGCTCTTTCTCCAAGAAATGACCCCAGGGCTCAATATATAAATAGAGGGGCAGGGCTAGCACCCGGAACACATCAAGATACACCAAGCCGTGTGCCGGCATCCCCGCCCCTCTAGTTTATCCTCCGTCATAGTTTCCGTTGTGCTTGGCGAACCCTGCGGAGATTGTTCTTCACCACCACTGTCACCACACCGTCGTGCTACCGGAACTCATCTACTACTTCACCCCTCTTGCTGGATCAAGAAGGCGAGGACGTCATCGAGCTAAATGTGTGCTGAACGCGGAGGTGCCGTACGTTTGGTACTTGATCTGGACGGATCGTGAAGGTGTACGACTACATCAACCGCGTTGATAAATGCTCCCTCTTAGCGATCTTCAAGGGTACGAAGATGTTCTCCCCCTCTCATAGCTATGCATGTCCATGGATAGATCTTGCGTGTGCGTAGAATTTTTTTGATTTCCATGCAACGTTCCCGAAAAATATGGAGGACACCATGCTGGAGACAGAACTGCACATAAGGTATTACAGTCTGGTTTTTATTGGCCTACTCTCTTCAAGGATGCATGTAAGTTTGTCCTTTCTTGTGATGAGTGTCAAAGATTTGGCAATATCAGTAGACGTCAGGAAATGCCTATGAATTATTCATTTGTTATTGAACCATTTGATGTTTGGGGATTTGATTATATGGGGCCTTTTCCTTCCTCTAATGAGTATACACATATTTTAGTTGTCGTTGGTTACGTTACTAGGTGGGTAGAAGCTATTCCAACTAGTAGGGCTGATCATAATAGATCTATTAAAATGCTTAAAGAAGTTACTTTCCCGAGGTTTAGAGTCCCAAGATATTTAATGACTGATGGCGGTTCACATTTTATTCATGCTGCATTTCGTAAACTTCTTGCTAAATATCATGTCAACCATATAGAATTGCACCACCATATCATCCTTAGCCTAGTGGTCAAGTTGAATTGAGAAATAGAGAAATAAAGTTGATTTTGCAAAAGGTAGTTAATAGATCTAGAAAGAATTGGTCTAAGAAACTTGATGATGCATTGTGGGCATACAGAACTGCTTATAAAAGTCCGATGGGCATGTCCCCTTATAAAATGGTCTATGGGAAAGCATGTCATTTACCTCTTGAGTTAGAACACAAAGCTTATCGGGTAATTAAAGAACTCAATGATGATTTCAAACTTGCCTATGAAAAGAGGTTATTTGATATTAGTTCTCTAGATGAATGGAGGACACAAGCTTATGAAAATGCCAAGTTATTTAAAGAAAAAAATTAAAAGATCATGATAAAAGAATTCATAAAATGGGAATTCAAAGTAGGTGATCAAGTTCTACTATACAACTTTCGTTTAAGATTCTTTGCAGGAAAGCTTCTCTCTAAATGGGAAGGACCATATATCGTTGAAGAAGTTTATCACTCCGGAGCTATCAAGATAAACAATGCCAAAGGCATTAATCCGAGGGTGGTTAATGGGCAAAGAATTAAACATTATATTTCAGGTACACTCACTAATGTTGAAACCAATATTATTCAAACTATGACACCGGAAGAGCATATAGAGGCAACTTTCCGGAACACTCTAGAACCCTGAAAAGGAGCAGGTATGTGTTACGGTAAGTAAACCGACTCCAAAAGTTCCATAAAAATACTTTTTGTTAGTTTTGGAATATTCAAAAAATTAGGGAAATAAGAAACAATTTGAAAAGTGCACGAGGGAGCGACAAGCCCGAGGGGCACGCCCTACCCTCCTAGGCGCGCCTCCTAGGCTAGTGGCGCCCTCGTGGACTTTCCCGACTTCGTTTTTCTTCCATATTGCTTGTCCTGCACGAAAAAAATTCATTGTATATACTCCCTGATGTTTTGACAAACGTATCACAAATTCTCCTCTATTCTTGTTTCATGCTATTTTCTGCCAGATTTCCAAGGCCAGGTGTCATGTCTTCTTCCTTGTGACGCCCCCGATTTGACCGTACACTAATCATGCACGCAAATGTGTACGATCAAGATCAGGGACTCACGGGAAGATATCACAACACAACTCTAAAACATAAATAAGTCATACAAGCATCATAATACAAGCCATGGGCCTCGAGGGCTCGAATACAAGTGCTCGATCACAGACGAGTCAGCGGAAGCAACAATATCTGAGTACAGACATAAGTTAAACAAGTTTGCCTTAAGAAGGCTAGCACAAACTGGGATACAGATCGAACGAGGCGCAGGCCTCCTGCCTGGGATCCTCCTAACTACTCCCGGTCGTCGTCGGCGGGCTGCACGTAGTAGTAGGCACCTCCAGTGCCGTAGGTGTCGTCGTCGACGGTGGCGTCTGGCTCCTGGACTCCAACATCTGGTTGCGACAACCAGATAGAAAGGAAAGGGGGAAAAGAGGGAGAGAAGCAACCGTGAGTACTCATCCAAAGTACTCGCAAGCAAGGAGCTACACTACATATGCAAGGGTATATGTGTAAAGGGGCATATCAGTGGACTGAACTGCAGAATGCCAGAATAAAAGGGGGATAGCTAGTCCTGTCGAAGACTACGCTCCTGGTCATCTCCATCTTGCAGCATGTAGAAGAGAGTAGATTGAAGTCCTCCAAGTAGCATCGCATAGCATAAAATCCTACCCGGCGATCCCCTCCTCGTCGCCCTGTTAGAGAGCGATCACCGGGTTGTATCTGGCACTTGGAAGGGTGTATTTTATTCAGTATCCGGTTCTAGTTGTCATAAGGTCAAGGTACAACTCCGGGTCGTCCTTTTACCGAGGGACACGGCTATTCGAATAGATAAACTTCCCTGCAGGGGTGCACCACATAACCCAACACGCTCGATCCCATTTGGCCGGACACACTTTTCTGGGTCATGCCCGGCCTCGTAAGATCAACGCGTCGCAGCCCCACCTAAGCACAACAGAGCGGTCAGCACGCCGGTCTAATCCTAAGCGCGCAGGGGTCTGGGCCCATCGCCCATAGCACACCTGCACGTTGCGAACGCGGCCGCGAGTAGACCTAGCAACCCACACGATCACGGCGGTTACGTCAGAGCGGTCCCACACGGCGCGCGCCACTCAGTCGTTGATGTCACGAAGGCTTCGGCTGATACCACGACGCCGGGATACCCATAACTACTCCCGCGTAGATGGCTAGTGCGTATAGACCAAATGGCCAGACTCAGATCAAATACCAAGATCTCGTTAAGCGTGTTAAGTATCCGCGAACGCCGACCAGGGCCAGGCCCACCTCTCACCTAGGCGGTCTCAGCCTGCCCTGTCGCTCCGCCACAAAGATCCACTTGCGGGTACTCCTACGAGCCGACCCGACTTTAGTCATCACATGTGTCATGTATATAGTACATAAGTATGTACCCATGATCACCGCCCAGGTGATCACGGCCCGATAGTATAGCACAGCAGACGGACAAGAATGTAGGGCCACTGATGGAAATCTAGCATCCTATACTAAGCATGTAGGATTGCAGGTAAAGGTATCAACAGTAGTAGCAAGGATAGGCTATGCATCAGGATAGGATATCGAAAAGCAGTAACATGCTACACTACTCTATTGCAAGCAGTATAGAGAAGAATAGGCGATATCTGGTGATCAAGGGGGGGGGCTTGCCTGGTTGCTCTGGCAAGTAGGAGGGGTCGTCAACTCCGTAGTCGAACTGGGCAGCAGCAGTGTCGGTCTCGTAGTCTACCGGAGAGAAGAGGGGGGAAGAAACAGTAAATACAATGCAAACATAAGCATGACGATGCGTGACATGACAATGAGCGGTGCTAGGTGTGTCCTAACGCGACAGTAGGTGGTACCGACGAAGGGGGGGAACATCCGGGAGGTATTCCCAATGTTTCGCGTTTTCGGACAGACGGACCGGAGGGGGAAAGTTGCTAGTTCGATAGGTTAGGGAGGTGTGGTGGACGAACGGACTGCGTATTCGGATTCGTCTCGTCGTTCTGAGCAACTTTCATGTAGAAAACATTTTCATCCGAGTTACGGTTTAAAAGCTATGAATTTTCGAAGATTATTTGAATTTCTGGAATTATTTGAATTTAGCAAAAATGAATTATGACGTCAGCATGAGGTAATGCTGACGTCAGCAGGTCAACAGGTCGGCTGACCAGTCAAACCAGACAGGTGGGTCCTACCTGTCATAGACAGTGGACTAATCAGAAGATTAAATTAACTAAAATTAGATTAATTAACTACTGGACCCCACCTGTCAGTGCCTAATTAGATTAATTAATTAGTTTTATTTATAAAAACATTTTTTTTTGTTAATTATGCGGCGGGGCCGGCATGTCAGTGGCTGGGCCTGCCCAGTCAGCAGTTGACTGGGGTCAACCCAGTCAACAGGGCCCAAGGGCCCACACGTCAGCCTCACAGGGGAGGCCACGCGGCGCCACGTCGGCCACTGGCCGGAGACGCGCCGGAGTTGACTCCGACGAGCCAAACGCGGCGGCGCGGCTCGGGAGGGGCGCGGGTTTCGCGCACAGGGGGTCTGCGGGGTTGTGGCTGGGCGCGTTCAACGCGGCTCGGCGCCGCGCGTCCAACGGTGGTGGCCGGAGTGGCTGGAACGGACGGGGGCGAGCGCTTCGAGCTCGCCGGCGGCGAGGTGCTTCGGGCGAGCAACGGGAATGGTGGTACGGCGCGAGATCGGGCAATCCAGAGAGCGGGGCGAGGCCTACGTGCACGCGCGAGCAAGATGGGCGCTAGCTAAAGACCAAAAGGTCGCCGGAACGACGCCGGCGACGTGCTAGGCGGCGGAGGGTGCGGCCTAACGCGGCGCGGTGGCTACGGCAAGCTAGCTAGCTAATGGAGAGGGGGAGGAGGTAGAGGAGCTCACCGCGCGGCACACGGAGGGCGGTGAGAGGCTTAGTAGCAGCAGCAGTCGCCGGAGTCGAAGAAGACGGCGGCGACCCGAGGAAGAAGGCGACGGCGTTGGGGGGCGATGTAGGTGGTCCCGGCTCGAGCAGGTGGTCGGGGAGGACGGGCTCGACGCGGCGGAGCTCGTGGACACGTCGGGGAGGGGAACGGGGCTCGGTGGCCGCGGGAACGACGGCGGCACGTCGGCGACCGCGCTCGGGTGTGGGGAAGGAGGGAGCGGCGTGGATCTGGGGGGGAAGGGAGAGGCGCAGAGGCCGAGAGGGGCAAGTGGGAGGGATGGGCGGAGGCCGAGGCGTCGGGGCGGCCTTATCCTTCCCCGTCGCCGGCGAGGTGGTGCGGCGGGGACCTGCCCCTGTTCCGACCCCGGTCGGGGGAACAGGGAAGGGGAGGGCAACCCGGGGAGGTGGGCTAGGCCGGCTGGGCCTGGGGTCGGCCCAGTTGGGCCAGGGTCCAGTGGGGGGGGAAGGGGGTTTCTCTTCTTCTTCTTTTTTTGTTTGTTTCTCCCCTGTTGCATTTTCTTTTCTTTTTATTTATTTTCTTTTCTGTTTTAATTCATTTAAAAGTATTTAGGCATTTTATAAACATGTGTTTTCTCCACAATAATTATCAGTGCAATATCTGGCATGGCCCGAACATTTTTGTTTAAATTTTTAAAAACTTTTATTTTCCACTTTAAATTTAATTAAGTTTGAATTAGGAGTTCGAAAAGAAATGTGATTCCAATGTGATCAAGCCCTGTTTAGCAACATGATTAGCTTAATCACAGAGAGTTACTGTAGCATGATTCTCGGGGTGTTACAAATCTCCTCCACTACAAGAAATCTCGTCCCGAGATTTAGGAGGTAGAAGGAAACAGTGCGGGGTATTCTTCGCGCAGACGATCCTCTCGTTCCCAAGTGGCCTCATCTTCAGAATGGTGCGACCACTGGACTTTGAGAAACTTGATCGCCTTCTGACGTGTGCGGCGTTCAGCTTGGTCGAGAATGCGGACAGGATGCTCCTTATAGGAGAGGTCTTGCTGCAATTCGAGCACTTCATGATCCACAGCTCGGATTGGGTCCTTGAAGCAACGGCGGAGCTGTGACACATGGAACACATCGTGAACCTGAGAAAGGTTCGGCGGTAGCTCCAGTTGGTATGCCACTTTTCCACGCCTTTCGAGAATAGTGAATGGGCCAATATAGCGAGGAGCTAGTTTGCCCTTGATCCCGAAGCGGTGAGCACCCTTCATAGGTGTGACTCGAAGATAAGCCTTTTCGCCAGGTTGATAGACCATGTCTTTATGATGACGGTCATACTGACTCTTCTGACGTGACTGAGCAGTCTTGAGATTCTCGCGAATAATGCGGACTTGTTCTTCGGCATCTTGGATAATATCCGGACCGAAGAGTGAACGTTCCCCAGTTTCTGACCAATTCAAAGGGGTTCGGCACTTTCGTCCATATAACACGTCGAAGGGGGCCATCTTCAGACTAGCTTGATAGCTATTATTATAAGAGAACTCAGCATACGGGAGAGATTCCTCCCATTTCTTGCCGAAGGAAATAACACAAGCTCGAAGCATATCTTCGAGAACTTGGTTGACGCGTTCAACTTGCCCTTGCGATTGAGGATGAAACGCAGTACTGAATGACAGATGAGTTCCCATAGCTTCTTGGAAACTTGCCCAGAATCTTGAAGTGAATAAGCTGCCACGGTCTGAGCTGATAACCAATGGAATACCGTGGAGTGAAACAATCCTGGACATATAGAGCGTTGCCAACTGGCTAGCAGTGATCGTTTCTTTGACTGCCAGAAAATGTGCAACTTTGGAAAGCCGGTCAATGACGACAAGAATAGCATCATTACCTTTCTGTGATTTGGGAAATCCAGTGACGAAGTCCATCTCAACATGGTCCCATTTCCATTCAGGAATAGAGATAGGTTGCAGAGTTCCAGCAGGCCTTTGATGTTCTGCTTTGATACGACGGCAAACGTCACACTCAGCAACATAACGAGCAATGTCTTGCTTCATATTAGACCACCAGAATCTTTGACGGATGTCTTGGTACATCTTTGTACTACCAGGATGGATACATAGAGGCGTATCATGAGCTTCTTTCATAACTTCCTGTGTCATATCCAGGTTTTTCTCTGCACATGGCACCACTAGGCGGCCCTTGAAGTATAAGGTGCCATCTTCAGCAATGGTGAAGAATGAGGGCTTTCCTTCTGCGAGGTAGCGCTTAATCTTGTGGGCTTCAGAGTCATACTTCTGTAGCCTTTTGATGCTGTCCTCGAGATCTGGTTTAGCAACTAGGGTATTGAGGGAACCCTGGGTAACAACGTGGAGGTTCACCTTGCCAAACTCATTAGGAGGGGGAGCGAGTGCACCCGGAGGAACAATATGGAGGTTCAGCTTCCTGAATTCTTCAACAAGCGAGGGCTGAACTTTATGAACCTGGAGGTGGTTGCAGTAAGACTTGCGGCTCAAGGCATCAGCCATTACATTAGCCTTGCCTGGCGTATAGGAAATACCCAAGTCAAAGTCTGCAACAAGCTCCATCCATCTCTGTTGACGGAGGTTCAGATCTGGCTGAGTAAACAGATACTTCAGACTTTGGTGGTCAGTGAAGATCTCGCAACGATTACCGAGAAGGTAATGTCGCCACTGCTTCAGCGCATGAATGACAGCAGCAAGTTCGAGGTCATGAACTGGGTAGTTCTCTTCGTGAGGGCACAATTGCCGAGAGGCTTAAGCAATCACTTTGCGGTCTTGCATTAGGACACAGCCTAATCCTTGACGGGAAGCGTCGCAGTAAATGACAAAGTCCTTCTTAGTATCAGGTGGAGCTAGAACTGGAGCAGAAGTCAACTTGTCTTTGAGTGCCTGGAAACTTTCCTGACATTTGTCTGTCCATTGGAACTTGACGCCCTTATGTAACAGGTTAGTCAGGGGCCTGGCGATCTTGGAGAAGTTCTCGACAAATCGACGGCAATAGCTGGCGAGACCGAGAAAACTTCTGACTTGCTTAACGTTCTTGGGAGGAGTCCAATCAAGAATAGCCTGGACTCGTTCAGGGTTGACGGCAATACCATTCTTAGAGATGACATGCCCAAGATAGGTTACTTCCGGTAGCCAGAATTCACATTTGGAGAACTTGGCATATAGTTGATGCTCTCGTAGCTTCTCCAGCACAAGTCGAAGATGTTCAGCATGTTCTTCTTCGTTCTTTGAAAATACCAGGATATCATCCAGATAAACCACGACGAACTTGTCGAGGTAATCCATGAATATATAGTTCATCAGACGAGAGAAGGTGGCTGGAGCATTGGTTAAACCGAAAGACATGACGGTGTACTCGTATGAACCATAGCGAGTCACGAAGGCGGTCTTTGGGATATCCTCTTCGCGAACACGGATCTGGTGGTAGCCCAACCTCAAGTCGAGCTTAGAGAACACTGACGAACCCGCCAGTTGATCATACAGATCATTGATCCGAGGAAGAGGGTATTTATTCTGAATGGTAGCTTGGTTTATAGGACGGTAGTCTTGAACTAACCGGTTTGTCCCATCCTTCTTCTTGACAAAGAGAGAAGGTGCTCCCCAAGGAGAGCAACTTGGGCGAATGAATCCTTTGCGAAGAGATTTGTCGATTTCCTCCTTAAGCTCAAGGAGTTCATGCGGCGGCATTTTGTAGGGTCGCTTGGCTATAGGAGTGGTGCCTGGTTTCAAGTCGATGATGAATTCGACAGCTCTAGCGGGGGGAATCCCTGGTAGTTCTTCAGGGAAGACGTCGAGGAATTCACACATGACGGGAATGTTTTCAATGCCCTCGAGTGGTGCAGCGTTCAATGCATTCAATGCATAGAGCCTTGCCTCGGCATTTTGCACCAGATGGGCTTGGTAAGTAACTATCTCATCTGAAGGGTGTAGCAGATGGACGGTCTTAGTGGTGCAAACGATTGAAGCAGTATGCGCTTTTAACCAATTCATTCCCAGAATGAGATCAATGCTACAGGACTTCAGTACGATGGGAGAGACAAGAAATTCCAGTCCTTCAATTTCAACAGTAACATCGTGACTAACCATAGAGGTTTGACATTGGCCCGCAGGGGTGTGTACCACTAGCGGAGTGTTTATCTCTTCGTAATTAATGCCATGCAGGAATGCAAATTCTGCTGATATGAATGAATGGGATGCTCCTGTATCAAATAAAACGGATGCTGGTACTGAATTTACGAGAAGTGTACCCATCACAGTAGCAGGCTGGTCTTGAGCTTCGCTGAGATCAACGTGGTTGGCATGAGCACGACCATAAGACTTAGCATTGTTGTTGCGGGGCTGGTTGTTACCACGGCCAGCTGCTGGAAGGGCCAGTTGATTCTGGTTCTGATAGCAGTTCCTGGCAAAGTGACCCGGTTGACCACACTTGAAGCACAGACCATTATCGGGAGTGGGAACAGGAGCCCCAGGTGGGGGAGCTGGTAGCTTTGACTGCCTAGATGGTGGAGGAGGCAGACGCGGTGCGGCATAAGATTTCCTTGGAGCAGGTGCATTTGGACGATACATGCTGTTCGGGATCCATATCTTACGCTTCTGTGAGGGCGAGCCCGAAGATGAGCCCGTGTCACGGTTGCGCCTCTGAGAGCTCTGGTATTCCTGCAGACCAGTCTCGACATTGATGGCCTTATTCACCAAGGTGGCGAAATCGGCGAAGTCATGCACTAGAAGTGCGAGCTTGATGTCAGCTTGTAGTCCATCACGGAACTTCTCCTGTCTGCGTGCATCAGTTGCAATGTCTTCTTCAGCATAGCGGGACAAGTCCAGAAACTCCCGCTGATAAGCTTCGACAGTTTTGTTGCCTTGGGTGAGGTTGCGGAACTCACGCTTCTTCCGGTCCATGACTCCCTGAGGAATGAAGCGGGCACGGAAAGCAGCTTGGAAGTCTGGCCAGGTGATGATTATTCCAGCTGGCAGAGTACGCCTGTGGCTGTCCCACCATTGAGCTGCGGGTCCCTTCAAGAAGAAGGAAGCAAAGGTGACATAGCTGGCAGGGGCTACATCAGCAGACTCCATCTCATAGGTGATGTCACGGAGCCAGTCATCAGCATCCAGAGGCTGAGTTGAGCTGCGGTAGATGGTTGGGTTGAGGCGTATGAAATCTTGAAGAGTCACTTGGGCTGGCTGCTGGTTCATATTGGGGCGAGGAAACTGAGCCATCATATTTTCCATGAACTGGCGGTTCAGTTCAAACTGTTGGATCATACCAGCCATGTACTCAGGTGGTGGTGGGGCATCGCCACCACGACCACGACCACCCGGTCTAACCATCCTGCTAATATATAACAGGGGTAGTTCAACATTGAGAAATATTTGCAAAGACAAGAATCATTCATGATGAAACATGCATAACGAGAGGAGCACGATAGCTACTACATAGTAGTCGGCATAACTTACAAAAGGGGTCATGCATAGAGTTCAGTACATAGAGTTCAGTACATAGACTAAAACATCATAGGCGGCACACAGGCTCGCGGCGAATGCATCTAACACTACAAGCAAGCCTACATCAGTCCCAAGAGGTACTGTGGAGGTAATCGTAGCCCGACAGCTGGTAGTGAGGCAATGGATAGCCCTCCTCGTCAGCAGACTGGGGGCCACGGATATTCAGGTGTAGAGCCCGACGCTCAGGTGGCAGAAGAGGACCAAGTGCGGGAGAGTAGCCTCCCACCTCTGGCCAACCGACACCGTGGGGCATCACGGTCCTGGCTGGGTAGACCGCAGTACGCGGTACCTGTCCAGATCGGACAAAGGGGTGCAGCAGCGTCAGAGCACGGTAAAGGTGCTGACGGGTGGTGTACATCTCGTGGCGAAGAGCTCGGTTAGCTCGATCCAGCCCATCAGCATGCAGAACCAGGTTCTGATGGTAAAAGGGGTCTCGGGTGACAGTGGAGTAGGCAGCAGTATAGTATCCCTCCGCACCAACATCAGATGCGATAGCAATATGCCTGAAAGGGGAGGTGTCCAACTCCCGATACTCTCCACGAAGACATGTCAGAGCAGCATAGGCAGCATCGTGGACAGCCATATCGATGGTCACACCAACACCATGTGCGGTGTGCAGCACAGTAGTGGAGTCGTACTCCCGCGAGTAGAGGTGGACGATGGCACGGTACTGCTCCTGTTTAAAGTCCTGGTACTCCTCGTAGACGGTGTACTCAGGGTGCCAGCGATAACCCAGATAGGTCATCATCTCAGCTAGCACAGCAGGTGATCCCGAGGCACCAATGGCCGTCGTGTGGCGCACGACCTGCCTCGTGGGTTCCATCTGAAAGCAAAGACGTTTCAAAGGAGTCAAATGACAGTGTGTGAATTGTTCAAAATACTATCCTAAGAAACAACTATGGCTTATCCAACTTTGGGGTGAATGCGGTCACGGGATCCTAGTGTTAAAGTTAGTAATTTCGTTTAACCCGAGTAGAAGAGGGTTCAGAGTCCCAGAGTAAAGGTCGAGGAGTAAAAGATCCTAGTACCACCCAATGGCGACGTGGGCCCGTAAGACACACAGCCATGTTAGTAAAAGTTTTGTAATGTCTAGACTCGACTTCGGCCAAGGAGTGTGGAAAGGGGGATTCCTACAGGCAGTCGGCTCTGATACCAACTTGTGACGCCCCCGATTTGACCGTACACTAATCATGCACGCAAATGTGTACGATCAAGATCAGGGACTCACGGGAAGATATCACAACACAACTCTAAAACATAAATAAGTCATACAAGCATCATAATACAAGCCATGGGCCTCGAGGGCTCGAATACAAGTGCTCGATCACAGACGAGTCAGCGGAAGCAACAATATCTGAGTACAGACATAAGTTAAACAAGTTTGCCTTAAGAAGGCTAGCACAAACTGGGATACAGATCGAACGAGGCGCAGGCCTCCTGCCTGGGATCCTCCTAACTACTCCCGGTCGTCGTCGGCGGGCTGCACGTAGTAGTAGGCACCTCCAGTGCCGTAGGTGTCGTCGTCGACGGTGGCGTCTGGCTCCTGGACTCCAACATCTGGTTGCGACAACCAGATAGAAAGGAAAGGGGGAAAAGAGGGAGAGAAGCAACCGTGAGTACTCATCCAAAGTACTCGCAAGCAAGGAGCTACACTACATATGCAAGGGTATATGTGTAAAGGGGCATATCAGTGGACTGAACTGCAGAATGCCAGAATAAAAGGGGGATAGCTAGTCCTGTCGAAGACTACGCTCCTGGTCATCTCCATCTTGCAGCATGTAGAAGAGAGTAGATTGAAGTCCTCCAAGTAGCATCGCATAGCATAAAATCCTACCCGGCGATCCCCTCCTCGTCGCCCTGTTAGAGAGCGATCACCGGGTTGTATCTGGCACTTGGAAGGGTGTATTTTATTCAGTATCCGGTTCTAGTTGTCATAAGGTCAAGGTACAACTCCGGGTCGTCCTTTTACCGAGGGACACGGCTATTCGAATAGATAAACTTCCCTGCAGGGGTGCACCACATAACCCAACACGCTCGATCCCATTTGGCCGGACACACTTTTCTGGGTCATGCCCGGCCTCGTAAGATCAACGCGTCGCAGCCCCACCTAAGCACAACAGAGCGGCCAGCACGCCGGTCTAATCCTAAGCGCGCAGGGGTCTGGGCCCATCGCCCATAGCACACCTGCACGTTGCGAACGCGGCCGCGAGCAGACCTAGCAACCCACACGATCACGGCGGTTACGTCAAAGCGGTCCAACACGGCGCGCGCCACTCAGTCGCTGACGTCACGAAGGCTTCGGCTGATACCACGACGCTGGGATACCCATAACTACTCCCGCGTAGATGGCTAGTGCGTATAGACCAAATGGCCAGACTCAGATCAAATACCAAGATCTCGTTAAGCGTGTTAAGTATCCGCGAACGCCGACCAGGGCCAGGCCCACCTCTCACCTAGGCGGTCTCAACCTGCCCTGTCGCTCCGCCACAAAGATCCACTTGCGGGTACTCCTACGAGCCGACCCGACTTTAGTCATCACATGTGTCATGTATATAGTACATAAGTATATACCCATGATCACCGCCCAGGTGATCACGGCCCGATAGTATAGCACAGCAGACGGACAAGAATGTAGGGCCACTGATGGAAATCTAGCATCCTATACTAAGCATGTAGGATTGCAGGTAAAGGTATCAACAGTAGTAGCAAGGATAGGCTATGCATCAGGATAGGATATCGAAAAGCAGTAACATGCTACACTACTCTATTGCAAGCAGTATAGACAAGAATAGGCGATATCTAGTGATCAAGGGGGGGGGCTTGCCTGGTTGCTCTGGCAAGTAGGAGGGGTCGTCAACTCCGTAGTCGAACTGGGCAGCAGCAGTGTCGGTCTCGTAGTCTACCGGAGAGAAGAGGGGGGAAGAAACAGTAAATACAATGCAAACATAAGCATGGCGATGCGTGACATGACAATGAGCGGTGCTAGGTGTGTCCTAACGCGACAGTAGGTGGTACCGGCGAAGGGGGGGAACATCCGGGAGGTATTCCCGATGTTTCGCGTTTTCGGACAGATGGACCGGAGGGGGAAAGTTGCTAGTTCGATAGGTTAGGGAGGTGTGGTGGACGAACGGACTGCGTATTCGGATTCGTCTCGTCGTTCTGAGCAACTTTCATGTAGAAAACATTTTCATCCGAGTTACGGTTTAAAAGCTATGAATTTTCGAAGATTATTTGAATTTCTGGAATTATTTGAATTTAGCAAAAATGAATTATGACGTCAGCATGAGGTAATGCTGACGTCAGCAGGTCAACAGGTCGGCTGACCAGTCAAACCAGACAGGTGGGTCCTACCTGTCATAGATAGTGGACTAATCAGAAGATTAAATTAACTAAAATTAGATTAATTAACTACTGGACCCCACCTGTCAGTGCCTAATTAGATTAATTAATTAGTTTTATTTATAAAAACATTTTTTTGTTAATTATGCGGCGGGGCCGGCATGTCAGTGGCTGGGCCTGCCCAGTCAGCAGTTGACTGGGGTCAACCCAGTCAACAGGGCCCAAGGGCCCACACTTCAGCCTCACAGGGGAGGCCACGCGGCGCCACGTCGGCCACTGGCCGGAGACGCGCCGGAGTTGACTCCGACGAGCCAAACGCGGCGGCGGGGCTCGGGAGGGGCGCGGGTTTCGCGCACAGGGGGTCTGCGGGGTTGTGGCTGGGCGCGTTCGACGCGGCTCGGCGCCGCGCGTCCAACGGTGGTGGCCGGAGTGGCTGGAACGGACGGGGGCGAGCGCTTCGAGCTCGCCGGCGGCGAGGTGCTTCGGGCGAGCAACGGGAATGGTGGTACGGCGCGAGATCGGGCAATCCAGAGAGCGGGGCGAGGCCTACGTGCACGCGCGAGCAAGATGGGCGCTAGCTAAAGACCAAAAGGTCGCCGGAACGACGCCGGCGACGTGCTAGGCGGCGGAGGGAGCGGCCTAACGCGGCGCGGTGGCTACGGCAAGCTAGCTAGCTAATGGAGAGGGGGAGGAGGTAGAGGAGCTCACCGCGCGGCACACGGAGGCCGGTGAGAGGCTTAGTAGCAGCAGCAGTCGCCGGAGTCGAAGAAGACGGCGGCGACCCGAGGAAGAAGGCGACGGCGTTGGGGGCGATGTAGGGGGTCCCGGCTCGAGCAGGTGGTTGGGGAGGACGGGCTCGACGCGGCGGAGCTCGTGGACACGTCGGGGAGGGGAACGGGGCTCGGTGGCCGCGGGAACGACGGCGGCACGTCGGCGACCGCGCTCGGGTGTGGGGAAGGAGGGAGCGGCGTGGATCTGGGGGGGAAGGGAGAGGCGCAGAGGCCGAGAGGGGCAAGTGGGAGGGATGGGCGGAGGCCGAGGCGTCGGGGCGGCCTTATCCTTCCCCGTCGCCGGCGAGGTGGTGCGGCAGGGACCTGCCCCTGTTCCGACCCCGGTCGGGGGAACAGGGAAGGGGAGGGCAACCCGGGGAGGTGGGCTAGGCCGGCTGGGCCTGGGGTCGGCCCAGTTGGGCCAGGGTCCAGTGGGGGGGGGAAGGGGGTTTCTCTTCTTCTTCTTTTTTTGTTTGTTTCTCCCCTGTTGCATTTTCTTTTCTTTTTATTTATTTTCTTTTCTGTTTTAATTCATTTAAAAGTATTTAGGCATTTTATAAAAATGTGTTTTCTCCACAATAATTATCAGTGCAATATCTGGCATGGCCCGAACATTTTTGTTTAAATTTTTAAAAACTTTTATTTTCCACTTTAAATTTAATTAAGTTTGAATTAGGAGTTCGAAAAGAAATGTGATTCCAATGTGATCAAGCCCTGTTTAGCAACATGATTAGCTTAATCATAGAGAGTTACTGTAGCATGATTCTCGGGGTGTTACAAATCTCCTCCACTACAAGAAATCTCGTCCCGAGATTTAGGAGGTAGAAGGAAACAGTGCGGGGTATTCTTCGCGCAGACGATCCTCTCGTTCCCAAGTGGCCTCATCTTCAGAATGGTGCGACCACTGGACTTTTAGAAACTTGATCGCCTTCTGACGTGTGCGGCGTTCAGCTTGGTCGAGAATGCGGACAGGATGCTCCTTATAGGAGAGGTCTTGCTGCAATTCGAGCACTTCATGATCCACAGCTCGGATTGGGTCCTTGAAGCAACGGCGGAGCTGTGACACATGGAACACATCGTGAACCTGAGAAAGGTTCGGCGGTAGCTCCAGTTGGTATGCCACTTTTCCACGCCTTTCGAGAATAGTGAATGGGCCAATATAGCGAGGAGCTAGTTTGCCCTTGATCCCGAAGCGGTGAGCACCCTTCATAGGTGTGAGTCGAAGATAAGCCTTTTCGCCAGGTTGATAGACCATGTCTTTATGATGACGGTCATACTGACTCTTCTGACGTGACTGAGCAGTCTTGAGATTCTCGCGAATAATGCGGACTTGTTCTTCGGCATCTTGGATAATATCCGGACCGAAGAGTGAACGTTCCCCAGTTTCTGACCAGTTCAAAGGGGTTCGGCACTTTCGTCCATATAACACGTCGAAGGGGGCCATCTTCAGACTAGCTTGATAGCTATTATTATAAGAGAACTCAGCATACGGGAGAGATTCCTCCCATTTCTTGCCGAAGGAAATAACACAAGCTCGAAGCATATCTTCGAGAACTTGGTTGACGCGTTCAACTTTCCCTTGCGATTGAGGATGAAACGCAGTACTGAATGACAGATGAGTTCCCATAGCTTCTTGGAAACTTGCCCAGAATCTTGAAGTGAATAAGCTGCCACGGTCTGAGCTGATAACCAATGGAATACCGTGGAGTGAAACAATCCTGGACATATAGAGCGTTGCCAACTGGCTAGCAGTGATCGTTTCTTTGACTGCCAGAAAATGTGCAACTTTGGAAAGCCGGTCAATGACGACAAGAATAGCATCATTACCTTTCTGTGATTTGGGAAATCCAGTGACGAAGTCCATCTCAACATGGTCCCATTTCCATTCAGGAATAGAGATAGGTTGCAGAGTTCCAGCAGGCCTTTGATGTTCTGCTTTGATACGACGGCAAACGTCACACTCAGCAACATAACGAGCAATGTCTTGCTTCATATTAGACCACCAGAATCTTTGACGGATGTCTTGGTACATCTTTGTACTACCAGGATGGATACATAGAGGCGTATCATGAGCTTCTTTCATAACTTCCTGTGTCATATCCAGGTTTTTCTCTGCACATGGAACCACTAGGCGGCCCTTGAAGTATAAGGTGCCATCTTCAGCAATGGTGAAGAATGAGGGCTTTCCTTCTGCGAGGTAGCGCTTAATCTTGTGGGCTTCAGAGTCATACTTCTGTAGCCTTTTGATGCTGTCCTCGAGATCTGGTTTAGCAACTAGGGTATTGAGGGAACCCTGGGTAACAACGTGGAGGTTCACCTTGCCAAACTCATTAGGAGGGGGAGCGAGTGCACCCGGAGGAACAATATGGAGGTTCAGCTTCCTGAATTCTTCAACAAGCGAGGGCTGAACTTTATGAACCTGGAGGTGGTTGCAGTAAGACTTGCGGCTCAAGGCATCAGCCATTACATTAGCCTTGCCTGGCGTATAGGAAATACCCAAGTCAAAGTCTGCAACAAGCTCCATCCATCTCTGTTGACGGAGGTTCAGATCTGGCTGAGTAAACAGATACTTCAGACTTTGGTGGTCAGTGAAGATCTCGCAACGATTACCGAGAAGGTAATGTCGCCACTGCTTCAGCGCATGAATGACAGCAGCAAGTTCGAGGTCATGAACTGGGTAGTTCTCTTCGTGAGGGCACAATTGCCGAGAGGCTTAAGCAATCACTTTGCGGTCTTGCATTAGGACACAGCCTAATCCTTGACGGGAAGCGTCGCAGTAAATGACAAAGTCCTTCTTAGTATCAGGTGGAGCTAGAACTGGAGCAGAAGTCAACTTGTCTTTGAGTGCCTGGAAACTTTCCTGACATTTGTCTGTCCATTGGAACTTGACGCCCTTATGTAACAGGTTAGTCAGGGGCCTGGCGATCTTGGAGAAGTTCTCGACAAATCGACGGCAATAGCTGGCGAGACCGAGAAAACTTCTGACTTGCTTAACGTTCTTGGGAGGAGTCCAATCAAGAATAGCCTGGACTCGTTCAGGGTTGACGGCAATACCATTCTTAGAGATGACATGCCCAAGATAGGTTACTTCCGGTAGCCAGAATTCACATTTGGAGAACTTGGCATATAGTTGATGCTCTCGTAGCTTCTCCAGCACAAGTCGAAGATGTTCAGCATGTTCTTCTTCGTTCTTTGAAAATACCAGGATATCATCCAGATAAACCACGACGAACTTGTCGAGGTAATCCATGAATATATAGTTCATCAGACGAGAGAAGGTGGCTGGAGCATTGGTTAAACCGAAAGACATGACGGTGTACTCGTATGAACCATAGCGAGTCACGAAGGCGGTCTTTGGGATATCCTCTTCGCGAACACGGATCTGGTGGTAGCCCAACCTCAAGTCGAGCTTAGAGAACACTGACGAACCTGCCAGTTGATCATACAGATCATTGATCCGAGGAAGAGGGTATTTATTCTGAATGGTAGCTTGGTTTATAGGACGGTAGTCTTGAACTAACCGGTTTGTCCCATCCTTCTTCTTGACAAAGAGAGAAGGTGCTCCCCAAGGAGAGCAACTTGGGCGAATGAATCCTTTGTGAAGAGATTTGTCGATTTCCTCCTTAAGCTCAAGGAGTTCATGCGGCGGCATTTTGTAGGGTCGCTTGGCTATAGGAGTGGTGCCTGGTTTCAAGTCGATGATGAATTCGACAGCTCTAGCAGGGGGAATCCCTGGTAGTTCTTCAGGGAAGACGTCGAGGAATTCACGCATGACGGGAATGTTTTCAATGCCCTCGAGTGGTGCAGCGTTCAATGCATTCAATGCATAGAGCCTTGCCTCGGCATTTTGCACCAGATGGGCTTGGTAAGTAACTATCTCATCTGAAGGGTGTAGCAGATGGACGGTCTTAGTGGTGCAAACGATTGAAGCAGTATGCGCTTTTAACCAATTCATTCCCAGAATGAGATCAATGCTACAGGACTTCAGTACGATGGGAGAGACAAGAAATTCCAGTCCTTCAATTTCAACAGTAACATCGTGACTAACCATAGAGGTTTGACATTGGCCCGCAGGGGTGTGTACCACTAGCGGAGTGTTTATCTCTTCGTAATTAATGCCATGCAGGAATGCAAATTCTGCTGATATGAATGAATGGGATGCTCCTGTATCAAATAAAACGGATGCTGGTACTGAATTTACGAGAAGTGTACCCATCACAGTAGCAGGCTGGTCTTGAGCTTCGCTGAGATCAACGTGGTTGGCATGAGCACGACCATAAGACTTAGCATTGTTGTTGCGGGGCTGGTTGTTACCACGGCCAGCTGCTGGAAGGGCCAGTTGATTCTGGTTCTGATAGCAGTTCCTGGCAAAGTGACCCGGTTGACCACACTTGAAGCACAGACCATTATCGGGAGTGGGAACAGGAGCCCCAGGTGGGGGAGCTGGTAGCTTTGACTGCCTAGATGGTGGAGGAGGCAGACGCGGTGCGGCATAAGATTTCCTTGGAGCAGGTGCATTTGGACGATACATGCTGTTCGGGATCCATATCTTACGCTTCTGTGAGGGCGAGCCCGAAGATGAGCCCGTGTCACGGTTGCGCCTCTGAGAGCTCTGGTATTCCTGCAGACCAGTCTCGACATTGATGGCCTTATTCACCAAGGTGGCGAAATCGGCGAAGTCATGCACTAGAAGTGCGAGCTTGATGTCAGCTTGTAGTCCATCACGGAACTTCTCCTGTCTGCGTGCATCAGTTGCAATGTCTTCTTCAGCATAGCGGGACAAGTCCAGAAACTCCCGCTGATAAGCTTCGACAGTTTTGTTGCCTTGGGTGAGGTTGCGGAACTCACGCTTCTTCCGGTCCATGACTCCCTGAGGAATGAAGCGGGCACGGAAAGCAGCTTGGAAGTCTGGCCAGGTGATGATTATTCCAGCTGGCAGAGTACGCCTGTGGCTGTCCCACCATTGAGCTGCGGGTCCCTTCAAGAAGAAGGAAGCAAAGGTGACATAGCTGGCAGGGGCTACATCAGCAGACTCCATCTCATAGGTGATGTCACGGAGCCAGTCATCAGCATCCAGAGGCTGAGTTGAGCTGCGGTAGATGGTTGGGTTGAGGCGTATGAAATCTTGAAGAGTCACTTGGGCTGGCTGCTGGTTCATATTGGGGCGAGGAAACTGAGCCATCATATTTTCCATGAACTGGCGGTTCAGTTCAAACTGTTGGATCATACCAGCCATGTACTCAGGTGGTGGTGGGGCATCGCCACCACGACCACGACCACCCGGTCTAACCATCCTGCTAATATATAACAGGGGTAGTTCAGCATTGAGAAATATTTGCAAAGACAAGAATCATTCATGATGAAACATGCATAACGAGAGGAGCACGATAGCTACTACATAGTAGTCGGCATAACTTACAAAAGGGGTCATGCATAGAGTTCAGTACATAGAGTTCAGTACATAGACTAAAACATCATAGGCGGCACACAGGCTCGCGGCGAATGCATCTAACACTACAAGCAAGCCTACATCAGTCCCAAGAGGTACTGTGGAGGTAATCGTAGCCCGACAGCTGGTAGTGAGGCAACGGATAGCCCTCCTCGTCAGCAGACTGGGGGCCACGGATACTCAGGTGTAGAGCCCGACGCTCAGGTGGCAGAAGAGGACCAAGTGCGGGAGAGTAGCCTCCCACCTCTGGCCAACCGACACCGTGGGGCATCACGGTCCTGGCTGGGTAGACCGCAGTACGCGGTACCTGTCCAGATCGGACAAAGGGGTGCAGCAGCGTCAGAGCACGGTAAAGGTGCTGACGGGTGGTGTACATCTCGTGGCGAAGAGCTCGGTTAGCTCGATCCAGCCCATCAGCATGCAGAACCAGGTTCTGATGGTAAAAGGGGTCTCGGGTGACAGTGGAGTAGGCAGCAGTATAGTATCCCTCCGCACCAACATCAGATGCGATAGCAATATGCCTGAAAGGGGAGGTGTCCAACTCCCGATACTCTCCACGAAGACATGTCAGAGCAGCATAGGCAGCATCGTGGACAGCCATATCGATGGTCACACCAACACCATGTGCGGTGTGCAGCACAGTAGTGGAGTCGTACTCCCGCGAGTAGAGGTGGACGATGGCACGGTACTGCTCCTGTTTAAAGTCCTGGTACTCCTCGTAGACGGTGTACTCAGGGTGCCAGCGATAACCCAGATAGGTCATCATCTCAGCTAGCACAGCAGGTGATCCCGAGGCACCAATGGCCGTCGTGTGGCGCACGACCTGCCTCGTGGGTTCCATCTGAAAGCAAAGACGTTTCAAAGGAGTCAAATGACAGTGTGTGAATTGTTCAAAATACTATCCTAAGAAACAACTATGGCTTATCCAACTTTGGGGTGAATGCGGTCACGGGATCCTAGTGTTAAAGTTAGTAATTTCGTTTAACCCGAGTAGAAGAGGGTTCAGAGTCCCAGAGTAAAGGTCGAGGAGTAAAAGATCCTAGTACCACCCAATGGCGACGTGGGCCCGTAAGACACACAGCCATGTTAGTAAAAGTTTTGTAATGTCTAGACTCGACTTCGGCCAAGGAGTGTGGAAAGGGGGATTCCTACAGGCAGTCGGCTCTGATACCAACTTGTGACGCCCCCGATTTGACCGTACACTAATCATGCACGCAAATGTGTACGATCAAGATCAGGGACTCACGGGAAGATATCACAACACAACTCTAAAACATAAATAAGTCATACAAGCATCATAATACAAGCCATGGGCCTCGAGGGCTCGAATACAAGTGCTCGATCACAGACGAGTCAGCGGAAGCAACAATATCTGAGTACAGACATAAGTTAAACAAGTTTGCCTTAAGAAGGCTAGCACAAACTGGGATACAGATCGAACGAGGCGCAGGCCTCCTGCCTGGGATCCTCCTAACTACTCCCGGTCGTCGTCAGCGGGCTGCACGTAGTAGTAGGCACCTCCAGTGCCGTAGGTGTCGTCGTCGACGGTGGCGTCTGGCTCCTGGACTCCAACATCTGGTTGCGACAACCAGATAGAAAGGAAAGGGGGAAAAGAGGGAGAGAAGCAACCGTGAGTACTCATCCAAAGTACTCGCAAGCAAGGAGCTACACTACATATGCAAGGGTATATGTGTAAAGGGGCATATCAGTGGACTGAACTGCAGAATGCCAGAATAAAAGGGGGATAGCTAGTCCTGTCGAAGACTACGCTCCTGGTCATCTCCATCTTGCAGCATGTAGAAGAGAGTAGATTGAAGTCCTCCAAGTAGCATCGCATAGCATAAAATCCTACCCGGCGATCCCCTCCTCGTCGCCCTGTTAGAGAGCGATCACCGGGTTGTATCTGGCACTTGGAAGGGTGTATTTTATTCAGTATCCGGTTCTAGTTGTCATAAGGTCAAGGTACAACTCCGGGTCGTCCTTTTACCGAGGGACACGGCTATTCGAATAGATAAACTTCCCTGCAGGGGTGCACCACATAACCCAACACGCTCGATCCCATTTGGCCGGACACACTTTTCTGGGTCATGCCCGGCCTCGTAAGATCAACGCGTCGCAGCCCCACCTAAGCACAACAGAGCGGCCAGCACGCCGGTCTAATCCTAAGCGCGCAGGGGTCTGGGCCCATCGCCCATAGCACACCTGCACGTTGCGAACGCGGCCGCGAGCAGACCTAGCAACCCACACGATCACGGCGGTTACGTCAAAGCGGTCCAACACGGCGCGCGCCACTCAGTCGCTGACGTCACGAAGGCTTCGGCTGATACCACGACGCTGGGATACCCATAACTACTCCCGCGTAGATGGCTAGTGCGTATAGACCAAATGGCCAGACTCAGATCAAATACCAAGATCTCGTTAAGCGTGTTAAGTATCCGCGAACGCCGACCAGGGCCAGGCCCACCTCTCACCTAGGCGGTCTCAACCTGCCCTGTCGCTCCGCCACAAAGATCCACTTGCGGGTACTCCTACGAGCCGACCCGACTTTAGTCATCACATGTGTCATGTATATAGTACATAAGTATATACCCATGATCACCGCCCAGGTGATCACGGCCCGATAGTATAGCACAGCAGACGGACAAGAATGTAGGGCCACTGATGGAAATCTAGCATCCTATACTAAGCATGTAGGATTGCAGGTAAAGGTATCAACAGTAGTAGCAAGGATAGGCTATGCATCAGGATAGGATATCGAAAAGCAGTAACATGCTACACTACTCTATTGCAAGCAGTATAGACAAGAATAGGCGATATCTAGTGATCAAGGGGGGGGGCTTGCCTGGTTGCTCTGGCAAGTAGGAGGGGTCGTCAACTCCGTAGTCGAACTGGGCAGCAGCAGTGTCGGTCTCGTAGTCTACCGGAGAGAAGAGGGGGGAAGAAACAGTAAATACAATGCAAACATAAGCATGGCGATGCGTGACATGACAATGAGCGGTGCTAGGTGTGTCCTAACGCGACAGTAGGTGGTACCGGCGAAGGGGGGGAACATCCGGGAGGTATTCCCGATGTTTCGCGTTTTCGGACAGATGGACCGGAGGGGGAAAGTTGCTAGTTCGATAGGTTAGGGAGGTGTGGTGGACGAACGGACTGCGTATTCGGATTCGTCTCGTCGTTCTGAGCAACTTTCATGTAGAAAACATTTTCATCCGAGTTACGGTTTAAAAGATATGAATTTTCGAAGATTATTTGAATTTCTGGAATTATTTGAATTTAGCAAAAATGAATAATGCTGACGTCAGCAGGTCAACAGGTCGGCTGACAAGTCAAACCAGACAGGTGGGTCCTACCTGTCATAGACAGTGGACTAATCAGAAGATTAAATTAACTAAAATTAGATTAATTAACTACTGGACCCCACCTGTCAGTGCCTAATTAGATTAATTAATTAGTTTTATTTATAAAAACATTTTTTTTGTTAATTATGCGGCGGGGCCGGCATGTCAGTGGCTGGGCCTGCCCAGTCAGTAGTTGACTGGGGTCAACCCAGTCAACAGGGGCCAAGGGCCCACACGTCAGCCTCACAGGGGAGGCCACGCGGCGCCACGTCGGCCTCTGGACGGAGACGCGCCGGAGTTGACTCCGACGAGCCAAACGCGGCGGCGCGGCTCGGGAGGGGCGCGGGTTTCGCGCACAGGGGGTCTGCGGGGTTGTGGCTGGGCGCGTTCGACGCGGCTCGGCGCCGCGCGTCCAACGGTGGTGGCCGGAGTGGCTGGAACGGACGGGGGCGAGCGCTTCGAGCTCACCGGCGGCGAGGTGCTTCGGGCGAGCAACGGGAACGGTGGTACGGCGCGAGATTGGGCAATCCAGAGAGCGGGGCGAGGCCTACGTGCACGCGCGAGCAAGATGGGCGCTAGCTAAAGACCAAAAGGTCGCCGGAACGACGCCGGCGACGTGCTAGGCGGCGGAGGGTGCGGCCTAACGCGGCGCGGTGGCTACGGCAAGCTAGCTAGCTAATGGAGAGGGGGAGGAGGTAGAGGAGCTCACCGCGCGGCACACGGAGGCCGGTGAGAGGCTTAGTAGCAGCAGCAGTCGCCGGAGTCGAAGAAGACGGCGGCGACCCGAGGAAGAAGGCGACGGCGTTGGGGGGCGATGTAGGGGGTCCCGGCTCGAGCAGGTGGTCGGGGAGGACGGGCTCGACGCGGCGGAGCTCGTGGACACGTCGGGGAGGGGAACGGGGCTCGGTGGCCGCGGGAACGACGGCGGCACGTCGGCGACCGCGCTCGGGCGTGGGGAAGGAGGGAGCGGCGTGGATCTGGGGGGGGAAGGGAGAGGCGCAGAGGCCGAGAGGGGCAAGTGGGAGGGATGGGCGGAGGCCGAGGCGTCGGGGCGGCCTTATCCTTCTCCGTCGCCGGCGAGGTGGTGCGGCGGGGACCTGCCCCTGTTCCGACCCCGGTCGGGGGAACAGGGAAGGGGAGGGCGACCCGGGGAGGTGGGCTAGGCCGGCTGGGCCTGGGGTCGGCCCAGTTGGGCCAGGGTCCAGTGGGGGGGAAGGGGGTTTCTCTTCTTCTCTTTTTTTTTGTTTGTTTCTCCCCTGTTGCATTTTCTTTTCTTTTTATTTATTTTCTTTTCTGTTTTAATTCATTTAAAAGTATTTAGGCATTTTATAAAAATGTGTTTTCTCCACAATAATTATCAGTGCAATATCTGGCATGGCCCGAACATTTTTGTTTAAATTTTTGAAAACTTTTATTTTCCACTTTAAATTTAATTAAGTTTGAATTAGGAGTTTGAAAAGAAATGTGATTCCAATGTGATCAAGCCCTGTTTAGCAACATGATTAGCTTAATCACAGAGAGTTACTGTAGCATGATTCTCGGGGTGTTACATTCCTCCTCCAACAACGTGGGATACCATGCTTGGTTGATGCGGATGGAACACAAGAGAAAGGAGGCCAAGGAAGTCACCATGGAAGAAGATGAAGGAGATTCGCTTGAGGTTCACCCTCCGGCTTCGGAGAGGGGCACCCTGCCTAGCATCTCCACTACTCCCAACCCCTATCAGGCCATGGGGATGACCAGTAACCAAAGAAGCCAAGAGATACAAGAAGGGTTTGCCCCTAGGAGGCCCTTACACAGGTTACATCGGAACAACTTTCATAACTTGGTTCACA
Organism: Aegilops tauschii subsp. strangulata; assembly: GCF_002575655.3. NCBI lineage: Eukaryota > Viridiplantae > Streptophyta > Magnoliopsida > Poales > Poaceae > Aegilops > Aegilops tauschii. Next base: position 366,915,231 of record NC_053039.3, read on the forward strand.
ATTATGGGATTGAGAATACTCCTTGTTTGCACATACCGTCCAATTGGGATGCAGGAAAGAATGCTTGGGGTCCAGAGAATAAACATATCATGGCCTAAGTGCAAAATAATGCTGAGATCATCCGTCATGTGCTCCGAGAATTCCATAGTTTGAAGGAGATTTTGATGAATATTCTGAAGGACAAGCCTACCACTTCATTACCACCACCATCACCGAAGAAGGAGACTTGAATACATGGGTATGGGCGCCACCCTTGGCTTGTGCCAATCTTGGGGGAGGTGCCCCGGTATCGTATCACCATCACCTTTACCATCATTATCCATCTTAGTTCAATCCTTAGTTATTTCATGATTTAGAAGAATAAAAGTTTTAGTTTGATCTATTTTCGAGTGCTTGCTTAGTGATCTATCTATCTAAGTAATCGTGTGAGAGTTATATAATAAAGATTAGTTTGAAGTTTGCTTTGTTTTCTTGTTTCAATCTTAGCAATGAAAATTAATAAAAGAATGGAAAGATCATATGCTAATCCCATGGGGAGTAATGACTTCACATAAAAGAAGTATAGTTGATAAAATTTGTTGGAAGTTGACAAACATGGCATTGGTCATTGGTGCAATCCATAAAAAAATAATGCTGGAAGAGAGGACTCACATATAAATATAATATCTTGGATATCTTTTATGATTGTGAGCCCCCATCAAATATTCTATATCAATTAGTTGACGTTGGACAAGGAAGACAACGTAATGAGTTATGATTGCTTATATTCACATAGAATGTCATGGATCCTCTAACATGTGGTGCTTGTATTACAATCTTTTGCTAGCCAAAATTTGCACTAAGTAGAGATACTACTTGTGCATCCAAAACCCTTAAACCAAGTTTCATGTCATGAGAGTCCACTATATCTACCTATGGATTGAGATCTTTCAAGTAAATTGTCATCGGTGCATAAAGCAATAAAAATTGCTCCTAAATATGTCTCATGTTTTATTGTAAGGGAAAATAAGCTTTGTACAATCTTGTGATGGGAAGAAATAAAAGCAATAGACCGCACAATAAAGGTTGCTATCACAAGGGGCAATATAAAGTGACATTCCTTTACACTAAGAGCTTGCACGTCCAAAAACAAAAAAGCGAATGACAACCTCTACTTGCCTCTATGAAGGGCCTATCTTTTACTTTCATGTATTTATTTTTATGCAAGAGTCCCAATTCCGCTCTATGTACTCTCGAGAGGCAAGCATGATGTGGTGGATGGATCCACACACACACACACACACACAGATATATATATATATCATGTTGAATGTAGGTGATCACGAGTTATTATTGTTGACATTATCCTTGAGGTAAATAAGTTGGGAGGTGAAACCGTAAGCCCCTATTTTTTCTATGTGTCTGACTGAAACTTTTAATCTATAAATATGCCTTGAGTGTCAGGAATCATAGAAGATTAAATGATAGTTGAGTATGTGAACTTGCTAAAGAAAGCTCTCACATAGACTCTTTCTGAAAATATGATGGATTGTGATTGTTTAATGACTGAAACCATAGTTTCTTACTTTTCTAATAAAGTTTATGTTTCATACTTTAGATTGTGAATGAATTGTTACATTGGCATTAGAAGTTTTATGATGATATATTGCTGTTATAATAATGACCATGATGCTTTCATGTCCGTATTTTATTTTCATCGACACCTCTCTCTCTAAACATGTGGTCATGATTATCGATATCGGCTTTCACTTGAGGACAAGCGAGGTCTAAGCTTGGGGAGTGATACGTCCATTTTTCATCATGTTTTCCTATTGTTATTTATGATGTTTTCGATCAATTTAATACTTTGTGGTGCGATTCTATTGCCTCTCTCTCTTAATTTGCAAGGTTTACATGAAGTGGGAGATTGCCGACAGCGGGAATTCTGACCTAAAAAAGCTACATCAGAGATACCTATTCTGCACAACTCCAAATGAGTTGAAATTTTACGAAGAATTATTTTGGAATATATAAAAAATACTAGAAGAAAGAAATACCAGAGGGGGCCCACCAGGTGCCCACGAGGCACCAGGGCACGCCCACCCCCCTGGGCGCGTCCTGGTGGCTTGTGGGGCCCCTGGCCTGCCTCAGTGGCCCATCTTCCGTTATATGAAGCCATTTGCCCTAGAAAAAAAGAGAGGACTTTCGGGATGAAGCGTCACCGTCTCGATGCAGAAGCTGGGTAGGAGCACTTTTGCTCTTTGGCGGGGCGATTCCGCAGGGGAAACTTCCCCACGGGAAGGGGAAATCGAAGCCATCGACATCACCAACGATCCTCTCATCATGGGAGGACCAATCTTCATCAACATCTTCACCAGCACCATCTCATCTCAAACCCTAGTTCATCTCTTGTATTCAATCTTTGTCTCAAAACCTCATATTAGTACATGTGGGTTGCTAGTAGTGTTGATTACATCATGTAGTTGATGCTAGTTGGTTTATTTGGTGGAAGATTATATGTTTGGATACTGAATGATATTCAATACCCCTCTGATCTTGAACATGAATATGATTTGTTAGTAGTTACTTTTGTTCTTGAGGACATGGGAGAAGTCCAGTTACAAGTAATCATGTGAATTTGGTATTCGTTCGATATTTTGATAATATGTATGTTGTTGCTTCCTTTAGTGGTGTCATGTGAACGTCGACTACATGACACTTCACCATACTTGGGACTAAGGGAAGGCATTGTGGAGTAGTAATTAGATGATGGGTTTCTAGAGTGACAGAAGCTTAAACCCTAGTTTATGCGTTATTCCGTAAGGGGCTGATAATGGGTTCCTAGAGTGACAGAAGCTTAAACCCTTCGACCAAGCCCAGATGTCCAGCATATGACCAGCTTCTTCTTCCCCTGCCGCTGTTCATGGTTTGCTACTAAGGTTTCAGACTTTATAGTTCAATTTTCAGTACCCTTAGCTGATGCAATGCCGCCAACTTAGGGGATTCTTAAGTCAAACTGGAACCTGTTTGATTCGAGATTCTTCTGTTGAACTTGCGCATATAGAATTCAAACAGGAGCAGGTGTGGTGTTTCGAGATTTGTCGTGCACATCTGACCGAAGAACTGGTTTGGTCAATTGCCTAGTTCCGTGCATACTGCTTCGAGACAAGAGATCGTAGAGTTAGGTAACATAGTTCGCCGACTCACAGATTTGTTTGATTTGCTAATAGGGACGTGAGATAGTTGTTACCCTTAAACTTGTGGTATCTGGCGCCAACACGTAGTTTTCTTCACGTCAAGCACGCTCTGCATTTTCTGTATTCCCGCATGTTTCTTCAGTTCACTCGTACGTGTCCCCGGCATCACCACATGAACAAATGGCTCCAGTTTTTGTTTTTTTCAGCATTTGTTGCTTTGTCCAGTAGCAAGGCTACTCCTTTTGAAACCTGCGGGCAAGTTTTGTTGGTCTAAATACATTGCTCCATAATGGTACAAAAATGTTGAAAGGACCTGCTCGCTTTGATTGTGAAAAGCGAAGGATGTGGGGAAGGGGATCGCACAGTGGCGTTAATCAGAGCAGTACGGTTGATGAATTCTAGATCCTTCTCGTCGGAAGGCTATGGTCGAGTCAGCCTCAAGACTTGAGACGCGTCCCTGTGATTTCTCGAAGTAGCAGTACGAACTGAGCGAGATGGGTCTCGGAGACTCGGATCCATGCGTACACGTACACTAGATGTCAACCGAGATGGGGGAGGAAGCAACCGAACCCAATGTTGACCGGAAGCTCAGCAGTGCTTTGGTTTCTCCGGAAGGCTCAGTGCACAGGACCTGAGATTTCGACGCGGTACGGGAGTGATCCGCCGTGCCGCCTCGGCGCGAGCCCGGCCCGTGCTGGCCCTTTCAGGCGGTTATTGTGCATGTACTGCCGCCCTGTAGGGCGATGGCGTTGATGGCCCCGATCAGTGCGCGCGCGCGCGCTCTATGCCAGTGGTTCCCCGCCGGTGCACAGCCGCCGTCGCTGTCGCGGAGATCCGCCCGGTCGGACCGTTTCAGGCTGGTCTAGAACCGGCCGTCCTTGCTCGATAGTGTTGTGCGTGTCAGTGTTGATTGTCCCCGGATTGCGCGGCCGGCGTGGGGCCTCGCGCAGCCACACGCCGCGGCGCGCCCCCGGGGAACGCCCTGATCGGCATGGCACCGCGGGTTCGGCGGCGAAACAAACCAGCCCCGAGCACGTGAAGGGCGGCGACCACGCCAGAAGCCGCACGCGTCGCCGTCAGACGCTGCATGCATGGCGATCGCGCGTCGGCAGGAGTAGGCGTTATCCCCACCGGTGCAACTTGCCGCGCGGGGCCGAGCGGGGCGCGTAGCGGTGGCGGCGCTACGGTCCACCGACCGGGTCGCGGGGCGCGTCGCCTTGCGCCACGGACGGGCTGGCCCAGGGAACCGCGCCGATCGGTGTCGGTGGCGGGAACAACGTCGGGCGGGCCTCTCCCGTCGCCGTCCGCGTACGTGTTCCCTGTGGCGCAGGCCGTGCCTGTCAGGCCACATATAGGGCTCCGAGAATATGGCTGTTTTCGCGCCGGTTGTGCTCGTCAGGTGACATTGCCCGATGCAAGTTGCCAATGGCGCGACAGAGATCGATCGGATCACGAATCGGGCTCGCGATCAATCATCCACCGACTTTTCTCCAAGTTGGTACGGTTGATCGGTATAGCTATCGCGCGGACGGTTGGCCCTTTGGCAGTACGTACTACTATGTTCTTAGCTAGCCTCTCTCAACATTCATTCCGCCTTTCACGTTGAGCAATTCAAATGCACCATATCTAATAATTCAACTACGAACATAAACATAGTTCATTCAATCCAACAATTTCAACTAAAAACATAAACATTGTCCACCAAGTCCAACAAGTTCATAAAAAATCAGTATACATCATGTAGTTTATCAAAAGCCACCATCAAACCCCCACCAAATCATGTACGTAATACAGGGATGGCAGTTTTGTCCATGGGTATGGGTATCCGCGGGTACCCTACCCGAAAACAACAGGCATGGACAAGACTTGAAGAGAATTTGTACCCATGATAATGGGTATCCATACCCGCAAAATATATGGGCAGGGCATGGGTATGAAATTGCGCGCATGGGTAACCCAATGGATATCCAAACAAATTAATAAATGAAAATAAATCCTATGACATGTGTGGTCAACATCTAAATCCTATGGCCCAACCATAAATCACGTATTCCCTAACCCGGGCATAGCTCAGAGGCCATCAATCACCTGCTCTCTACACCTCCGACGTCCTATTTGACTTCTCGAAACAATTAAATCTTGACTCATCGTCACCAAACTCCTATCCAAATCTGGATCCAGCAACCCTCAATTCCAACCGCCTCCTCCCACAGCGTCGGGCTTCCACCAACAGTTGCTCATACTTCATTGATGCCTCCAAGGGGCCACCAACTAGAGGACGCCACGTCGGTGCTATATTGCTCACCCATCATCACTTAAATTTTAGACTCATTTCTCTACCTTTTCAAAATTTAAATGCTATATATTGTACCCGCTGGATACCCATTGGGTATAGGATATCCAATGGGTATGAATGTTTGCACATGGGTCTTGAAGTGGGTGGATATAGAAGGTTTCTACGGGTATGGGGTTTGGGCAGAAGTAGGTTGTACCCGCTCATACCCTGCCCATTGTCATCCCTCACGCACTTCCATTGTTAGGGCATCTCCAACGGCAACCTGCAAAAATCCTCACGCATCTGTCCGCGGACAGGGGGACCAGCCCGCGGTCACGGATGCGGGAGGACGCCATCCAACCATAGCCGCATACATCCGGCCTTTTGGATTTTTTTTTCAAGTCTGCACGATCAAGTAGCCGCATGCAAAGGGTACAGACGTTCAAATAGTCGGCATTAGTGTCAAATGCCCGCACGCCCTGTTGCAGTTGAGCAGTCGATGATCCTTGATCGAGCCCTTGAAATTGAGAACATGCTCCTCTGCATACTCCGCGTCTTCAAGGACCGCATGCATCATTGCTGTCTCATTGGAGTACTCCTCCTGGCCCGACGAGCCGTTGGACGACTCAACATACTTCTCTATATGTACTCCAAATCGGAATCCTTTGCTAGAAAGAAGAAGGGACAACTGTTTTCAGCTCCGGTGATTCATCGAACAGTTGCCGGGCATGGTGAGAACAACGGTAGCAGATGGTACCTGGCGGGGCGGTCGTAGAACAGGGGTTGAGCGAACACGAAGGAGAAGCGGGGTGTAGGCTTGCTGGAGCGCCGAAGGTGACGGAGACGCAGATTTCGACAGGGGTGTGGCGTGGTGGCCGGGGTGGTGGAGCGGTGGCGGCGGCAAGGAAGAAAGAAGGAAGGAGAGAAAATGGGAGGATGGAGCCACGGGGTCCTGGAAGGGTTTTGGGTGGGCCTAGGGTGTCAGATTCCTATGTTTCGCGTGTCCGGACTCCCGCAAAGCCCCCTCCCCCCCACCTTTATCTCTGTTTTGCGGGAGAAATCGCGTCAGGACCGCCCCGCAGACCGATACAGGCCCGCGTTGGATGGCTCCCGCGGTCTGGACGGATGCGAGTGGTTTGCGGGCCCGCCTTGGAGATGCCTTTATTACCACCACCCGCACTACAATTTGCCCTATGACCGCCGCTAAAGAATCTCGATCTCATCAAGATCTTTCCACGAGTGATTTCTCGTTGCTTCATCCATCGTGCTTGCATCCATGAACATGATAGCACACTCCCGGTACTTTCTCCTGATCATTTTCTCACCGTCATCCATTCCAAGACTTTGCTCCTCGAGTGCAAGCCTTCCTATCTTTTGCCGCTATCTTTGCTCCCTTCTTCTCCTTCATAGTTTTGAGGTTGATCCACCTCGTCATCTTCTCTTCCTTGCGTTCGGCATCCAACTCTATTTCTATCGTTCATTGCAAACCTCCTCCTCCTCCTTCACTATATAGGAGTTGTGACATGTTCCTCATCATCATCAGTGGACACTCAATTTTGTCCTCCTCATGTTTTTTTGTAGTATCTCCTAGCCCACTTTTCAGTCAGCCAGAGCAGCTTCCTCAAGAGTCTGGTTGCGAATGTTGGCTTGCGCTAACTCTTGATGTCGGTGAACACAATCAGAGACTAGGCAGTCATCGCGGAGCATCCTGTGATGGTAGTGGCCTTCTCGCCACTCTTTGAGCATGGTGTCACGGGCCGCACCACTTTCACCCTGATGGCCTGCAAGACACACATGGTTGCATAGCGCCTTCGTGTAAGTATCTCAATAGTTATCGTTGACGGTGTCCCAGCTAAGGGGTCTATGATGATGCACTACTAAAGATCCGAACAACACTGACCGGACAAATTGTATCATCACAAATGAGTTTTCGCCCGATCAGTATCTAGGGGTTCGTGATGACATGTTTATCAGTGACTAGCTGAAAACCGGTCATTGATGTCCAACATGGCCAGTCAATGATGACAACAGCTAACAGTGTAGCCCCAAGCTGTTTCTCCCTCTGTCCCCAAATACATGACGTATAAATTCAGTCAAAAGTCAATCCTTTCTAAGTTTAACCAAATATATAGAGGAAAATGTCAACAACTACAATATTTAATAAATAGATTATGGAAATACATCAAATGGTGGATACATTGATATTGATTTGACATTATTTATCTTCATACTTTTGGATATATGCTTGGTGAAACTTTGAAAGCATTAACTATTTGACTGAATTTGTGTGGCATCTATTTGGGGAGGGAGTTAGTAAAGCACAAGACTTAAATAGAGCACAATGTACAAGCACATCACATTCATTTCATAAAGGATACATATTTTTGTCTACATGTGTCGAGACATCTTAGCCACCAAATAAGTGAAACACAAAATTATCTAGACTACTAAGGAAAAGGCGACGACGAAGAAAATCTTGGCATTAACATGGTGAAGGGGAACCGAGCGACTTTCCCAAAGCTGTAAAGCATACATTTTATTATAAGAATCGGCAATGCATAATAAATAACCATTTGATAAAAGTAGAGAAACTAGAGTGAGAGCATATATAGTTGGGCGCCTTAAACTGGTCTCGAACGCCCGGGCAAGCTCACCGGTAAAAAACGGCCCACCCGGGCGCCTCAAACTAGCCTCCAACGCCGGCTGTCTGGCACCACTCATATCCAGCCGAAATGTAGGTCGGTTATGGGGCGGTCCACGCGCGCTTGCCACGTAAGCCCAGTCAACCACCGACCCCACTCCGTCCCCACAAAACCCAATCTGAAACCCTAGCTCACTTCATTCTTCTCTCTCCCTCCGTCCCCTCTTCTCCCCTCTCTGATTTGGATCGAATCTGACAACTCCGGCGAGATGTCGAGCTCTGGCAGCCGCTCCGACTCCGAGCTCAATGTTGACGAGGGGTTGTCCCCTCGCATTGTGTTGGAGCGGTCCAAGGTCGACACAGGGGGCAGCTCCAGATCTGCCCCGTCACCGTTCCCGCGTTGGTGCAACGCAAACGTCGAAGCTGGCCCCTCCCGGCCCGCGCACAGCTTCGCAAGGGCTACGCAGTCCACACCGCCCCCACGTCGTCTCCTTTTCCCGTCGGTTGCTGCCCTGCACTGACAGTGGTGGGTGCTAGTGCCCACTCGCGTATGCCAGAATTGGAAGCACGCCGAACGTCGTGAGAGGCAGCGAGCAAGGGTGAGGGACACGGCAGAGCAATCAGTGTGCTGCTGTTGCGGGTTGCCGGCAGAGCCCGACGAGGATGAGCTGCTCCTTGCTTGGGTCTACCGCCGGTAACTGATGATGGCGAATACGGAGGCTAGCCGGCTACAAAGGAAGAACGCGAAGGCGCTTCGGCTTGCCATTGAACAGTCGGAGCCCGAGGCGGCGCAGGTGATACGTCTCCAACGTATCTATAATTTTTTTATTGTTCCATGCTATTATATTAACATTCTTGGATGTTTTATATTTATTTTACAACAATTTTGTATCATTTTTTGGACTAACCTATTGACATAGTGTCTAGTGTCGGTCCTTTTTTTGCTTGTTTTTTACTTCGCAGAATATCCATATCAAACGGAGTCCAAACACAGCGAAACTTTTTGGAGATTTTTTTTCTGCCCATAAGACAACTTGGGAGCCAAGGATGAAGGAAATATGCCCTAGAGGCAATAATAAAGTTGTTATTTTATATTTCCTTATATCATGGTAAATGTTTATTATTCATGCTATAATTGTATTGATCGGAAACCTAAATACATGTGTGAATACATAAACAAATACCGTGTCCCTAGTAAGCCTCTACTAGACTAGCTCGTTGATCAAAGATGGTTAAGGTTTCCTAACCATATACATGTGTTGTCATTTGATGAACGAGATCACATCATTAGGAGAATGATGTGATGGACAGGACCCATCCATTAGCTTAGCATATTGATCGTTCAGGTTTATTGCTATTGCTTTCTTCATGTCATATACATATTCCTTTGACTATGAGATTATGCAACTCCCGAATACCGGAGGAATACCTTGTGTGCTATCAAATGTCACAACGTAACTGGGTGATTATGAAGATGCTCTACAGGTATCTCCGAAGGTGTTTGTTGGGTTGGCATAGATCGAGATTAGGATTTGTCACTCCGAGTATCGGAGAGGTATCTCTGGGCCCTCTCGCTAATACACATCATAAGAAGCCTTGCGAGCAAAGTGATTAATGAGTTAGTTGCAGGATGATGTATTAAGGAACGAGTAAAGAGACTTGCCAGTAACGAGATTGAACTAGGTATGAAGATACCGATGATCGAATCTCGGGCAAGTAACATACCGATGACAAAGGGAATAACATATGTTGTCATTACGGTTCGACCGTTAAAGATCTTCGTAGAATATGTAGGAGCCAATATGGGCATCCAGGTTCCGCTATTGGTTATTGACCGGAGAGGTGTCTCGGTCATGTCTACATAGTTCTCGAACCCGTAGGGTCCGCACGCTTAACGTTCATTGACGATATAGTATTATATGAGTTATGTGATTTGGTGACCGAATGTTGTTCGGTGTCCCAGATGAGATCACAGACATGATAAGGAGTCTCGAAATGGTCGAGAGGTAAACATTGATATATAGGACGATGGTAGTCGGACATCGGAAGTGTTCCAGAGGGTACCGGGTACTTATCGGGTCACCGGAAAGGAGTTTCGGGCACCCCCGGCAAAGATATGGGCCTTATGGGCCAAGTGAGGGAAGACACCAGCCCTGGTGCGCCCCTATAGAGGCCAGCCCTATGAGGAGGAGAGGAAAGAGGGAAGGGCAAGGAAAGTGTGGATTAGGATTCCTACTTCCTTCCCTCTCCCCCCCCCCCTCTTTTCTCCCCCTCGGTTATATATGGCAAGGGGGGCGGCTTGGGAGGGACTCCAAGTAGGATTCCTCATACTTGGCCACCTCCTATGGCTGCTCCTCCCTCCCTCCCACCTATATATATGAGGATGGGGGCGCCAAGCACACACCAGACAATTGCCTAGCCGTGTGCGGCGCCCCCCTCCACCGTTTACCACCTCGGTCATATTTTCGTAGTGCTTAGGCGAAGCCTTACGGGGATCACTTCACCATCACCGTCACCACGCCATCGTGCTGACGGAACTCATCTACTACCTCGACACCTTGCTGCATCAAGAAGACGAGGGACGTCACCGAGCTGAACGTGTGCAGAACTCGGAGGTGCCGTATGTTCGGTACTCGATCGGTGGAGCGCGAAGAAAGTTCGACTACATCAACCGCGTTGTCAAATGCTTCCGCTTTCGGTCTACGAGGGTACGTAGACACACTCTCCCCCTCTCGTTTCTATGCATCTCCTAGATAGATCTTGCATGAGCGTAGGAAATTTTTGAAATTGCATGCTACGTTTCCTAACAGTGGCATCCGAGCCAGGTCTATGCATAGATGATATGCACGAGTAGAACACAAAGAGTTGTGGGTGGTGATCGTCATACTGCTTACCACCAATGTCTTATTTTGATTCGGCGGTATTGTTGGATGAAGCGGCCCGGACTAACCTCACATGACCACGTTCATGAGACCGGTTCCACGGACAGACATGCAACTAGTTTTGCATAAAGGTGGCTGGCGGGTGTCTGTTTCTCCAACTTTAGTTGAATCAAATTTGACTGCGGCCAGACCTTGTTGAAGGTTGATACGTCTCCAACGTATCTATAATTTTTATTGTTCCATGCTATTATATTATCCATCTTGGATGTTTTATATGCATTTATATGTAGTTTTATATGATTTTTGGGACTAACCTATTAACCTAGAGCCCAGTGCCAGTTTCTGTTTTTTTCCCTGTTTTTGACTTTTACAGAAAAGGAATACCAAACGGAGTCCAATTGACGTGCCAATTTTTGATGATTTTTTATGGACCAAAAGAAGCCTCCGGAGTAAAAGAGTTGGAGCAGAAGAGTCTCGAGCCATCCACGAGGGTGGAGGGCGCGCCCCCCTATCTCGTGGACGACTCAGAGACCCCCCTAACATGAGACCGACGCCAAAAATTCCTATAAATACAGAAACCCCCGAAAAGAAACCTAGATCGGGAGTTCCGCCGTCGCAAGCCTCTATAGCCACCAAAAACCAATCGGGACCCTGTTTCGGAGCCCTGCCAGAGGGGGGATCCCTCACGGGTGGCCATCTTCATCATCCCGGTGCTCTCCATGACGAGGAGGGAGTAGTTCACCCTCGGGGCTGAGGGTATGTACCAGTAGCTATGTGTTTGATCTCTCTCTCTCTCTCTCTCTCTCTCTCTCGTGTTCTTGATTTGGCACGATCTTGATGTATCGCGAGCTTTGCTATTATAGTTGGATCTTATGATGTTTCTCCCCCTCTACTCTCTTGTAATGGATTGAGTTTTCCCTTTGGAGTTATCTTATCGGATTGAGTCTTTAAGGTTTTGAGAACACTTGATGTATGTCTTGCATGTGCTTATCTGTGGTGACAATGGTAAATTCACGTGATCTACTTGATGTATGTTTCGGTGATCAACTTGCGGGTTCAGTGACCTTGTGAACTTATGCATAGGGGTTGGCACACATTTTCGTCTTGACTCTCCGGTAGAAACTTTGGGGCACTCTTTGAAGTTCTTTCTGTTGCTTGAATAGATGAATCTGAGATTGTGTGATGCATATCGTATAATCATACCCACGGATACTTGAGGTGACATTGGAGTATCTAGGTGACATTAGGGTTTTGGTTGATTTGTGTCTTAAGGTGTTATTCTAGTACGAAGTCTAGGATAGATCGAACGAAAAGAATAGCTTCGTGTTATTTTACTTCGGACTCTTGAATAGATCGATCAGAAAGAATAACTTTGAGGTGGTTTCGTACCCTACGATAATCTCTTTGTTTGTTCTCCGCTATTAGTGACTTTGGAGTGACTCTTTGTTGCATGTTGAGGGATAGTTATATGATTCAGTTATGTTATTATTGTTGAGAGAACTTGCACTAGTGAAAGTATGAACCCTAGGCCTTGTTTCCTGGCATTGCAATACCGTTTACGCTCACTTTTACCACGTGTTACCTTGCTGTTTTTATAATTTCAGATTACAAAAACCTATATCTACCATCCATATTGCACTTGTATCACCATCTCTTCGCCGAACTAGTGCACCTATACAATTTACCATTGTATTGGGTGTGTTGGGGACACAATAGACTCTTTGTTATTTGGTTGCAGGGTTGTTTGAGAGAGACCATCTTCATCCTACGCCTCCCACGGATTGATAAACCTAAGGTCATCCACTTGAGGGAAATTTGCTACTGTCCTACAAACCTCTGCACTTGGAGGCCCAACAACGTCTACAAGAAGAAGGTTGTGTAGTAGACATCAAGCTCTTTTCTGGCGCCGTTGCCGGGGAGGCGAGGAAAGCGGCACTAACACCCCGTCAACTAAGCTCTTTTCTGGTGCCGTTGCCGGGGAGGTTAGTGCTTGAAGGTATATCTTTAGATCTTGCAATCGAATCTTTTTGTTTCTTATTTTATCACTAGTTTATTCTATAAAAGAAAACTACAAAAAATGGAATTGAGGGTGCCTCATATGCTTCATCTTTTTAATTTCTTCCGTGAAAATAAGGATTCCGATAATTGTGCTCAATTGCTAGAGGAAGAATGCATTAGAATGTTTGGCACTAAATATTTGAATGATGAGCATGATTGCAATGTTGTTAGTATGAATTCCTTGAATATCCATGATGCTAATGATATGCAAAGCCACAAGCTTGGGGATGCTATGTTTGATGAAGATGATATTTTTAGTCCCCCAAGTTTTGATGAGAATATTTATTTTGATGATAGCATCCCTCCTATTTATGATGATTATATTGATGAAAGTGGGTTTGGAAGAGTGTAAACTTTAGGAAGTAATGATCCCACTATTTTGGAGGGTGTTGAATCTTATTGTGATAATTATGAAAGTGGATTTGAAGAGGTCATGACTTTATTTAGTGATGAATCCACTATTTCGGAAGAGGTTCCAATTGATTATGAGAACAAAGTTGCTATCTATGATGATTATTGTGATGACTTGTATGCTATTAAGAATAATGATAACCATGAAACTTATCATCATTATTTTAATTTTCAATTGGATTATGCCTCACATGATAGTTATTTTGTTGAGTTTGCTCCCACTACTATTCATGAGAAGAAGTTTGCTTATGTGGAGAGTAATAAAAATTCTATGCTTGTGCATCATGAAAATAGTGCTTTATGTGATAGTTATATTGTTGAATTCATTCATGATGCTACTGAAAATTATTATGAGGGGGGAATATATGCTTGTAGGAATTGCAATAATATCAAGTTTCCTCTCTATGTGCTTAAAGTTTTAAAGTTATGCTTGTTTTGCTTTCCTATGCTAGTTGATTCTTGTTCCCATAAGTTGTTTGCTCACAAAATTCCCATTCATAGGAAGTGGGTTAGGCTTAAATGTGCTAGTCATATTCTTCATGATGCTCTCTTTATGTTTCAATTCTTATCTTTCATGTGAGCATCATTGAAATCATCTTGCCTAGCTAAAAAGGCAATAAAGAAAAGCGCTTGTTGGGAGACAACGCAATATTTACCCCTACTGTTTTTGTGTGTCCAAATTATTAAGCTACTGTAGTAATCATGTTTTATAGATTTTGTTTCAATAAAGTGCCAAGTAGAAGCTTTGGGAAGACTTGGGTGAAAGTTAATGTGATCTTGCTGTAAAAAACAGAAACTTTGCTCTCACGAGATTAGCTGTCATTTTTTACATAAGAGTGATTTTAAGTTTATTCTTTTTGCAGAAGATTAATAGACAAATTCCTCACGTCCACCAATTTATTTCATAATTTTTGGAGTTACAGAAGTATTCGAATGATACAGATTACTACAGACTGTTCTGTTTTTGACAGATTCTGTTTTCTATGTGTTGTTTGCTTATTTTGATGAATCTATGAGTAGTATCGGAGGGTATGAACCATAGAGAAGTTGAAATACAGTAGAAATTACACTGATATGAGTTTATAATGAGTTCACAACAGTACCTAAGTAGTGATTTATTTTCTTATACTAACGGAGCTTACGAGTTTTCTGTTAAGTTTTGTGTTGTGAAGTTTTCAAGTTTTGGGTAAAGATTCGATGGACTATGGAATAAGGAGTGGCAAGAGCCTAAGCTTGGGGATGCCCAAGGCACCCCAAGTTAATATTCAAGGACAACCAAGAGCCTAAGCTTGGGGATGCCCCGGATGGCATCCCCTCTTTCGTCTTCGTTCATCGGTAACTTTACTTGGAGCTATATTTTTATTCACCACATGATATGTGTTTTGCTTGGAGCGTCATTTTATTTTATTTTGTTTTGCTTGCTGTTTGAATAAAATACCAAGATCTGAAATTCTTAAATGTTAGAGAGTCTTCACATAGTTGCATGATTATTCGACTACTCATTGATCTTCACTTATATCTTTTGGAGTAGTTTGTCGTTTGCTCTAGTGCTTCACTTATATCTTTTAGAGCACGACGGTGGTTTTATTTTGAAGAAATAGATGAACTCTCATGCTTCACTTATATTATTTTTAGAGTCTTTTTAGAACAGCATGGTAATTTGCTTTGGTTATGAATTTAGTCCTAATATGATAGGCATCCAAGAGGGATATAATAAAAACTTTCATATAAGTGCATTGAATACTATGAGAAGTTTGATGCTTGATGATTGTTTTGAGATATGAAGATGGTGATATTAGAGTCATGCTAGTTGAGTAATTGTGAATTTGAGAAATACTTGTGTTGAGGTTTGCAAGTCCCGTAGCATGCACGTATGGTAACCGTTGTGTAACAAATTTGAAGCACGAGGTGTTTCTTTGATTGTCTTCCTTATGAGTGGTGGTCGGGGACGAGAGATGGTCTTTTCCTACCAATCTATCCCCCTAGGAGCATGCGCGTAGTGCTTGGTTTTGATGACTTGTAGATTTTTGCAATAAGTATGTGAGTTCTTTATGACTAATGTTGAGTCCATGGATTATACGCACTCTCACCCTTCCACCATTGCTAGCCTCTGTAATACCGCGCAACTTTCGCCGGTACCATAAACCCACCATTTACCTTCCTCAAAACAGCCACCATACCTACCTATTATGGCATTTCCATAGCCATTCCGACATACATTGCCATGCAACTTTCCATCGTTCCGTTTATTATGACACGCTTCATCATTGTCATATTGCCTTGCATGATCATGTAGTTGACATCGTATTTGTGGCAAAGCCACCATTCATAATTTTTCATACATGTCACTCTTGATTCATTGCCCATCCCGGTACACCGCCGGAGGCACACATATAGAGTCATATTTTGTTCTAGTATCGAGTTGTAATCCTTGAGTTGTAAATAAATAGAAGTGTGATGATCATCATTATTAGAGCATTGTCCCGTGTGAGGAAATAAAAAAAGAGAGAAAGGCCAAATAAAAAAAGAGAAGGCCCAAAAAAATGAGAGAAAAAGAGAGAAGGGACAATGCTACTATCCTTTTTCCACACTTGTGCTTCAAAGTAGCACCATGATCTTCATGATAGAGAGTCTCTTATTTTGTCACTTTCATATACTAGTGGGAATTTTCGTTATAAACTTGGCTTGTATATTCCAACGATGGGCTTCCTCAAATGCCCTAGGTATTCGTGAGCAAGCAAGTTGGATGCACACCCACTTAGTTTCTTTTGTTGAGCTTTCATACATTTATAGCTCTAGTGCATCCGTTGCATGGCAATCCCTACTCACTCACATTGATATCTATTGATGGGCATCTCCATAGCCCATTAATACGCCTAGTTGATGTGAGACCATCTTCCTCTCTTTTTTGTCTTCTCCACAACCACCATTCTATTCCACCTATAGTGCTATGTCCATGGCTCACGCTCATGTATTGTGTGAAAGTTGAAAAAGTTTGAGAATACTAAAGTATGAAACAATTGCTTGGCTTGTCATCGGGGTTGTGCATGATTTGAACATTTTGTGTGACGAAGATGGAGCATAGCCAAACTATATGATTTTGTAGGGATGAACTTTCTTTGGCCATGTTATTTTGAGAAGACATGAGTACTTTGTTAGTATGCTTGAAGTATTATTATTTTTATGTCAATATTAAACTTTTGTCTTGAATCTTTCGGATCTGAACATTCATGCCACAATAAAGAAAATTACATTGATAAATATTTTAGGTAGCATTCCACATCAAAAATTCTGTTTTTATCATTTACCTACTCGAGGACGAGCAGGAATTAAGCTTGGGGATGCTTGATACGTCTCCAACGTATCTATAATTTTTTATTGTTCCATGCTATTATATTATCCATCTTGGATGATTTATATGCATTTATATGATGTTTTATATGATTTTTGGGACTAACCTATTAACCTAGAGCCCAGTGCCAGCTTCTGATTTTTCCTTATTTTTGAGTTTTACAGAAAAGGAATACCAAACGGAGTCCAATTGAAGTGCCAATTTTTGATGATTTTTTATGGACCAAAAGAAGCCTCCGGAGTGAAAGAGTTGGGCCAGAAGAGTCCCGAGCCATCCACGAGGGTGGAGGGCGCGCCCCCCTATCTCGTGGACGACTCAGAGACCCCCCTGACATGAGACCGACGCCAAAAATTCCTATAAATACATAAACCCCCGAAAAGAAACCTATATCGGGAATTCCGCCGCCGCAAGCCTCTGTAGCCACCAAAAACCAATCGGGACCCTGTTCCGCCGCCCTGCCGGAGGGGGGATCCCTCACTGGTGGCCATTTCATCATCCCGGCGCTCTCCATGATGAGGAGGGAGTAGTTCACCCTCGGGGCTGAGGGCATGTACTGATGTCTACTACGCAACCTTCTTCTTGTAGACGTTGTTGGGCCTCCAAGTGTAGAGGTTTGTAGGACAGTAGCAAGTTTCCCTCAAGTGGATGACCTAAGGTTTATCAATCCGTGGGAGGCGTAGGTTGAAGATGGTCTCTCTCAAGCAACCCTGCAACCAAATAACAAAGAGTCTCTTGTGTCCCCAACACACCCAATACAATGGTGAATTGTATAGGTGCACTAGTTCGGCGAAGAGATGGTGATACAAGTGCAATATGGATGGTAGATATAGGTTTTTGTAATCTTAAATTATAAAAACAGCAAGGTAACTAATGATAAAAGTGAGCACAAACGGTATTGCAATGCGTTGAAACAAGGCCTAGGGTTCATACTTTCACTAGTGCAAGTTCTCTCAACAATAATAACATAATTGGATCATATAACTATACCTCAACATGCAACAAAGAGTCACTCCAAAGTCACTAATAGCGGAGAACAAACGAAGAGATTATGGTAGGGTACGAAACCACCTCAAAGTTATCCTTTCTGATCGATCTATTCAAGAGTCCGTAGTAAAATAACACGAAGCTATTCTTTCCGTTCGATATATCATAGAGTTCATACTAGAATAACACCTTAAGACACAAATCAACCAAAACCCTAATGTCACCTAGATACTCCAATGTCACCTCAAGTATCCGTGGGTATGATTATACGATATGCATCACACAATCTCAGATTCATCTATTCAACCAACACAAAGAACTTCAAAGAGTGCCCCAAAGTTTCTACCGGAGAGTCAAGACGAAAACATGTGCCAACCCCTATGCATAAGTTCAACTGAACCCGCAAGTTGATCACCAAAACATACATCAAGTGAATCACGTGGTATCCCATTGTCACCACAGATAAGCACATGCAAGACATACATCAAGTGTTCTCAAATCCTTAAAGACTCAATCCGATAAGATAACTTCAAAGGGAAAACTCTATCCATTACAAGAGAGTAGAGGGGGAGAAACATCATAAGATCCTACTATAATAGCAAAGCTCGCGATACATCCAGATCGTACCACCTCAAGAACATGAGAGAGAGAGATCAAACACATAGCTACTGGTACATACCCTCAGCCCCGAGGGTGAACTACTCCCTCCTCGTCATGGAGAGCGCCGGGATGATGAAGATGGCCACTGGTGAGGGATCCCCCCTCCGGCAGGGTGCCGGAACAGGGTCCCGATTGGTTTTTGGTGGCTACAGAGGCTTGCGGTGGCGGAACTCCCGATCTATTGTGCTCCCCGATGTTTTTAGGGTATATGGATATATATAGGCGAAAGAAGTCGGCTAGGGGAGCCACGAGGGGCCCACGAGGGTGGGGGCACGCCCAGGGGGAGGGCGCGCCTCCCTACCTCGTGGCTTCCTCGAAGCTTCCCTGACGTCTACTCCAAGTCTCCTGGATTGCTTCCGTTCCAAAAATAACTCTCCCGAAGGTTTCATTCCGTTTGGACTCCGTTTGATATTCCTTTTCTTCGAAACACTGAAATAGGCAAGAAAACAGCAATTTGGGCTGGGCCTCCGGTTAATAGGTTATTCCCAAAAATAATATAAAAGTGTTTAGTAAAGCCCATAAACATCCAAAACAGATAATATAATAGCATGAATACTTCATAAATTATAGATACGTTGGAGACGTATCATGTACCAGTAGCTATGTGTTTGATCTCTCTCTCTCTCATGTTCTTGATTCGACACGATTTTGATGTATCGCGAGCTTTGCTATTATAGTTGGATCTTATGATGTTTCTCCCCCTCTACTCTCTTGTAATAGATTGAGTTTTCCCTTTGAAGTTATCTAATCGGATTGAGTCTTTAAGGATTTGAGAACACTTGATGTATGTCTTGCATGTGCTTATCTGTGGTGACAATAGGATATTCACGTGATCTACTTGATGTATGTTTTGGTGATCAACTTGCGGGTTCAGTGACCTTGTGAACTTATGCAAAGGGGTCGGCACACGTTTTCGTCTTGACTCTCCGGTAGAAACTTCGGGTCACTCTTTGAAGTTCTTTGTGTTGGTTGAATAGATGAATCTGAGATTGTGTGATGGATATCGTATAATCATAACCACGAATACTTGAGGTGACATTGGAGTATCTAGGTGACATTAGGGTTTTGGTTGATTTGTGTCTTAAGGTGTTATTCTAGTACGAACTCTAGGATAGATCGAACGGAAAGAATAGCTTCGTGTTATTTTACTACGGACTCTTGAATAGATCGATAAGAAAGAATAACTTTGAGGTGGTTTCGTACCCAACAATAATCTCTTTGTTTGTTCTCTGCTATTAGTGACTTTGGAGTGACTCTTTGTTGCATGTTGAGGGATAGTTATATGATTCAGTTATGTTATTATTGTTGAGAGAACTTGCACTAGTGAAAGTAGGAACCCTAGGCCTTGTTTCCTAGCATTGCAATACCGTTTACGCTCACTTTTACCACTTGTTACCTTGTTGTTTTTATAATTTCAGATTACAAAAACCTATATCTACCATCCATATTGCACTTGTATCACCATCTCTTCGCCGAACTAGTGCACCTATACAATTTACCATTGTATTGGGTGTGTTGGGGACACAAGAGACTCTTTGTTATTTGGGTGCAGGGTTGTTTGAGAGAGTCCATCTTCATTCTACGCCTCCCATGGATTGATAAACCTTAGGTCATCCACTTGAGGGAAATTTGCTACTGTCCTACAAACCTCTGCACTTGGAGGCCCAACAACATCTACAAGAAGAAGGTTGTGTAGTAGACATCAAGCTCTTTTCTAGCGCCGTTGCCGGGGAGGAAAGCGGCACTAACACCCCGTCAACTAAGCTGATGTTTGTTTGTGCAGGTATTCGGTGGCTTGCGCGTTGTCTCCTACTCAATTCATACCTTGGTTCTCAAAATCTGAGGGAAAGTACTTACTCTACTTTGTTGCATCACCCTTTCCTCTTCAAGCAAAAAACCAACGCAAGCTCAAGAGGTAGCAGGAAGAATTTCTGGCACCATTGCCGGGGAGATCTACGCCAAGGTAAGATATACCAATAACCCATCATAAAATCTCGTCTCTCGCATTACATTATTCGCCATTCGCCTCTCATTTTCCTCTCCCCCACTTCTAAAATGATTTTCGAAAAGATTCGCCTTTTTTCGCCCCTCTTCCGTCTGTCTTCCTCGTTTGCCTTTCCGCTTGCTCGTTTGCCAGTTTCTACCATGTATGAAACTGGGGAGGTTATTGTTGAAAAGGATAGTAGTAACGATGGGGGAAACCTTGATGCTTTTGCTAATTCTAATCCTCATGAAGAATCTACTATCTTGCACGCAAAAAAATCCGCATTGGTAGCGGAAATATTATTGGGAAAGGGGTTATTCAAGATTTATTTACTTGTGCTGGTGCACTCCCCACCTTGGGTGGATCTATTTTTCATAAGACTAGTAGCCTTGCGCATGCCATATCTTTGCTTATAGTTGAGCTTGAAAGACAATTCATTCATACGCATCCTTCCATACAAAGGATCTTTTTAGAGTTTTCAAATATTGAGCATTCTTCTGTTAAGCGTGCTGACACTATATTTCTAGCTCATGAGTTTAGATTTATTATTAAAGAAGCTAGTGAAATTTTTGCGCATTATAAAGTAGATGGTGGTCATCCTCCCATAGAAGGAATCCTTTTTTATCAAGAGGACATAATGCGTTTACAATCCCTAGATCATGTTGCTTATAATGAAAATTTAAGAAAAAGAGTCCCTAGTGATGTTTTAGTTAATAAGATTTCTGAGCTTAATGACAATTTTGCTGTACAAAGCAATGGAATGGGTTTCTCTCTTGGACACAAACTCATGACTTTTTGCCAAAAGAATGCTTATGATGATGAGTTGGTCATACAATATGAAGGGCCGAAGGAGGAACCAATTCCTCCCGAAATCGATCTTGAGGATTCTTATCCTATTAAATTTAGCCCTTTTGATTACTTTTTCTTGCCACAAAGAAAACTTGCTGCTGAACGTAGGGAGTATGAGATGAGTTTTCGAGATCTACCTTATCATTATTACGATTACACTTAGATCTATTCGTGTTTTATGCCTAGCTAAGGGCGTTAAACGATAGCGCTTGTTGGGAGGCAACCCAATTTTATTTTTGTTTTTGCTTTTTAGGTCCTGTTTTGCTTTGAATAATTCATCTAGCCTCTGGTTAGATGTGTTTTTGTGTTTTAATTAGTGTTTGTGCCAAGTAAGACCTTTGGGATAGCTTACGGTGATAGTTGATTTGATCTTGCTGAAAAACAGAAACTTTTGCACCCAGGAAAATAATTTTCATAATTCACAGAAGAGTGATTTTTAGTTTATTCTTTTTGAATAAGATTAATAAACAAATTTATTAGGTATTCCTAATTTTTCAGGATTTTTGAAGTTACATAAGTATTCTAAATATCCAAATTGCTACAGACTATTCTGTTTTTGACAGATTCTGTTTTTCGCGTGTTGTTTGCTTATTTTGATGCATCTATGGCTAGTATCGGGGGGTATGAACCATGGAAAAGTTGGAATATAGTAGATATTACACAAATATAAATAAATAATGAGTTCACAAAAGTACCAAGAGTGGTGATTTATTTTCTTGTACTAACGGAGCTTACGAAATTTTCTGTTGAGTTTTGTGTTGTGAATTTTTCAAGTTTTGGGTAAGGATTTGATGGACTATGGAATAAGGAGTGGAAAGAGCCTAAGCTTGGGGATGCCCAAGGCACCCCAAGGTAATATCCAAGGAGGCCAAAGAGCCTAAGCTTGGGGATGCCCCGGGAAGGCATCCCTCTTTCGTCTTCGTCTATCTGTAACTATACTTGAGGCTATATTTTTATTCACCACATGATATGTGTTTTGCTTGGAGAGTCTTGTGTGATTTTATTCTTTGCCTTTTAGTTTGCCACAATCATCCTTGATTTACACACCTTTTGGGAGAGACACGCATGAATCGTGATTTATTAGAATACTCTATGTGCTTCACTTATATCTTTTGGGCTAGGCAAATTTGCTCAAGTGCTTCACTTATATCTTTTTAGAGCACGGCGATGGTTTTATTTTATAGAAATTGATGAACTCTCGTACTTCACTTATATTATTTTGAGAATCTCTAAACAGCGTGTTAATTTTCTTTGGTTATAAAATTAGTCCTAATATGATAGGCATCCAAGAGGGATATAATAAAAACTTTCATATAAAGTGCATTGAATACTATGAGAAGTTTGATTCCTTATGATTGTTTTGAGATATGAAGATGGTAATATTAGTCATGCTAGTAAGTAGTTGTGAATTTGATAAATACTTGTGTTAAGGTTTGTGAGTCCCATAGCATGCACGTATGGTGAACCGTTATGTAACAAAGTTGGAGCATGAGATGTTTTTTGATTGTCTTCCTTATGAGTGGCGGTCGGGGACGAGCGATGGTCTTTTCCTACCAATCTATCCCCCTAGGAGTATGCGCGTAGTACTTTGTTTCGATGACTAATAGATTTTTGCAATAAGTATGGGAGTTCTTTATGACTAATGTTGAGTCCATGGATTATACGCACTCTCACCTATCCGCCATTGCTAGCCTCTCTTGTACCGCGCAACTTTCACCGGTGCCATAAACCCACCACAGATCCTTCCTCAAAACAGCCACCATACCTACCTATTATGGCATTTCCATAGCCATTCCGAGATATATTGCCATGCAACTTTTCCACCATTCCATTTATTATGACACGCATCATCATTGTCATATTGCTTTGCATGATCATGTAGTTCACATCGTATTTGTGGCAAAGCCACCGTTCATCATTCTTTATACATGCCGCTCTTTATTCATTGCACATCCCGGTACACCGCCGGAGGCATTCATATAGAGTCATATTTTTGTTCTAGTATCGAGTTGTAGTTTTTGAGTTGTAAGTAAATAGAAGTGTGATGATCTTCATTATTAGAGCATTGTCCCATGTGAGGAAATAAAAAAAGGAGAGAAAGGCCAAATAAAAAAAGGCCCAAAAAAAGAGAGAAAAAGAGAGAAGGGACAATGTTACTTTCCTTTTGCCACACTTGTGCTTCAAAGTAGCACCATGATCTTCATGATAGAGAGTATCCTATGATATCACTTTCATATACTAGTGGGAATTTTTCGTTATAGAACTTGGCTTGTATATTCCAATGATGGGCTTCCTCAAAACTCCCTAGGTCTTCATGAGCAAGCAAGTGGGATGAACACCCACTTAGTTTTCTTTTTTTAGATTTCATAAACTTATAGCTCTAGTGCATCTGTTGCATGGCAATCCCTACTCACTCACATTGATATCTATTGGGCATCTCCATAGCCCGTTGATACGCCTAGTTGATGTGAGACTATCTCCTTCTTTTTGTCTTCTCCACAACCACCGTCTATTCCACCTATAGTGCTATATCCATGGCTCACGCTCATGTATTGCGTGAAAGTTGAAAAATGTTGAGAACCTCAGAAGTATGAAACAATTGCTTGGCTTGTCATCGGGGTTGTGCATGATTTAAATGTTTTGTGTGATGATGATGGAGCATAGCCAGACTATATGATTTTGTAGGGATAAGCTTTCTTTGGCCATGTTATTTTGAGAAGACATATTATTTTGTTAGTATTCTTGAAGTATTATTGTTTTTATGTCAATATTAAAGTTTCGTTTTGAATCTTACGGATCTGAACATTCATGCCACAATAAAGAAAATTACATGGATAAATATGTTAGGTAGCATTCCGCATCAAAATTCTATTTTTGTCATATACCTACTAGAGGACGAGCAGGAATTAAGCTTGGGGATGCTTGATACGTCTCCAACGTATCTATAATTTTTGATTGTTCCATGCTATTATATTATGTGTTTTGGATGTTTTATATGCATTAATATGCTATTTTATATGATTTTTGGGACTAACCTATTAACCTAGAGCCCAGTGCCAGTTCCTGTTTTTCCTTGTTTTCGAGTTTCGCAGAAAAAGAATACCAAACGGAGTCCAAAGGGAATAAAACTTTCGGCGATGATTTTTCTTGGACCAAAAGACACCCAGGAGACTTGGAGTGCAAGTCAGAAGAGCCACGAGGCGGCCACAAGGGTGGAGGGCGCGCCCAGGGGGGTATGGCGCGCCCCCCGACCTTGTGGGCCCCTCAGTGACCCACTGACCTAGATCTACCTCCTATATATACTCAAATACCCTAAAAACTTCGAAGGGAGCCACGAAACCACTTTTCCACCGCCGCAACCTTCTGTACCCGTGAGATCCCATCTTGGGGCCTTTTTCGGCATCCTGCCGGAGGGGGATTCGATCACGGAGGGCTTCTACATCAATACCATTGCCTCTCCAATGAAGCGTGAGTAGTTTACCACAGACCTACGGGTCCATAGCTAGTAGCTAGATGGCTTCTTCTCTCTCTTTGATTCTCAATACAAAGTTCTCCTCGATGTTCTTGGAGATCTATTTGATGTAATACTCTTTTGCGGTGTGTTTGCCGATATCCGATGAATTGTGGATTTATGATCAGCTTATCTATGAATATTATTTGAATCTTCTCTGGATTCTTTTATGCATGATTTGATATCTTTGCAAGTCTCTTCGAACTATCGATTTGGTTTGGCCAACTAGATTGGTTTTTCTTGCAATGGGAGAAGTGCTTAGCTTTGGGTTCAGTCTTGCAGTGTCCTTTCCCAGTGACAGTAGGGGCAGCAAGGCACGTATTGTATTGTTGCCATCGAGGATAAAAAGATGGGGTTTTCATCCTATTGCTTGAGTTAATTCCTCTACATCATGTCATCTTGCTTAATGTGTTACTCCATTCTTTATGAACTTAATACTCTAGATGCATGCTGGATAGCGGTCGATGTGTGGACTAATAGTAGTAGATGCAGAATCGTTTCGGTCTACTTGACACGGACGTGATGCCTATATTCATGATCATTGCCTTAGATATCGTCATAACTTTGCGCTTTTCTATCAATTGCTCGGCAGTAATTTGTTCACCCACCATAATAATTTCTATCTTGAGAGAAGGCTCTAGTGAAACCTATGGCCCCCGAGTCTATTTTCCATCATATAAGTTTCTGATCTACAATTTCAGTTTCCTATTTACTTTCTTTGCCATCTTTTACTTTCCGTTCCATAAACCAAAAATACCAAAAATATTACTTTACCTTTTATCCATCTCTATCAGATCTCACGTTGCAAATTACCGTGAAGGGATTGACAACCTCTTTATCGTGTTGGGTGCAAGTTGGTGTTTGTTTGTGCAGGTATTCGGTGGCTTGCACGTTGTCTCCTACTGGATTGATACATTGGTTCTCAAAAGCTGAGGGAAATACTTACTCTACTTTGCTGCATCACCCTTTCCTCTTCAAGGGAAAAACCAACACAATCTCAAGAGGTAGCAACGTTATGAACATTTTGCAAGCTCGATATGATGACTACTTGATAGTTTAGTGCGCCATGCTTTACGGCTTAGAACCGGTACTTCAAAAACATTTTGAACGCCACGGAGCATATGCGATGTTCCAAGAGCTGATATTGGTATTTCAGACTCATGCCCGTGTCGAGAGGTATGAAACCTCTGACAAGTACTTTGCCTACAAGATGGAGGAGAATAGCTCAACCAATGAGCATGTGCTCAGAGTGTCTGGGTACTACAATCACTTGAATCAATTGGGAGTTAATCTTCCAGATAAGATAGTGATTGATAGAGTTCTCTAGTAACTATCACTAAGCTACTAGAATTTCGTGATGAACTATAATGTGCAAGGGATAAAGGAAAAGATTCCCGAGCTCTTCGCGATGCTGAAATTGGCGAAGGTAGAAATCAAGAAAGAGCATCAAGTGTCAAACTATTCCACATCAGCAACCCTTCTCCATCGTTTTGGGGTTATGCATTAGAGACAGCTGCATTCACGTTAAATAGGGCACCGTCTAAATCCGTTGAGACGACACCATATGAATTGTGCTTTGGCAAGAAACATAAGCCGTCGTTTCTTAAATTTTAGGGTTGCGACACTTATGTCAAAAGGCTTCAGCCTGATAAGCTTGAACCCAAATCGGAGAAGTGCATCTTCATAGGATACCCTAAGGAAACAATTGGGTACACCTTCTACCACAGATCCGATGGCAAGATCTTTGTTGCCGAGAATGGAACCTTTGTAGAGAAGGAGTTTCTCTCGAAAGAAGTGAGTGGGAGGAAAGTAGAACTTGATGAGGTAATTGTACCTTCTTTCGAATTGGAAAGTAGCACATCAGTGAAATCCGTTCCCGTGATGCCTACACCAACTAGAGAAGAAGCTAATGATGATGACCATTAAACTTTAGATCAAGTTACTACTGAACCTCGTAGGTCAACCAGAGCACGTTCTGCACCAGGGTGGTACAGTAATCCTGTTCTGGAAGTCACTAGACCATGACGAACCTATGAACTATGAAGAAGCTATGATGAGCCCAGATTCCGATAAATGGCTTGAGGCCATGAAATCTGAGATAGGATCCATGTATGAAAATAAAGTGTGGACTTTGGTGGACTTGCTCAATGATCGGCAAGCCATTGAGAATAAATGGACCTTCAAGAGGAAGACGGACACTGATGGTAGTGTTACTATCTACAAAGCTCGACTTGCCGCAAAAGGTTTTCGACAAGTTCAAGGTGTTGACTACGATGAGATTTTCTCACTCGTAGCTATGCTTAAGTCTGTCCGAATCATGTTAGCAATTGCCGCATTTTATGAAATCTAGCAAATGGATGTAAAAACTGCATTCCTTAATGGATTTCTTAAAAAAGAATTGTATATGATGCAACCAGAAGGTTTTTGTTGATCCTAAAGGTGCTAACAAAGTGTGCAAGCTCCAGCGATCCATCTATGGACTCGTGAAAGCATCTTAGAGTTGGAATATACGCTTTGATGAGGTGATCAAAGCATATGGTTTTATACAAACTTTTGGTGAAGCCTGTATTTACAAGAAAGTGAGTGGGAGCTCTGTAGCATTTCTGATAGTATATGTGGATGACATATTGTTGATCGGAAATGATATAGAATTTCTGGATAGCATAAAAGGATACTTGAATAAGAATTTTTCAATGAAAGACCTCACTGAAGCTACTTAATTATTGGGCATCAAGATCTACAGGGATAGATCGAGACGCTTAATAGGACTTTCACAAAGCACATACCTTGGATTTTTTTGAAGAAGTTCAAAATAGATCAGTCAAAGAAAGGGTTCTTGTCTGTGTTGCAAGGTGTGAAGCTGAGTAAGACTCAAAACCTGACCACAGCAGAAGATAGAGAGAGAATGAAAGTCATTCCCTATGCCTCAGCCATAGATTCTATAAAGTATGCCATACTGTATACCAGACCTATTGTATACCTTGCCATGAGTTTGGCAAGGGGGTACAATAGTGATCTAGGAGTAGATCAGTAGACGACGGTCAAAATTATCCTTAGGTACCTAAAGAGGACTAAGGAAATGTTTCTCGGTTATGGAGGTGATAAAGAGTTCGTCGTAAAGAGTTATGTTGATGCAAGCTTTGACACTGATCTAGATGACTCTAAGTCTCATTCTAGATACGTATTGAACGTGGGAGCAATTAGCTAGAGTAGCTCCATGCAGAGCATTGTAGACATAGAAATTTGCAAAATACATACGGATCTGAATGTGGCAGACCCGTTGACAAAACTTCTCTCACAAGCAAACCATGATCACACCTTAGTACTCTTTGGGTGTTAATCACATAGCGATGTGAACTAGATTATTGAATCTAGTAAACCCTTTGGGTGTTGGTCACATGGCGATGTGAACTATGGGTGTTAATCACATAAAGATGTGAACTATTGGTGTTAAATCACATGGCGATGTGAACTAGATTATTGACTCTATTGCAAGTGGGAGACTGAAGGAAATATGCCCTAGAGGCAATAATAAAGTTGTTATTTTATATTTCCTTATATCATGATAAATGTTTATTATTCATGCTATAATTGTATTGATCGGAAACCTAAATACATGTGTGAATACATAAAAAATACCGTGTCGCTAGTAAGCCTCTAGTAGACTAGCTCGTCGATCAAAGATGGTTAAGGTTTCCTAACCATATACATGTGTTGTCATTTGATGAACGGGATCACATCATTAGGAGAATGATGTGATGGACAAGACCCATCTGTTAGCTTAGCATATTGATCGTTCAGTTTATTGCTATTGCTTTCTTCATGTCATATACATATTCCTTTGACTATGAGATTATGCAACTCCCGAATACCGGAAGAATACCTTGTGTGCTATCAAACGTCACAACATAACTTGGTGATTATAAAGATGCTCTACAGGTATCTCCGAAGGTGTTTTTTGGGTTGGCATAGATCGAGATTAGGATTTGTCACTCCGAGTATCAGAGAGGTATCTCTGGGCCCTCTCGGTAATACACATCATAAGAAGCCTTGCAAGCAAAGTGACTAATGAGTTAGTTGGGGTGATGTATTAAGGAACGAGTAAAGAGACTTGCCGGTAACGAGATTGAACCAGGTATGGAGATACCGACGATCGAATCTCGGGCAAGTAACATACCGATGACAAAGGGAATAACGTATGTTGTCATTACGGTTCGACCGATAAAGATCTTCGTAGAATATGTAGGAGCCAATATGGGCATCCAGGTTCCGCTATTGCTTATTAACCGAAGAGGTGTCTCAGTCATGTCTACATAGTTCTCGAACCCGTAGGGTCCGCACGCTTAACGTTCGTTGACGATATAGTATTATATGAGTTATGTGATTTGGTGACCGAATGTTGTTCGGAGTCCCCGATGAGATCACGGACATGACGAGGAGTCTCGAAATGGTCGAGAGATAAAGATTGATATATAGGACGATGGTATTCGGACACCGGAAGTATTCCGGAGGGTACCGGGTACTTATTGGGTCACAGGAAATGAGTTTCGGGCACCCCCGGCAAAGATATGGGCCTTATGGGCCAAGTGAGGGAACACACCAGCCCTGGTGCGCCCCTATGGAGGCCAGGCCTATGAGGAGAAGAAGGAAAGAGGGAAGGGCAAGGAAAGTGTGGATTAGGATTCCTACTTCCTTCCCTCCCCCCTCTTTCCTTCCCCCTCGGTTATATATGGCAGGGGGGGCACGCGGCTTGTGAGGGACTCCAAGTAGGATTCCTCCTACTTGGGAGCCTCCTATGGCTGCTCCTCACTCCCTCCCACTTATATATATGAGGAGGGTCGCGTAGCACACACCAGACAATTGCCTAGCCGTGTGGCGATGCCTCCCCTCCACCGTTTACCACCTCGGTCATATTTTCGTAGTGCTTAGGCGAAGCCCTGCGGAGATCACTTCACCATCACCGTCACCACGCCATCATGCTGACGTAACTCATCTACTACCTCAACACCTTGCTGGATCAAGAAGGCGTGGGACGTCACCGAGCTGAACGTGTGCAGAACTCGGAGGTGTCGTACGTTCGGTACTCGATCGGTGGAGCGCGAAGAAAGTTCGACTACATCAACCGCATTGTCAAATGCTTCCGCTTTCGGCCTACGAGGGTACGTAGACACACTCTCCCCCTCTCGTTGCTTTGCATCTCCTAGATAGATCTTGCGTGAGCATAGGAAATTTTTGAAATTGCATGATACGTTTCCCAACAAAGGAAGTGCAAGAGGGGAGGCCCATGGGGCCCACAAGGCACCAGGGTGCGCCAGAGGCCCCATGCGCGCCCTAGTGGGTAGTGGGGCCCATGGGAGTCCTTTCCGCCGCTCTCAGCTCTATAAATACCCAAATATTCCATAAACCCTAGAGGAGTAGACAAAACACAATTACAGCCGCCGTAAGTTCCAGAACCACGAGATCCAATCTAGAGTCCTCCGATGACGGAAGGGAACACGATCATGGAGGGGTTCATCATCCTCATTGGTGCTCCTCCGATGATGCGTGAGTAGTTTACCACAGACCTACAGGTCCGTAGGCAGTAGCTAGATGGCTTCTTTCTCTCTTTTTGATTCTCAATACAATGTTCTCCTCAATGTTCTTGGAGATCTATTTGATGTAATGACTTTTTCCGGTGTGTTTGTTGGGATCCGATGAATTGCCAGTTTATGATCATTTCGATCTATGAGTATTATTTGAGTTTTCTTTGATCTCTTATATGCATGATTGGTATAGCCTCGTATTTCTTCTCCAAAACTTTGGTTTGGTTTGGCCAACTAGATTGATTTTTCTTGCAATGGGAAGAGGTGCTTTGTTATGGGTTCGATCTTGCAGTGTCCTCACCCACTGACAGGAGGGGTAGTGAGGCACACATGTACCGTTGCTATTAAGGATAAAAAGATGGGGTCTATTCCTACATGAAAAGATCTTGTCTACATCATGTCATCGTTCTTATTGCATTACTCCGTTTCTCCATGAACTTAATACACTAGATGCATGTTGGATAGCGATG
This sequence comes from Aegilops tauschii subsp. strangulata, assembly GCF_002575655.3. Classification (NCBI taxonomy): domain Eukaryota; kingdom Viridiplantae; phylum Streptophyta; class Magnoliopsida; order Poales; family Poaceae; genus Aegilops; species Aegilops tauschii. Next base: position 366,946,066 of record NC_053039.3, read on the forward strand.
GATGTGTGGAGTAATAGTAGTAGATGCAGGCAGGAGTCTGTCTACTAATGTTGGATGTGATGCCTATATACATGATCATTGCCTTGGATATCGTCATAATTATTTGCTCTTCTATCAATTGCCCAACAGTAATTTGTTTATCCACGGTATGCTATTTTCTCGAGAGAAGCCACTAGTGAAATCTACGGCCCCCCGGTCTATTTCTTATCTTATTGTTTTCAGATCTATTATTCCAAAAACCCAAAAATACCTTGCTGCACTTTTTATTTATTTATTTTATATTGTGCTTTTGTCAGATCTATTTATCCAATCTACTACAATTTTTTCTATCTCAATGCCGAGGAGGGATTGACAACCCCTCTTACGCGTTGGGTTGCGAGTATTTATTATTTGTGTGTAGGTACCGTTTACATAGTGTTGCTTGATTCTCCTACTAGATTGATAACCTTGGTTTCATAACTGAAGGAAATACTTACCGTTGTTGTGCTGCATCATCCTCTCCTCTTCGGGGGAATACCAACGCAGATACAAGCAATCAGCAGGCGGCTCGAGTGGCCAAGCCCAAGCGGCAGCATGACAGGGCCGTCTGGCGGATGAAGAGGATCATCGTCCTCTTCGACTCCTCGTCCAACGACGGCGACGATGACCACGGCTCCAACTCCGACGATCCACCACCTACCGCGGACGCCTACAGCTACACCAGTGACCAGAAGGGCAAAGGCCCGACGAGGAAGTGGTGAATCTCCACCATCCGGGTCGTTATTTCCTGTTACTTAGGACTCTAGTTAGAACCTGTCCGTCGTGTATGTGGATTATGTCAACTTTTACTAGCTTTTGGAGATCCTGGTGATCAGAAATTGCATATATATGCCAATTTCATAGTCCGTGTGATGGTCTACGTACTTTTTGTTCACGTTGCATGCTTAGTATAGTTATAGGGTAACGGATATGAGATACATAGATGTGGAGGAGATAGCTTGAGGAGTGCCCGGTTAGTGCCAGCATACGAGGGGCCGGATTTGGTGACCGGATCTAAGTGGCAAACTCAATTGCTTCAGAAATTGCCAAGAAGGCCATCTCAAATGGCTGTCGTTGTGCGATTTTGTTGAAACTTTTTGTGTAGTGCAACTAAAATAGAGGGCCCTCCCTATGTGACATTTTAGTTGCACTACACAAAATACTCTTATGAAAAGTGTTTTACGCGATACATTGAAATGTGACAACAACAACAACAACAACAATGTTTGGCCTCACAACAACAATGATGTTTGTCCATAATCTTGTTGGCACAAGATGTAGAATAGGTTGATTTGCTATACTAGATAGCCAAACACATATTCATGAAAGTGATAATAATAAGTGTACTATTAAAGTGATAACATCAATAAATGTCATAAGCTAGTTTGTTTAATATGTAGGACAATCATGTGAACAAAATTACTAAGACATATATTTTCAGTTTATTCATCATTGGTGAAATAAATAAAACCTTCATACTCATGCCTTCCATCATCGGTGATACAAACATAAGGTTCTAAATCTAGTCTTAATGCGCATAAATAACATGCCAACTTGCATAGTAAACTAGCATACAATTTATAGCACAATAACTAATGCAGACCAAACTACAAACTAAATGCCGATAGAAAGTAATAGAGCTCACCATCATGTGTGCGGCAACCAAAGAATGATGAAGCACATGTCGGGTCTATGATTACGCACACATGCACGGGAGACCCGACGGCCGACGTCTGGGGCGGAATTCAATTGTTGGATCGGACGACGCCAAGAAGGTAGTGACATCGCCAGAGGATGCCATATCTGCATGTTTGTGTCACACGATGCCGATTGTGGTGCCGTACTCTCTCGTCCAGACAGAGCCAGGACCAGTGGCCGAGAATGGTGATGGCCTATAGAGAGTGGTGCCGAAATGGTGAAGATAGTCTCGTGCAGGACAGGGCCAGGTTTCTATTTGTTTTTATTTGCCCGTGTTCTTGATGAGATACTAATTGGGGTGATAAAAGCTATAGGAGGGATTTGCGGCCATGTGATATTTCTCAACAATCTCCGTGTGTATGTAGGCCTGTTATCCAGAACATGGAAATTTTCTAGAAATGCTTTATATTTTCTGGTTCATGGCAATTTTAAGGCAAAAAAGATCTATATCATGTCCATTTTGCCATGTGGTATGGTTGCATCGGATAAGTGTTTTGGAAAATCATTACATTTGAAATTATGGCAATTTCTTAACAAAGTGAAGCATGAAGTCATGATCATGTCTGATTTGTTTTGGTGGAGGCACTTTTAGTGTAAAATCTTGGCACCTATATTAGACCCCAAAACCTTGATCAAGTAACTTCATGGCAAATCTACACAAACTAGGTTGTGACCGTGATGTGTTTTTCAACATCACGACAAGTAGTGTCTATGCATCATGAGATTTCTTCTATAAACAACTTTCCCATGATATGTTATATTTGGCCTTGACTACTTATGGTGTTTTTTGCTTGTAGCTACATTTATGTCATGGTATTTTTAGGTTCGGTTTCTTTTAGCTGTAAACTACTCACATGGAAAAAAAATCATACACAAATTTTACGGCAATTTTTTATGTTGTTTCCATGGGCACTTTTAAGTTATTCTACTACATTTTCAACTAGTATTCAGATGCCAAATTTATTGTATTGACCATAGCAAATTCATATATGTCACATGGCAAATTTGTTTCATTCTTTTTAAAAACATGACAAATCGTATAAATATTTTGTATTTTCTTAAGCTCTTTTCATGGAAAATATATGAGTTTTTCATGCGTGGCAAGCTTAGGTTCAAATATAATTTGTTAAGCTTTATTATTTTTGTTCTCATGTTATGCAAAATTTCAATTCCTCATATATGGGAAATGTAAATTTTTCATGCATGCCTTTTTGATACAAACATCGTGACCACCTTTTGTATATATTTAGACATGGTAAACTTATGTACAACCATACCTGCACCAGCTGGTTCATAATTGCTGCGAAGGTATATTTTCTTATTGGAAAATGTAATGGTCACCATAATTTTGAAAATAATAAATCTTTTACTTTTCCATCCTTTTTTCACAAGAGAAAAAGTTAATAAATTTACCATGTCAACCATTACAATTTTTTGAAAAGGTTGATGTTGTTCGAGAACATGTTTCTATATTTTGCCATGTGCAACTTTATTACACGTACCTTGGCAAGTTTACTAATTATAGCATGTTAATTTTATTAATTAGACCATGGTAGTTTTATTGTAGATAATATGTAAATTTTATTTATTTAGACCATGGCAATTTTACAAACAAGACCTTGGCAGTTTCAAATTAGTAGCGTGGCAATTTAACTCTTTTTGCAAATACCATGTTTTTTTAATCAAACTTAGCCATGCAAGAAAACATTTGCCATGCTATTAGGTAGAAAAAATTTCATGACCCTACTATGTAGAGCATGGCAAAAAAATTAACATCCCATGGCAAACTATTTCTTCAAATAGCATGGCAAATTCATATATGCACAGTTGTCGTGATGTTATAGAGCTACTTTTGCCACTGTATTTTTGCAATTTTTGAAGGAAGAAATAGATGCATGGAAAAATTAATTTCTCGGGACCATGGAAAATTTAGTGTTTACCATGCCTTTTTATATTACACCATGGTAATTTAGCTGAAGCTTTATGTGCATCACTGGAAATTGGTTTGTATGCATCATGAAAAATTTAGTCTATAGATCATCTCAATTTCAGTTCATAGACCATGGCAAATTTTAGTTTATGGATCATTGCAATTTTGGGACCTCGTAATTTTATTTTTACCATGGCAATATTTATATTTCGACCAATTCAAAAATTAACTAAAACCATGGCCAAAAAAATTAGCGAGTCAATTTTATTTGTTAGACCATGGAAAATATTATCCATTTTTTGAAACATGACAATTTTTGTTGAACAAACCATGTAAAATCCTTTTTATGGTACACATTTGTTGAATAAACCATGGTGAATTCCTTCGTTTCGCCATGTCAAGTTTTGTCAGAATTTTTGTATATCTTGCTATCTTTCGTATGATTTAGAGTTTTATTTTTATGGAATATTTAGTTTCTCATTCATGGAAATTGTTTAATTTCATGTATGGCCTTTTAGATAAGGCAAACTTATCTTCAAACATACCCCCACTATCATGGCAAACTTACCCCTTTTTTGTTTTGCTCTACATCATGGCAAATTTTCTACAAGTTTATCTCTCTAATTGGCCATGACAATTTACTATGCATGATTTTTTGATAGTGTATTAGATATCGACAACTTTATTGTATACAACATGGCAATACATTTTAGCACACTTCATGGCAATAGTTACTATATGTGTCATTTGTGATTTTTCTGTTTCTGTCTATTAAATAGTTATGTACAGTTTTACACTTTTTTTTGCACAAAAGGGGATTTGTGTTGGGCAGGGAGCCATAGCAAAAGCCTGGTTAATGTGGGGTTTGATTTGGGAGGGGATTCATACCGAATTAAAATGTTCATTAAGGGAGTTTCGATTGCATAGAGAAAAACCCCAAGAATAGGTGAGCGCGCATGGGACCTCCTGCTTCTAAGTGCATGTCACTAGCCACTTGAGTTGATGAGGATTTATGACTAACAGACAACATGGAATGGTAACTACTATCATGAGCAACAGATCTGAGACATTTTTTGGAATTTCAAATTTTGTTATTCATTGAAATGATACCTTTTTCAAAACTGTGAATATTTCTAAAAAAACTCGAATAGGTTTTGAAAACGCAACCATTTTTCCGAACACATTGAATGCTTTTTGAAAACATGGACATTTTAGAACCACTGAACATTTTTATACAGGGAACTTTTTTGAAATTTTGAAAAACAATTGAAAACCAAAACATTAATAAATATTTGACTGATTTCGAAAAGCAGGAACAATTTTTGAAACTCTAAAAAGTTCGAAAGCATTATTATTTTTTGAATGTGTGAACCAATTTGGAAATGGAGCTATGTTTCAAAATATGTACACTATTTGAAAACAAGAACATCTTTTCAAATTTGCGAACAATTTTGGAAAACGAACATTTTTTGAAACATTCAAACAAAAGTTTCAAAATCTGATTTTTTTTTAAGATTATTTTTTTTGGAAAACGTGACAATTTTTAAATTCCATTTTTTGGAGAACACCAACAAAAGTTGAGTTATGGAATTTAGAAAAAACAGAATATATTTTACAGAAATTATATATTTATGAAAAAGTGAAAAAATGAAAAGATAAAAAATGAAAACAAAACAAAAATAGAAATAGGAAAACACAAATGGGCCGGCCAGTCATGGGCGCCCTGTGCAAAGCCATAACTACATGAAGCGATGTGCGTCAAATAGAGAGCAACTAACTTTTGGTTCACTAGGAGCACGCCAAGTGGTGCGTCCAGCGCCGTCAAATTTCGTTTGTTGGGCTCTCTCATTGGATATCATTTTTTATATGTTTGCATGTGCTTTCAGATTTTAAACGTTTTTAATTGTTTTGAGTTTCTTGTTTTCGCCCAATTTTCTTATGTTTTGAAGAACAAAATATTGAGAAATGTTTTTGCACGATTTTTTTTGCTTTCACGAGAATCATAAATTTGCTTCTCATGAAGGCACAAATTTGCTTCTGCGAGCTTGGAAAGGGAAAACAAATGTGATTCCACGGGAAGCACATTTTTGCTTCTCATGAAGGCATATATTTGTTTTTGGGAGAAGCACATGTCTGCTTCTCGGAAAGGGAAAAAAATATGCTTTCATGATAAACACAAATTTGTTTCTCGTGGAGGCACATATTTGCTTCCAGGAGAAGTGCTTCTCCAGAAAAACTATATGCTTCCACAAGAAGCATAATTTTGCTTCTATGAGCTGTGCTTCTCCAAAACATCTGTGCTTTCACGAGAGGTGCAGATTTGCTTCCGCGTTGTGCTTCTCGAAAAGGAGAAAAACTGAAAAAAATATGCTTTCGACTCTGGTTTTTCCCGGTTGCCGGTCCTTTTGTGATTTTAGTTTTTTTAATATTTTTTCCGGTTTCCGATTTTCTCCGTGTTTTTTCGTTAAAAAAAGTTCATCGAAACCTATTGACATGGGATTTAGTTTCGAATATCTCTACGCGAGAAACCAATGTTGAAAACGGTTCTCGAGTTGGACACACGGTTTAAGAAATAAAATATTTTTTTACAAGTAAGAGATAAAATATTTTGAATAAATGAATGTACGACAAAGGGGAAAAGTCTCAGGTTGCATCAAGTGGCGTACATGCAGTATATCATTTCTCAGTGCCTCAGAAGGTGACAGTGACATTTGTAAGTGGTAACCCTTACACTGCGTTTGGATGTTCCCATTGGAGGCTTGGAATCTGAATTGGTATTGTAATCTTTCAATTCATGTGTTTGGTTGGACAGCGAATTGGCAGGCTGTAATGAAACGAATACGCTGGCTGAATTACATCCCACGCGAAGTGCCTGCCCACGATACAGAGTCGTCCCGCTCTGAATCGCACTGAAATCAGCCTACCCGCAAAACATACCTGTTCGAGCGACCGAAAAAAAAGAAGGGGATAGGAGAGGCCGACCGCGACGACCTAGCAGACGCCGGCGGCGGCGGCGCAGGTGCCGTCCTCCCCTATTCCTCAGCTCCTGCTTGCCGCCCCCCGAGCCACGCCCCGCCATGGAGTCCGGCAGCGGCGCAGGTGCCGCCCTCCCCTATTCCTCAGCTCCTGCTTGCCGCCCCCCTGGGCCACGCCCCGCCATGGAGTCCGACGGCGGCGCAGGTGCCTTCCTCCCCGACAGGCTCCGGCCGCCGTACCCCGCCATTCTTAGCCACGCCTGGCCGTCCTCCCTGCCCGCCGTCCCCGACCCTCTTCTGCTCGATTGGCCCTCTTGCTTGCGGCGTGGACGTCTTCTGCTCTGGATCCCGCGGCCGTCAGAGTTTCCCATACACGAGGAGCTGCGCATGCACGAGCTTGGCCCATCACGCTCGCCGGCGTCGCTCCATCCCGGTCGCGGATGGTAAGCTGACCGTTGGGGACGACTACGTCCTGTGCTCCCCACGGCTGCTCGCCCCCAAACCGCCAATTCCATTGTATGGCATCCAAACGTAACATTGGTATTGCTAGCTTATCTAATTCCAACCTGCAATATTTTGTACATTCAAACATCTGTATTGGTATTGGAGCCCATTGCAATACAAAGGTTGATTTGGTATTGGATCCAATGCAATTCAGAGGCTCTCAATGAAGACATCCAAACAAAGCGTTAAGGCCTTAACTAGTGATTTGGCGATAAATAGAGTTCTCCGTTCCTTCACAGCGAACTTTCCGTTCGTTCCAGGGCCGCAAAGAAAAACACTTATGCTGAAAAGTAGACGTTTTAGAAACAGCACATTGTAACCGGTTGTCCAAGTCATTGTTTCTATCCGTACTATCCTACATACCCTAGTTCTCGATCCTCTGCTATACTGTACCCACGCGAGTGGCTGGAGCTGGTACACGGCGACGCACTACCTGTGGTCAGTGCCTCAGTGGTCGTGTGGAGGCGGCGGCACGACCAAATCCATATCTCCTCAGTCCGTAAACTCCAGCCACCATTTTGCAACGCCGAGAGCAGATGCGTGCAACTCCGGCTTCCAGTGTGTACACGCCGTCGTCGATACGAATCTCCTCCGGAATTTCAACGCGCACCTGTACACGTCGCCGGCGATCGAGCTGGCCGCCGAAACAGGGAGTCCAATCCGTACTCATGGTCACACGCACGTAACCTCGAACGGCCGCAGTTATATGATGGACGGATAATAACGTGGATATTTCATTATCTACAAAATGGAAACACGGATAATTCAACTGGTTTTTTTGTTTGATAATTCACATGGTTTTGGCATGCCAAATACGGCGATGTCCAGGTTCCATGGAATTCCCAAAAGAAGGAACAGATAGGCGCGCCACAAAGGCGGGCAACAAAAATCCCGAGATTTAAACGGCCCCCGTCACTGTGTGGTGGCGCCAAGAGACGTGAGCAGGTTGAAGCATCTATAGCTAGCCAGATGCCCCGAACCCGCCTCAAACATCCGGGCGGACGGTCTGATAATTGACCGGTCATGAAAATTTGATACAGACAGGCATCGCAACGGGATCTCAAACGTTCGGACTAACTGATACCTCTCATATCCAGTCTAAATATGAGGCGGATACGGTGCGTTGGGGTGCGTCCGTCACGTCGGAACCGACCCACACAGACCCACCTGACCCACATATCCTTCCCATCCGCTCGCCGGACCAAAAGCTAGACATTTCACTCCATTCTCCTCCACTGCCATCCGCTACCCAAACTCCTGTCTGGCAATCTCTGGCTCACTCCCGCATGGCGGGCAGCGGGTTCGAGTCCTACACCTTCAGATTCGTCGCCCCCGAGCTGATCCCACGTGCCCCAAGGAGGAGATGGTCGTTCGGCTTGCGCTCCGTCGCTCCCGGGAGGATGCCCATGCGAGCCAACGCTCGGACTCCTTCTGTCATGAATCCATGCGTCCGTCCAAATGTCGCATGGATCAGGCGCTAGGTATGCCGTCGCTGCCTCACCGGAGGCGGTGTAGTCCGTCTGGCATCCGAACGCGGTGGCAGACGCGCAACCCCTCCGTTGGCGCACCGAGGCCATGGACAACACCATGGGCGTCGTCCGACTCAAACTTGGCGCAGCGTGCCAACCGTGTAACGCAGCGGGCGCGGGAGACGGCGGTAGCCCTAGTGGCGGTGGACGTCGGGGAGGCGGAGTCACATTCTTTGGCGCACCGTATGGTGCTCCAGTCCAGGCATTGCAACCGCGTTGTGGTGGATGTCGTCGTCTCGTCCTAGGACGGATCCATCATCGATCTGACGTCCACCGACACCGTTCGGGTTCCAGGCATCGACGAGGAAGAGTAGGGCTTGCGAGACGGTGGCGCCTTGAGTCTTGTGAGCAAGCTCGTGTCCCATGCCCTACTCTACCTTGCCGGCAACCGACCAACACTCTGGGGAATGCAGCCGGCCGCCGGACATGAGTACGACGGAACAGGACGAGCTCCATTTAAATTAGGCTTCACGTTACATTTAACAATAGGTGTTCAAGGTTTCTAATTTAAGATATGGTTGTAGAATAAAATATTTAAGACGTGATTGGTCAAATCACTGTCCGGTCGCATCCGCGGACGTTTGAAAGTCGTATCTGCCTGAGTCCCGCTGTAGATGCTCTTGGGGCCGAACGAAACCGTGCCGCTACGTCCTGCCAGGGGTGCCGTGGCTAGCTCCCGTTGGCGACCTCCCGCTCCCGGTCGAGAACGACGCGCGCCGTGCTCCGGCGACCACACCCGTTTTCGCCTCCTCGGTGCGCAGTATGTGTTCGCTGGATTAGCAGGATGAATGGAGCAAGGCTTCTCCATAAGGAAACGTGGGGATCTCAGGACAAATCTTCTTATCTTCTTTTCTGCTTACGAGGTCCAAAGATTTGAGCTCGCATTTCCGACCACGTAGCAGGCATCGCATCTCTTGGTTGGAAGTCGCGCTCTCGATCGCGACTGGAGTCGCCATCGGAGGGGATCCATCCGACGAGGATGCCTTGCCGCGCGCGCGCGCGTAGATCGACCCGTGCGTGTGTGATCCGTATAGCCCACGCATCGCTGTGGCGCCTCGTGTTCGCTCGGGTGCGTGCGTGGGTACCAGTACCACATGAGTAACGCGAGTCACTACGAATGCGGCAGCGGCTGGCGGCGGCGGCGGCGGCGGCGCGTGGAGGCGGCGGCGCGGGTTTAGGACCGTGCTGCGATAGATGTCATGTACAACGAGAAGAATAGGCTGTGCAATCGTAATAGATTGATCAGTGTACCAGACACGTATATATGAGTACAGAGCGGGGTCACAACCTCAACTATATAGAGAAAACAGGAGATGAACCCAATACATAATATACACGTACATAATATATTCAACAGATAGAAGTGAGTACTGATGTTAAAAAAATAAACAGATAGAAGTAAGCCCGAGAAAGGCGACGGGATCAAGCGGCAGGTCGTGTGCGCCGGCTTTCGGCGGCTTACGAGCCAGGTGTTCGTTTTTAATTAGGAACGGTGGACCGTCAAAGAAAAGATATGAAGGTTTTTTTGAGACAATCTTGCGAAGCTTTATTTAAACCAAATCAATGTTCAGAGGTACACAAGAAAGATCACCAGGGTGACCTAACCAAACATGGCGGCTCATCCCTAATTTTAAACTATGCTTCGCTAGATTGTGAGTCTCGAAATTCAAGCTCCTAAACTCATGCACAAAGCTACATCTACTAAAAGAAGAGCTCTGATCTATTATTTCATGCAGGATCGCCCCATAGCTTGTCGGGTTCCTTTGCTTGATATCATCTACCACCGTCCTGCAATCCGAAGCTACATGTGCACTCTGTATGTTAAGGTCTGCAGCAAGTGCCAACGCTTCACGAATAGCAAGAGCCTCAACAGTCGGAGGATCATAAACTCCTTTCACCACTAACGCTGATGCACCCTGAAAAATCCCATCATGATCACGACATATAGCTACAGCTATACCGCGCCTCTGGCTCTGTGGTACTGCAGCATCTACATTGAACTTGAACATTGCGTCAGGAGGGTTGATCCAATGGGTGGGTCTACATTGTCGCCGCTCTGGTGGTTTACTTCCTGTCTCCTCAAGTGTATCAAGATCCCTCAGATAGGCTTGAATGAACTGATGTGTTGAGTCAGGACTTTGAAAAATACCTTCATATATTGCCTTACGTCTCGCCTTCCATACCGACCATAGAGTTACAGCCAAAACAACAAACTCCTTCTGTGGCAGGTGATCATGCATTGCAAAGAGCCAATTCCGGGCATTTGTATCAGTGTTCATGCTCACTTGTTCAACCAAAGAAGCCTCTGACAGAGACCAGATACAACGTGACATGGTGCAATCGAAGAGAGCATGCCTCCACGAATCAGCACAGCCGCAAAGCGCGCAGAGGTGAGTGGTCGACATGTGGCGATGATGCAGGACATCCATGGATGGCATGGAATGTTGCGCAAGTCTCCATAGGAAAACCCTCAGTTTTGCTGGGACTTTAGTGTGCCAAAGATCCTTCCATGCTTTGCCACTTGCACTCAAATCTGATGCTCCTGCGTTTTCATCTATCCAATTCTCTCTATGATATTTCTTGTTCATGACCATCTGGTAGGCTGATCTTACTGTAAATCTCCCGCTTCTCTCGGCCTCCCAAGCCCAAAAATCATCAATAACTCTGGTGCACAACGGAATGGCCATAATAGCGTCAGCATCAAAAGGTATAAAGTTTGCTCTTATTAGCTCTAACCACCACGTCGCTGTCGTTGAATCAATCAGTTCAGAGACAAACACCGGAGGGGTATCTGAGATAGATGTTATGGGACGCAACGGACCTGCCCTCGGTATCCAGTTTGTCTCCCAAGTCTTTATAGTACTTCCATCTCCGACTCGCCTAATGTGTCCTTGCCTCAATACATCCCTTCCATCAATCACAGCTCGCCAGATTTGCGAGGGGCGATTCCCTAACTGTGCTTCCAAGAAACGGCAAGTCGGGAAATATGCAGCTTTGAGTATTTTTGCACTTAAAGAGTTCGGACCATCCAGTATCTTCCAAGCTTGACGGGCCAACAAAGCAAGGTTAAAAATTTCAATATCTCTGAAACCCATACCTCCCATGTATTTCGGTTGAGTCATGACGTCCCATGCTACCCATGCTGGCTTCCTCCTTCCTTGCTTGCTCCCCCACCAGAATTGCCTGATTATTGAGGTAATATTTTCACACAAACCTCGGGGTAACCTGAAACAGGCCATAGAGTAAACTGGTATGGCTTGGGCCACTGACTTGATAAGTACCTCCTTGCCTGCTGCAGACAATAGTTTCTCCATCCACCCTCTAACTTTCTCCCATACTCTGTCTCTCAAGTATTTGAACGTGCCCATTTTTGATTGACCCACATCAGTAGGCATACCAAGGTACCTATCACTCAAAGACTCATTGTGCACGTTCAAACTTTGTTTTATGTTATCCCTCGTCACTTGAGAACACCCCTTGCTGAAAAAGATGGATGACTTTTCATTATTTATCTGTTGCCCCGAAGCTTTGCAGTAAGTCTCCAACAGGTTTGACACCGTCACGGCCCCCTCAACTCTTGACTTAAAAAGCAGTAGGCTGCCGTCTGCGAAAAGGAGATGGTTCACAACCAGAGCTGTTGGTGCCACCTTGATCCCTTCCAGACTAGTCGACTGAGAACTCGATTTTAGTAGGCACGAAAGGCCCTCTGCCGCAATCAAGATAAGGTAAGGAGAGATAGGATCTCCCTGTCGGATACCTCGAGTGGGTACAAATTGTTCTAATTTCTCACCATTAAAAAGAACTGAAAACTTGACTGACTGCACCATATTCATTACTACCTGTATCCATGATTGTGCAAAACCCAACTTCTCCATCATGGCCTTGAGATAAGGCCACTCCAAACGGTCATAAGCTTTCATCATGTCAAGCTTTAGGGCGCAGTAGCTGTTTGATTTGGCTTTGCTTCTCTTCATGAAGTGCAAACACTCATAAGCACAAATAATGTTGTCTGTGATTAACCTTTCCGGAACAAACGCTGACTGTTCTTCAAATATGATGTCAGGAAGGATTCTCTTTAGCCTGTTGGCAACCACTTTGGATGCAATTTTATAGATTACATTACATAAACTGATGGGACGAAATTGAGAGAGTTGGGTCGGGTTCAAAACCTTTGGGATGAGTACTAAAACCGTGTCGTTGACACATTCGGCTCCTTCTTCCCCTTTTACAATTCTCAAAACCGCATTCGTCACCTCGTCCCCACAAATGTCCCAATGCCTTTGATAAAAGTGTGCCGGAAAACCGTCCGGTCCCGGGGCCTTTGTTGGAACCATCTGGAAAAGAGCAGTTTTTACCTCATCCTTTGTGTACGGTGCAAGTAACATGGCATTCGTCTCCTCAGTTACTTTGGTTGGTACCTTTGATAATACTTCTTCAATCCCTGACACTCCTTCTGACGTATATAAGCTTTTGTAAAAATCTGTCACAAGAGCTCTTAAAGCACCTGGTTCCTCCGTCAACACTCCCAACGAATCAGCCAGTGCCTTGATCATATTCCTCTTCCGTCTCTGGCTTGCTCGCAGATGGAAGAACCGGGTATTTTTATCCCCAGCCGAGAGCCACTCCAGCCTTGATAGTTGCCTCCACATCAACTCTTCCCTATGGTAAAGCTCAATAAGTTTCTCATTGATTTTGAGTTCAACATGGGATGGTGCAGACCTGGCTGGATCACTACGTAAATGGTCCAATTCATGCTTCAAACTCTTTATTTCTTTCCTCACAGAGCCGAAAGTATTCCTGTTCCACGCCCCGAGCTCATTCGATATTCGCTTCAGCTTTGTCCTTAAATCCTCTGTGCTTGCTATCGGACCCCCCCTTCCCAACTTGACGATATGGTCTCTCACCATGTTTCATGGGTCTCCCACATTACTTCGTACTTGAAAGTTTTCTTCTGGTCTGGGGGACGGGTTCCATTGAAATTCAGTAAGATAGGACAATGATCAAAAGTTGCCGCTGTCAGATGCTTAAGATGGGCGTCCGGGTAGTTCTCGTTCCATTCAGCAGTGGCCATTGCCCTGTCCAACCTTACCCGGGTATAACTCCCTCCTGCCACCTTCTTTTCATATGTCCAAAAACGGCCTTGATAGCCAATGTCCATCAACATGCACACATCCACCGCATCCCGAAAACCCTGAATCTGTGCATTGCTCCTCTCGCCAATACCTTCTTGTTCATCTGGACGTAGCACCTCATTGAAATCCCCTATGCAAATCCACGGGAGATTGCTCAAAGTACTAATTGCTTTCAAAACATCCCAAGTTTGGTATCTTAGGTGTCTTTGTGCTTCACCATAAAACAAGGACATTCTCCACGGATCAGTGTTTGGTTCCTCCACCGAACAATCAATATGATACACCGAGTAACCCAGAATTTCGATCTTTATTGGATTATTCCAGAATATTTCTAAGCCACCGCTCCTACCTTGACTACTTACAGCATAGCCATTATCATAGCCGATGGTTCCTGCTAGACTTTCTACCCTCGTCCTCTCAATCTGTGTTTCAACGATACATAAAAGGGCAGGGGCAAATTCCTTCGCGATTTCGCGAAGTTCTCTAATTGTCACAACGTTGCCCGCACCACGATAGTTCTAGCATTGCGCCCGGCGGTGCTCCTCGCCGGAGCCCGCCGATGATGCAAGAAAAGGTATGAAGGTGGATGGTGACAATTGCGGCTGCCTTGCAAGATCGCGCCACTCATCCGACAGTAGTAGCGACCTCTTTCTGTATCGTACTGCATTTACCAACTCATTTGCGGGATGCCCGACTACTCGTCAGGTAAATCTATGAATCGACATGGTGACACTAGCTCACTTCTCGCATGTAAAAAGGAGCAAGAAAACACACTTCATTTTAAGGAATGCAGGACACTCTTCTTTTTTTCTGAGAAGAAGATAGCAAATACTAATGGACATTTCGCACTTTGGGCCTAACTTCTGATCTAGGTCTACAGGCTTATGGGGGTGCTTATTTCAGCCCGAATAAATAGGCGCATTTACGTTACAAAACGTTTCCGATGTATACAAAAAAAGTATAATGTGTATAAAAAAGCAGACATCCGAAAATATATGTCTTAAAAAATGTTAATCATGTACATATATATATATATATATATATATATATATATATATATATATATATATATATATATATATATATATATAATAGTAAACATGTATATTTTTTTAAATGTGTGTACATAAAATACTAAACATGTATAAGAAAAATATATGACGTATACGAAAAAAATAAGAATTCAAAACATATATTTGAAAAATATTTAATATATGGATATGAAAATATTTAAAAATATACAATGTGTACAAAAAATGTACAATGTGTATGAAAGCAATAGACATCGAACCATTTATTTGGAAAATGTTACGTGTGTATTAAAAACTGTACAATGTGTAGTAAAAATGTAGACATGTGTTGGGAAAAAAGAAAACAATGAATGGAAAGAAAGAACAAAGAAAAAAAGTAAACCAAATAAACAAAACAAAAGAAAACCGGAGAAAAAACAGTGCAAAAAATAAAGAAATAAAGAACCCAAAAAGAAAAAGAAAACCACAGAAAAATAAAGGAAAAAGAGAAACGAAGAAAATCAATGAAAAGGAAAGAAAACAAAAGTTATGTTGAAGAAAAAAGGAATAAACCACAGAAGCGGTGAAAAAGAAAAGAACCGAAGAAACAAAAATGAAAAAGAAAAAAGAAAAAATACCCGACGAAAACCTACAGCGAGCGAGTCCTATGCTAATGGGCTGGCCCACTTGCACAACGCCTGAAGCGAGAGCAGTTTCCATCTCGTGTGAAGCGAGATATAGCTGAGAGCAACTAACTCGAGGTTACCCTCTTGCCGGGGACCTCCAGAGGTCAGTTTTGATACCCTTGGAACACCCTACGTGGTGCGTCCAGCACAAATCCAGTAGAAAATACCAATCCAACTTCCTCCTAAAATCACTTCACACAGGCAAGCGTGACTTGTGTGATTTTCCGTGAAACCGAGCAAATGGATTTGTTTTTCCAGAAAAAACTGAGTATCTCAAAAAATTCCTTTACCAAACATTTTCGTCGCTGCTCGGGTTTTCTCTTTTTCTTTTGCTTTCTTCATTTTTTTCTGGTGCTTCGGAATCCGGTGCCAAGCTTTCTGATCTGTCTCCTCACAGAGAAATTTCCGAGGATTGATGATTTGATAGTTGATTTGATTTTCTATTACTAGAGCTTGGTAGTGAAGACAGTGCAGCCGCTGCCATACGTCGTGGGCGCTCCCTATGAATTTCATTTTTTTTTGAATTTATCTATACGTGTTTTTGGGTTTTAGATGGGTTTTCACTGGGTTTTCTTTTGTTTTCGGTTTTAGCCCGGTTTGGAGAAAAAAATCACGAGTATTTCATTTGCTCGGAAAAAATTATGCTCCCGTAAGAAGAAGATATTTGCTTCTCGTGGAACCATAGATTTTGTTTGCTTTCGTGAGAAGTACAACTGTGCCTCTCGAAAGACAAAAAAATTATGCTTCCACGAGAAGCATATATTTGCTTCTTGTGGAGGCACAGATTTTCTTCCGCAAGAGGCACCACCGTGCTTCTCGAAAAGGAAAAGAAAAGGCATACTTTCGCTCCGTATTTTTTCTTTCGTTTTCTTCGGTTGCCGATTTTATTTTGTTTTTTATACTTTTAGGGTTTTTCCTGGGTTTTTTTGTGAAAAAAATATTCGTTGAAAACTATTAACATGGATCTAATTTTGAAAATCTCGACACGATAAATCAAACGGTGAAAACAATTCAGGATTTGAACTCATAGTTCAAGAGATATATATTTTTTGAATAAATGAATATAAGGAAAAAGAGAAAACTCTTCGATTGCGACAAATGGCGCAAATGCAGTGTGCCATTTGTCAGCGCCCGAGGTGGTGGGGTGACATTTCCAAAGAGTAACCCTTAAATTAGTGATTTCAGATATAGCTCTCGCGAATAAAGTGCAGATAATGCTTATCCTGGGCCGGCCTACAACTACTAGACTTGCAAATGTGCAATAACTCCGTCGTGATCGCGACCCGGCCGAAGTCAGAGAACAGAGCTTATACAGATAAGCGGCGCCACTTTTATTCAGACAATGTTCTCAAAAAGAAAAAGGAAAAAAAATGCACTCAGAGAGTGCCGCCGCCATTATCGTCAAAAAAGATAGAGCCGCCGCCGGGTCAGGAAACGCCGGCCTGTCGGCGGGCGGGCGGTGGCTGAAACTTAACCACGACCTCCATGCATGGCCGTTTGGCCTACGTGCGTCAGTGCGTGGTACGTCGACTGCCGGATTAGATGCAATTTATGGCGACGACCGGTACATGCAACGGCCGCGCTAGCTGCTGCAATGTTAGGTTAAAGAAATTCTCCAGAGTTCCACACATGTGACAAGAGAGGAGATGATAACTTTGACGACCAACGGAGTCGCTCGAGCTCTCTGGAGTTTGGATGAGATCGAGCAGCTATAGGAGCTAGCTTCCCATTGAGCGTATGCTCCCCGTCGACGACGTTGGAGTTGATCCAATCTTGTACTATTGCGACGGTTAGCGATAGAATGATCTTGCAGAAACTGAGTCCACGTAGGTAGGCTGACAAGCTTATCCACCCAGTTTATTGGCGGTCACGGGCCACGGGCCACGGGTGCGTGACGGTCAGGGGGTAAGTCCTGCTGAAACGTACGTGAACCTAAAGGGCGTGTTTGGTTGCCTGCATATGGCCCAGCCTGACCCGCGCGGGAAGAATTTGACCTGTTTGGTTGCCTGCGTTTACTGTGCGTCTTGTATGGCACGGAACTTAAAGCACGTCCAGGCTAGGCCCGGGGAAACGCCTGAATCGGCAGTAGCTCGCGAGCCTGACTCGGGCGAGGCAGGGGAGGGCGACGCGCTTCTCTCCTCGTGCGACCAGGGAGATGGCGCGAGCTCGCCCGCGTCGCCGAAAAATCGGCTGCAGGATCTCGGCTCACCTCCTGCCGAGTCCACCCCTATTTAGCCCCCTCCCTCACCGCCCCAACTCCCGCCACCATTCTCCCTCCGTTCGAGCTTTCCCGTCGACGCGCACCGGCACCGACGAGCAGGTAAGCGGCGCATCTTCATCGGCCGGCGGTCCACGGCGTCGGCGCTCCTTCACCGGCCGGCGTTGACCTTATACGACCGTCCCCCCTCGTCCTCGAGCTGCAGCCATGGCCTCTCTGAGTTCAATCCCCCTTTCTCCCTGTTCCTTCTAGCTAGATTTGAGTTGCAGCTATGGTTTGATCTAGATGCATGGTTGATTAGTGGTCTAATCTCTGAGCTCATATGGTTGATTGCTATGCCGCGGTTGCAATTTGTGGTAGGGTTAGATGTTCAAGCATGTGGTAGGCTAGATTAGTAGTAGAGTTTGAAGTTGAACCTTGTGCTTGTGTTGATTCGTGCTTAGATCTGTTATTTGTAGCTATTGGTGGTCCATTTGTAGCATGATGTTTGTTGTAGATGTATGTTCGTGCTCATAGATTGTCCGGTATGCTTAGTATGATAGCGATGAACCATGTGCTTAGTATGATAGTGATGAAGCATGTGCTTGCTCTGATAGTGATGAACCATGTACATGTATGCTCCTGCTTTCATGGATTGTCTGGTATGTGTGCTATGCTTATTGTCAATGCGTGCTACGATTGTAGGACATGACCACGCAGACGCAAGATCTTAGTCAGGCCCTTGTCCTGTTCGACAGCCAGTTTGCTCCATCGTTTGTCGAGGACCCGCAGCCTATGTCCGAGATGGCACCTGATTCAGAGGTGTTCGCGTCGGATTCCCTCTATGTGCCAGTAGTGCTCACTGAGCCAACTCCTCCTGCTGCTGCC